>NC_059226.1:35868475-36173475 GCF_020615455.1 Coregonus clupeaformis | reverse complement strand
GTCCCATGACTTCTGAACCACAGAATAACTTTGTGTGACATCTGGGCCCTATTTAAATACTTTGAGAATGGATCCTTCCTTCCTTCCCTCCCTCCCTCCCTCCCTCCCACCCTTGCTTTCCTATAGAAGGGAGCTTGCAAAAGTGTTGTCAAAATGTTGTAAACCATAACTGATGCCTGTGATTACAATTCAGGATATTCACCACCATCACTTCATAATGATGCACTTCTGACTCTTCTGCTGCAATATCATAAAATATGCATATTATTTGATGTATGAATTCAGTATTGTAAAGTAGACTATATGGTGCTGCAGGGTCGAATAAAGACAGCGTTATACAATGTGGGTGTGTCGTATGATCACCAAAACAAATATCTGGTCTCCAGCCTCCAACATTTTAATCAATCCCAGAGCGTATAGGCTAGAGATCAGATGCCCATTAGGCGTTCTGCCATCGGATCCGATTTGATTATTTTGCCCTTGGATAACAGAGAATCATTTATTCTCACTGTATCTCACTGTATAGGGCTGACGCTGGCCTTCACATTCAGCGCTCATCGTCACGAATGTAGGCTGCTATACTATACGCAGATTGATTGTGGGAAATCCAGGATTAGTTACAGCGTGCATCAGCGACAGCGTCAAACACGCCCGATGTGGATGAAATGAACCGTCGATACGGTAAGATTGATATCGCCCGTAATAATAGCCTATATTCTAAAATGGCTTGCATTTTTTTTGGTCAATGGCTGTATCCTCCAATCCATTCAGTCGGGTGGGTCTACTATATTTGACACGGAAGAGAGCAAGCAGAGAGAAGACTTATGCAGATGTGGACAGACAAAGCCAAAGTGGCGATGTGACTCCAACCTGTTTAATATGTCCGCTACAGAGGTTAACCTACAATGTTACAATGTAACGGTGCTGATACATTGCAACCATCTAAAATGGGAGCGGTAGGCAATTGTAGCCTAGGCTATAACGTTACACATACAGTAGCGTATAGCCTAGCCTATTTATCTGCATATGAATGCACGTCTTTGTTTATGCTACAGTGTTTATGTCATGGTTTCATGTTATTAACTGACATATCATTTGCAGCGAGCAGATATAGGCTAGGGCTCGTTGTCTATAGGCTCTGAGCTGTTAAGCAGTGCTCGCAGGTCTCCATTTAGTAATATTATTGGCTAGGTATCACAGAGATACAGTGATGAATCAGCTAGGTATAGGCCCAACTAATCTTTGCTTGTAATAATAGCATATCCTGCTGAAACTGAGCCAGACATGGACAATTTTTAAGGTGAAAATATCTCATTCTATATGATTTTTCATACTGATGTTGGTTTCAACAATGAATAAGGAGACAGATACTGATGTTTACATTTACATTTTAGTCATTTAGCAGACGCTCTTATCCAGAGTGACTTACGGTTAGTGAGTGCATACATTTTCATACTGGCCCCCCGTGGGAAACGAACCCACAACCCTGGCGTTGCAAGCGCCATGCTCTACCAACTGAGCTACAGGGGACCTATGTTGGTTTCAATAATGACTAGGGAGACAGGAATTGAGGCACTGTGTGAGCTCACCTGTCATTACACATACATATTTCTGGGTTTTTGTGGTAGAAGCATTTACAATGTCGCTACACTGGTAACTAGCTGGAAACAGAGTTCAGTCACCGTTTGTTCTCTCCTTACCTGAACATCTCAGTCTCTGTTCTCTGCTCTCACTCTCTCTGTGGTGAATGGGGTTAGTGAAGTGATCAGTGGAGTTTTGTCATTCATCCATGTGTTTGTGTTGGAGACAAGTTCAGCACATTAATATCGTATGAGTCCCAGTTCATTCACAGAACTGCAGTCTGTCTGCTGCTTGAGAGAGTGGCGTGGGGGACAGGGTTTACACGCAAATCAGAGTGCTACTGCTGTGCTGTGTGTGTGTGTGACAGTAAAATAATTGTATACCTTCTAGTGCTCTCCCTCACCACAACCTATGTGTCTCTCTCTCCCATGCAGGCCTTTAAAGCCTCACCATGATCCATGGCCTGGCTGTGAGTGTCAGTGAGGGCAGACAGTGTTGCAGCCCAGGCCAGAGGCAGCAGATTGAATGCCACTGAAGTCTCAAGGTAAGCCTGAATATGAGCTCTTATTGATCTGCATCCTGCATGGTGACTGTATGGCCTGACCTCACCGAGAGGGAGGGGGGGGATTGATCCATAGCCTTAGCATCTCTCTATCTCTCTTTTCTCTGTTTCTTTTTCTCTCTCTATTTATCGCTGTCTCTCTCTTTCTCTCTCTCTCTCTGTCTCTTCCTGTCTCTCTCTCTCAAATGTTTTTCTTCAATTTAAGGCCTTTATTGGCATGGGAAACATATGTTAACATTACCAAAGCAAGTGAAGTAGATAGTAAACAAAAGTGAAATAAATAATAAAAATGTACAGTAAACATTACACTAACAAAAGTTTCAAAATAATAAAGACATTTCAAATGTCATATTATGTCTATATAAAGTGTTGTAATGATGTGCAAAACGTTAAGGTACGAAAGGGAAGATAAATAGACCTAAATATGGGTTGTATTTACAATGGTGTTTGTTCTTCACTGGTTGCCCTTTTCTTATGGCAACAGGTCACAAATCTTGCAGCTGTGATGGCACACTGTGGTTTTTCACCCAGTAGATAAGGGAGTTTATCAAAATCCGGTTTGTTTTCAAATTCTTTGTAGGTCTGTGTAATCTGAGGAAAATGTGTCTCTAATATGGTCATACATTTGGCAGAAGGTTTGGAAGTGCAGCTCAGTTTCCACCTCATTTTGTGGGCAGTGTGCACATAGCCTGTCTTCTCTTGATTGCCAGGTCTGCCTACGGCAGCCTTTCTCAATAGCAAGGCTATGCTCACTGAGTCTGTACATAGTTAGAGCTTTCCTTAAGTTTGGGTCAGTCACGGTGGTCAGGTATTCTGCCACTGTGTACTCTCTGTTTAGGGCCAAATAGCATTCTAGTTTGCTCAGTTTTTTTGTTAATTCATTCCAATGTGTCAAGTAACTATCTTTTTGTTTTCTCATGATTTGATTGGGTCTAATTGTGTTGCTATCCTGGGGCTCTGTGGAGTCTGTTTGTGTTTGTGAACAGAGCCCCAGGACCAGCTTGCTTAGGGGACTCTTCTCCAGGTTCATCTCTCTGTAGGTGATGGCTTTGTTATGGAAGGTTTGGGAATCGCTTCCTTTTAATTGGTTGTAGAATTTAACGGCTCTTTTCTGGATTTTGATAATTAGCGGGTATCGGCCTAATTCTGCTCTGCATGCATTATTTGGTGTTTTACGTTGTACACGGAGGATATTTTTGCAGAATTCTGCAATTTGGTGTTTGTCCCATTTTGTGAATTATTGGTTGAGCGGACCCCAAACCTCACAACCATAAAGGGCAATGTGTTCTATCACGGATTCAAGTATTTTTTGCCAGATCCTAATTGGTATGGTAGGTCCCCTGTAGCTCAGTTGGTAGAACATGGTGCTTGCAACGCCAGGGTTGTGGGTTCGTTTCCCACGGGGGGCCAGTATGAAAAATGTATGCACTCACTAACTGTAAATCGTTCTGGATAAGAGCATCTGCTAAAATGAATGTCGAATTTTATGTTCCTTTTGATGGCATAGAAGGCCCTTCTTGCCTTGTCTCTCAGATCGTTCACAGCTTTGTGGAAGTTACCTGTGGCGCTGATGTTTAGTCTGAGGTATGTATAGTTTTTTGTGTGCTCTAGGGCAACGGTGTCTAGATGGAATTTGTATTTGTGGCCCTGGCAACTGGACCTTTTTTGGAACACCATTATTTTTGTATTACTGAGATTTACTGTCAGGGCCCAGGTCTGACAGAATCTGTGCAGAAGATCTAGGTGCTGCTGTAGGCCCTCCTTGGTTGGGGACAGAAGCACCAGATCATAGTCCCGTGCAGCTCAGTTGGTAGAGCATGGCGCTTGCAACGCCAGGGTTGTGGGTTCGATTCCCACGGGGGGCCAGTATGAAAATGTATGCACTTACTAACTGTAAGTCGCTCTGGATAAGAGCGTCTGCTAAATTACTAAAATGTAAATGTAATCATCAGCAAACAGTAGACATTTGACTTCAGGTTCTAGTAGGGGGAGACCGGGTGCTGCAGACTATTCTAGTGCCCTTGCCAATTCGTTGATATATATGTTGAAGAGGGTGGGGCATAGGCTGCATCCCTGTCTCACCCCACAGCCCTGTGGAAAGAAATGTGTGTGTTGTTTGCCAATTTTTTACCACACACTTGTTTGTGTACATGGATTTTATAATGTCATATGTTTTTCGCCCAACACCACTTTCCATCAATTTGTATAGCAGACCCTCATGCCAAATTGAGTCAAAAGCTTTTTGGAAATCAACAAAGCATGACAAGACTGCCTTTGTTTTGGTTTGTTTGTTTGTCAATTAGGGTGTGTAGGGTGAATACGTGGTCTATCGTACAGTAATTTGGTAAAAACCCAGTTTGACATTTGCTCAGTACATTGTTTTCACTGAGGAAATGTACGAGTCTGCTGTTAATGATAATGCAGAGGATTTTCCCAAGGCTGCTGTTGACGCATATCCCATGGTAGTTATTGGGGTCACATTTTGTCTCCACTTTTGTGGATTGGGGTTATCAGTCCTTGGTTCCAAATATTGGAGAAGATGCCAGAGCTAAGGATGATGTTAAAGAGTTTAAGTATAGCCAATTGGAATTTGTGGTCTGTATATTTTATCATTTCATTGAGGAGATCATCAACACCACAGGCCTTTTTGGGTTAGAGGGTTTGTATTTTGTCTTGTAGTTCTCTTTCTCTCTCTCCCCCTCTCTGTCCATCTCCCCTTCTCCCTCAGTCCCAACCCTCTAAACCACTGTGCCTTTTTCTGGCATACATTAACAATGCTAAGCGGTTTGCTTTATCTCACCACATTACATAGAGGACATACTGTATTATACTGTCATCTGCGAAGAGACGTGTCTGTGTGTGTGTTCTGTGTTCTGTGTGTGTTCTGTGTTCTGTGTGTGTTCTGTGTTCTGTGTGTGTGTGTTCTGTGTGTGTGTTGTGTGTTCTGTATTCTGTGTGTGTGTTTTGTGTTCTATGTGTGTGTGCGAGCCTGCCTGCGTGTGTGTGGCAGCCTGCCTTAGGGAGACTGAAGCAGTATACTTTATAAAGGGCAGGACAGCATCTTGAATTTGGCATTACCAAACTCAATAAGAGCAATAAAAACTCTGCAACTGACGGTATAAATCTCCTCTGGCTTTTAGTGTTTTTGCCAAACACTGAAGAGGATCCCCCATTTTGGCTAATTAAAGAGATCACTGCTGTCACTAGACTTTTTACTCTAACTACACTGGAGATTTGTTGGTAAGTAGGTACAGTATGCTAATGAGAACACATATGAACTGTCTCTGAGTGTGAATGTGTGGGGGATAGGGGGTGATGGGGTGTGGGGGGATGAGTGTGTGTGTGTGCGTGTGTGTGTGTGTCTGTGTGTTTGCATGTACGTGCGTTAATGCGCATGTGTGTCTGTGTTACGGTAAACTCGTTCCCAGACACTTCTTCCCAATGCCTGGGGATGAGGTTAGCATCATGGGTACTTCAATCAACTATGTGTATTGAGCTTTTCAGGTTGAGCTGCAGGGCTGTAGGTTCTCTCCAGGTCTAAATACATTCAGCTTGAGGCTCTGGCCAGCCATCTCTGACTGACTGACTCAGTACTCAGCCTTAAGGAAACAAGTCACGACTGCTTCTTTTAACAACCAGTGTGTAGGATGGTATCTGTGTTCAGTATGCATATGGAGGCTTCCCCTGTGTGATGGTCAAGGGCAGGGGAGTGTGTGTGTGGGTGGGTGTTTTGTGTGTGTCCACACATCGCTTAGTGTGCATGTGCACGCACACACACACCAGCCAGGTCGTTCAAGATTGAAATTGGACGTCTATCCATGTCCTGAGGATGTTGGGAAATGCCTTCAGAACTGGCCACTAGGGGCAACAGTGAGCGTTATTACCATCAGGTAGGCTTGGGTTTTGCCAGGGTGTTGTGGATGGGCGCAATCCAATGACTCTGGATCAGTTGTTTTATTTTTGTTTTTAACTCTATCCCAAACCTTAACCCTTACCTTTACCATATGGAATGAGTGCCTAAACTTCACCCGTAACTTCTAAATGTGACGTTTGGAGAAATAGAATGATACAGAGCAGCAGGAGCAACAAAAACACTTTGGAGAACGTGGATGAACGTCTAATTCTGCAGTGAGACTGTGCAGCTCTCCTACTCACCTGTCACTATGACAACCTCCTGCAGGTGCCACGGATAATGGCGCCTGTCACTCTTGTCGCTGCTTCCACCTGCTTGTTTGTGTGTGTGTGTGTGTGTGTGTGTGTGTTTGTGTGTGTGTGTGTGTGTGTTTGCTCATCGACTGGTTCTCTTAGCCTTACTGTGAGGCAGACTGATTTCAGCTGCTTTCAATCTCCAGAGGCCAGTGTTTCAAAAACGACATAAAATGATCCTGTGTTGTGTTGAGTTCTGATTTGGTCCCTCATTGCTTTTGGATCAATTGTTAAGTTAAATATGTATTGTTACGTGTGTTTGACCAGGGTGGTACGTCCCTTTCTATTGAGGCACTCTCAGAGCAGGAAGTGTTCTCTTCCTGTAAAGCAGATTCGCCCAAAAACACACACGCATATGTACACAGACTACGCGCATGCACACACACACACACACACACTGTAGAAATACATACACTAGACACACACTATAGCTGCTACTAGGCCAGATGGAAGTCAGGTCAGTTGAATACAAAGTGAATTTGCTAGTCAGATAAAGCTATTTTCCCTATTCCCTGTACTGTATGTGTATGTGTATGTGAATGCATGATATGTGTGTATGTGTATGTATGTATGTATTTGGACTGGTCTTCGCATAATGCAGTATGGTAAATACATTTGAATTTAATCACTTTTTGACAGCAACCCCTTTTGGTTTCAACGAAACCGTCCATACATAATTGCCCATTGTAGAAGTGCTCAGAAAGTGACTTGTTGGACCTGAATGACAAAACATTCAAGAGATAAAGGTGCTCAAAGTTGACCTATTTTGCATATCCCACCATGCCATGAGACATCCATGGCTTCACCACTGGAAAAGATAAACGGTTGAGATTAATATAAATAGTTTAAAATTAAATAATTAAATAATTTAAATAATTTAAAAGCTTACAAATAGGGTTGTCAAACTATTTAATAATTTCTAGATATACACTACCGTTCAAAAGTTTGGGGTCACTTAGAAATGTCCTTGTTTTCGAAAGAAAATAATTTTTTTGGTCCATTAAAATAACATCAAATTGATCAGAAATACAGTGTAGACATTGTTAATGTTGTAAATGGCTATTGTAGCTGGAAATGGCAGATTTTTTATGGAATATCTACATAGGCGCACAGAGGCCCATTATCAGCAACCATCAGTCCTGTGTTCCAATTGCACGTTGTGTTTGCTAATCCAAGTTTATCATTTTAAAAGGCTAATTGATCATTAGAAAACCATTTTGCAATTATGTTAGCACAGCTGAAAACTATTGTGCTGATTAAAGAAGCAATAAAACTGGCCTTCTTGAGACTAGTTGAGTATCTGGAGCATCAGCAATTGTG
The DNA here is from genome assembly GCF_020615455.1 of Coregonus clupeaformis. Classification (NCBI taxonomy): domain Eukaryota; kingdom Metazoa; phylum Chordata; class Actinopteri; order Salmoniformes; family Salmonidae; genus Coregonus; species Coregonus clupeaformis. The sequence goes on along the minus strand of NC_059226.1, from coordinate 36,165,806 downwards.
GGTTTGATTACAGGCTCAAAATGGCCAGAAAAAAATAACTTTCTTCTGAAACTCGTCAGTCTATTCTTGTTCTGAGAAATGAAGGCTATTCCATGCCAGAAATTGCCAAGAAACTGAAGATCTCGTACAATGCTGTGTACTACTCCCTTCACAGAACAGTGCAAACTGGCTCTAACCAGAATAGAAAGAGGAGTGGGAGGCCCCGGTGCACAACTGAGCAAGAGGACAAATACATTAGAGTGTCTAGTTTGAGAAACAGACGCCTCACAGGTCCTCAACTGGCAGCTTCATTAAATAGTACCCGCAAAACACCAGTCTCAACGTCAACAGTGAAGAGGCGACTCCGGGATGCTGACCTTCTAGGCAGAGTTGCAAAGAAAAAGTCCAGTGTTCTTTTGCCCATCTTAATCTTTTCTTTTTATTGGCCAGTCTGAGATATGGCTTTTTCCCAGTAGTGGAACAGGTGTTTATGTGTTCCCCAGCAGCACACACACAGACTCCCACCTCATCTCCATGGAGCTCCAGAAAGTAGGCCGAGCCTTGAGTGCTACCGCCCCCGCATTCTTGTCCCCTGTGTTGGCTGGGAGATGCACAGCTTCCCTGTCTCCCCTTCTCCCCGTCTCCCCAACCAAAACTGAGCTAATAAGCTTATTAGGGAATAGACTTTCAGATGAGTTTCCTTAGAATCCATTTGATGTGTGTGTGTGCATAACGTCTGAGTCTGTCAGGGTGTGTGTGTGTGTGTGTGTGTGTGTGTGTGTGTGTGTGTGTGTGTGTGTGTGTGTGTGTGTGTGTGTGTGTGTGTGTGTGTGTGTGTGTGTGTGTGTGTGTGTGTGTGTGTGTGTGTGTGTGTGTGTGTGTGTGTGTGTGTGTGTGTGTGTGTGTGTGTGTGTGTGTGTGTGTGTGTGTGTGTGTGTGTGTGTGTGTGTGGGTGCGCGTGTTTGCACGTGAACATGTGTCTGAGTCATCCGAGCTATAGCAGTCTCCCATGCAGCCTGGACAGAGTGTAGCAGAGCCGTAGTGTTAGCTGTGCAGTAGACCGTGATGCTTGCTGATGCTGAGGTAGAGGACAGTGGTCCTGATGTAGAGGACAGTGGTCCTGATGCTGAGGTAGAGGACAGTGGTCCTGATGCTGAGGTAGAGGACAGTGGTCCTGATGCTGAGGGAGAGGGCAGTGGTCCTGATGCTGAGGTAGAGGGCTGTGGTCCTGATGCTGAGGTAGAGGGCTGTGGTCCTGATGCTGAGGTAGAGGGCAGTGGTCCTGATGCTGAGGTAGAGGGCAGTGGTCCTGATGCTGAGGGAGAGGGCTGCGGTCCTGATGCTGAGGGAGAGGGCTGCGGTCCTGATGCTGAGGTAGAGGGCTGCGGTCCTGATGCTGAGGGAGAGGGCAGTGGTCCTGATGCTGAGGTAGAGGACAGTGGTCCTGATGCTGAGGTAGAGGACAGTGGTCCTGATGCTGAGGGAGAGGGCAGTGGTCCTGATGCTGAGGTAGAGGGCTGTGGTCCTGATGCTGAGGTAGAGGGCTGTGGTCCTGATGCTGAGGTAGAGGGCAGTGGTCCTGATGCTGAGGTAGAGGGCAGTGGTCCTGATGCTGAGGTAAAGGGCAGTGGTCCTGATGCTGAGGGAGAGGGCTGCGGTCCTGATGCTGAGGTAGAGGGCTGCGGTCCTGATGCTGAGGGAGAGGGCAGCGGTCCTGATGCTGAGGGAGAGGGCAGCGGTCCTGATGCTGAGGGAGAGGGCAGTGGTCCTGATGCTGAGGGAGAGGGCAGTGGTCCTCAGGGCATACACCTCTGTTCTGTTAGTTTGCTAGACCTAACTGCACTGCTGATACACCTTCTTCAGCCTGCCTATGTTGTCCATACTCTACCTGCGTGCCCTGGACAGGCCTTAATCCCCAACCATAACCCTGTGTGGGTTCTCTCAAAGCTGGTTGTGCAATTTCCCCTTGCTCAGTCAGCCCACCTCAACCTGGGTGGATGGGGACTGGAGGCTAGGGGAGACAGATGTGGTTGGGGTCGACAGAGGTGGGGACGGTGACAGACTCAGGAGGCATAGGATGGACTTTTTTGATTTAATAGGACCCTGTGAGAGATCTCTCCATTTATACATCTCTCCCCCAATTTCTCACTCTCTCCATTTCCCTTATACCTATTCCCTTGCTATCCCTCTATCCATCCCTCTCTCTTGCCATGCCTTCTCTCTAGGTGAAAGATTACTTAAGAGTCTTCATTCTGGCTTGCTGACTGGTAGATATTAGAATGGATATCTGCATTGGTGCTATTCAATTACTGAACAAAGGCTCAGTATTGGAGGAGCTGACTGGGCTGGGGCTATCGGTACTGCTGCTTTTGTTTGGGAAGGAGAGGGAGGCAAGGAGAGGGAAGGGGAGAGAGGGAGGGAGGGAGGGAGGGAAGGGGAGGGAAGGAGAGGAGAGGGGAGAGAGGGAGGGAGGGAAGGAGAGGGAAGGAGAGAGAGGGAAGGAGAGGGAGGGAGGGAGGGAGGGAGGGAGAGAGTATTTTACCTTCTCATCCATCTCTCTGCCGTTCCATCTCTCTGTTTCTCTCTTTCTCTCTCCTTCTCCCACCATCAGCCACAGAGCATCTCTTCCCTGTCTTATTTTCTTCACTCCCCCTCAGACCTATGGATTGTGTATATGTAAGGCTTACACACAGTGACTGCTGAAACTCCATAGGCAGCCATCTAACCAACACTTGTCGCTAACAAACACTTATTTAAGGTCAGATTCTGAGGAGGCGGTACCTGAGGATAATAGTAGAGTTAGAGATGGTAGAGGGGAGCTCTCTCACAGTTGACATGGCAACAGCTTGTCTTGATCCAGGAGAGGTCGGAGACGTTGACAGTTAGTTCTGCCTGTGAGATGGCAATGATGACGAATGGGAGACCGAACCGGTTTGATCCGGCATGGCTGAGTGCTCTGTTTTGAGCAAGAGAGAGAGAGTGAGAGAGGTGGGGTGAGGGAGAGGGAGAGAAAGCAAAAGCGAGAGAGAGAGGGAGGGAGGGAGGGAGGGAGGGAGGGATATACAGTATATATAGAGAGAGTAGTGATACAGGGATATACACACCACCGACTCTCTGATTGGAGAAAGAGAAGACATTTTCTTTTGATTTCTGTCACTTAGCAGGTGGCAGTAGAATGCACACTGTCTGTAGGCTGTTATGGGTTTTGAGTTGTTCCACACAGATCCTTGAAGTGGACTGATATAGACTGCTCTAGGATCACATGGACCTGAGGCCAGACATGGTCTAAGAGTGGATTGACCATACAACACTGCAGCATAACAACATAATCATTAGAGTTCCTACAATCACTCTGTGATGATATGTATGTGTGTGTGTGTGTGTGTGTGTATTTTCATTGCATTAGATACATCACTTTTCCTAGAAAGTGTCTGTGCTGTCCCTTAGGGACTCTCCCTCTCTCCTCTTCCTCTCTACTCTCCCTCTCTCCCTCCCCCTCTCTCACCTCCTCCCTCTGTTCCCCTGAGAATCATTAGAGTGTGTTGTGCTGTGATGCCTCTCACTAAAGACCTACCTGGTTGTGTGGCTCAGAGTTACAAACTGTGTACCTGCACAGTCACATCTCAAAAGCCAGGTAGTGTACATACAGTACGACTGAATCACACACACTTTACATTTGAGTCATTTAGCAGACGCTCTTATCCAGAGCGACTTACAGTAGTGAGTGCATACATTGTCTGTTACTTGAACTCTGTGAAGCATTTATTTGGGCTGCAATTTCTGAGGCTGGTTACTCTAATGACCTTATCCTCTGCAGCAGAGGTAATTCTGGGTCTTCCTTTCCTGTGGCGGTCCTCATGAGAGCCAGTTTCATCATAGAGCTTGATGGTTTTTGCGACTGCACTTGAAGAAACCTTAAAATGTTCATGAAATGTTCCGTATTGACTGACCTTCATGTCTTAAAGTAATGATGGACTGTCGTTTCTCTTTGCTTATTTGAGCTGTTCTTGCCATAATATGGACTTGGTCTTTTACCAAACACCTGTTAATTGAAATACATATAAATATATATACAGTGGGGAAAAAAAGTATTTAGTCAGCCACCAATTGCGAAAGTTCTCCCACTTAAAAAGATGAGAGGCCTGTAATTTTCATCATAGGTACATGTCAACTATGACGGACAAATTGAGAAAAAAAAATCCAGAAAATCACATGGTGGATTATGGTGGAAAATAGGTATTTGGTCACCTACAAACAAGCAAGATTTCTGGCTCTCACAGACCTGTAACTTCTTCTTTAAGAGGCTCCTCTGTCCTCCACTCGTTACCTGTATTAATGGCACCTGTTTGAACTTGTTATCAGTATAAAAGACACCTGTCCACAACCTCAAACAGTCACACTCCAAACTCCACTATGGCCAAGACCAAAGAGCTGTCAAAGGACACCAGAAACAAAATTGTAGACCTGCACCAGGCTGGGAAGACTGAATCTGCAATAGGTAAGCAGCTTGGTTTGAAGAAATCAACTGTGGGAGCAATTATTAGGAAATGGAAGACATACAAGACCACTGATAATCTCCCTCAATCTGGGGCTCCACGCAAGATCTCACCCCGTGGGGTCAAAATGATCACAAGAACAGTGAGCAAAAATCCCAGAACCACACGGGGGGACCTAGTGAATGACCTGCAGAGAGCTGGGACCAAAGTAATAAAGCCTACCATCAGTAACACACTACGCCGCCAGGGACTCAAATCCTGCAGTGCAAGACGTGTCCCCCTGCTTAAGCCAGTACATGTCCAGGCCCGTCTGAAGTTTGCTAGAGTGCATTTGGATGATCCAGAAGAGGATTGGGAGAATGTCATATGGTCAGATGAAACCAAAATAGAACTTTTTGGTAAAAACTCAACTCGTCGTGTTTGGAGGACAAAAAATGCTGAGTTGCATCCAAAGAACACCATACCTACTGTGAAGCATGGGGGTGGAAACATCATGCTTTGGGGCTGTTTTTCTGCAAAGGGACCAGGACGACTGATCCGTGTAAAGGAAAGAATGAATGGGGCCATGTATCGTGAGATTTTGAGTGAAAACCTCCTTCCATCAGCAAGGGCATTGAAGATGAAATGTGGCTGGGTCTTTCCGCATGACAATGATCCCAAACACACCGCCCGGGCAACGAAGGAGTGGCTTCGTAAGAAGCATTTCAAGGTCCTGGAGTGGCCTAGCCAGTCTCCAGATCTCAACCCCATAGAAAATCTTTGGAGGGAGTTGAAAGTCCGTGTTGCCCAGCGACAGCCCCAAAACATCACTGCTCTAGAGGAGATCTGCATGGAGGAATGGGCCAAAATACCAGCAACAGTGTGTGCAAACCTTGTGAAGACTTACAGAAAACGTTTGACCTGTGTCATTGCCAACAAAGGGTATATAACAAAGTATTGAGAAACTTTTGTTATTGACCAAATACTTATTTTCCACCATAATTTGCAAATAAATTCATTAAAAATCCTACAATGTGATTTTCTGTTTTTTTTTCTTCTCATTTTGTCTGTCATAGTTGACGTGTACCTGTGATGAAAATTGCCGGCCTCTCTCATCTTTTTAAGTGGGAGAACTTGCACAATTGGTGGCTGACTAAATGCTTTTTTCCCCCCACTGTGTGTATATATATATATATATATTGTGATGTCACGAGAGGCTGTGTCCTGGAGGGACGTTACATCCCCCTGAGGTGGCTGCAAACCCAGACAGCTATGGCTCCATCTGCTGGTATGGTCGGGAACTCCACCCCCTCTATGGCCAATCTTCCCACGCAGCTGAAACAAATGAGGAGCTGATGAGCTGAAGGTTTGGAAAGGGAAGAGACACAGTCTCCAACCTGGGCTCTCTGGAGGACAAGAGTGCTGCACGTCCACTTCCATGAGGAATATAAGGATTTGGAGATACTTACCTTTGGGAAATACTCACCTTTGGATATATGCACCTGTGGAAATACGTGTGGGACATTTGGAAGGACGTTTTGCTGGGTTGGCCACTAGCTGCAACGTGGAATACAGTAAGACTGGGGAAAAGTTATTTGAGCGAGGGAGAGTTATGATTTTGGATGTGGAAGAGACATCCCTGAACTGTTAACCCTTAAAGAGCCACCAGAGAACAGAATTGTGTTATACTTTCGTTAGTTTCCCAAGACCTTTAATAAAATCCTTGTTTTGATTGAACCTGGTCTCCTTGCACTACTTGAGCAATCCCGCTGAAAGCTGTGTAGCCTCTCTTGACATCACAGATGGTGGAGAATACGGGCACGCTCAAGCGTTAATAGTGCATGTCAGAGGAGGATACCGAAGGTTTGATCACCCAGTTTTCCAAGTTGGCCGTAGGCTCCCCGCCGACTGAAATGGAGGACATATTGAAAGCCCTTGTTGCTGGCCAGCAAGCCCAGATGCAAGCAAACGTGGCTCTCTTGGAGGAGCAAAAGAAAGCCAACCTTCTGAAGGCAGAGGAATTGCAGTTGCAGAGACAGAGGGTGGTCCAAAATACCCGCCCAATAAAGGCAAGTGACTTTATATCTAAGATGGGAGCTACCGATGACATTGAGGCATACCTGCATGCATTTGAGGCCACGGCCACTAGGGAAGCCTGGCCCAAGCAACAGTGGGTTGGTCTGTTAGCCCCCTTTCTAACCGGGGAATCGCTGAATGCTGTCCGGGACCTGGGCCCTGACCAGGTTACTGACTATGATGCCCTGAAGTCTGAGATCCTCAGCAGATATGGACTCACAAAGTTTGGTATGGCCCAGCGCTTTCACAGCTGGACCTTCCAACCAGACCAACCTCCTCGGGCGCAGATGCATGAACTTGTCCGAATCGCAAGGAAATGGCTGGATCCGCAGAGGAATACAGCAGCGGCGGTGGTGGAGGCCGTTGTGGTGGATCGTTACCTACGCGCCCTGCCTTATGAGGCAAAACGGTTCATCAGTCAACAGGCCTTGACCACGGCTGATCTGACCGTGGAAGCTGTGGAAAAGTACCAGGCCACAGCGGAGATGCTGAATGCTTCCCGAAAATACCCCAGGAGGGCGGCCCCACCACAAATGGGAAGAACCCGTCCAAAGGACCCCAAGGTCTCGAACCCAGCCACGTCAGGACTTATCCCGGCTCCAGGGGGAGCCAGAAACCAGGCGGGTCCAAGAAGAGTACACCAGGAGGGGGAAACTCGACAGTGTTACCTGTGTGGGGAGATGGGACATATCTCCTGGCAGTGTGGGAAACCAGCCGATGAACCTATGCCCACTGCGGAGTCCTCCAGCTCAGCACCCACACACCGCTTTTGCCTCGCTCTTGGGAGTCGTAGATGGCGGCCCAGATCGACCCCCCACCTGCCCGGTAACTGTGAATCACCATGATGTGGAGGCCTTACTGGATTCTGGTAGCCGGGCCACCCTGGTGCGTAAGGATTTGGTGGGCCCAACGTGTCTGACCCCGGGGAAAGTCCTCCCAGTTTCCTGTGTCCATGGGGACACCAGAGAATACCCCATTACTGAACTTACAATGACCAGCACACGGGGAACCATACACACGACGGCGGGGGTGGTTGATTCCCTCCCCGTCCCTGTCCTAATTGGACGAGACTGCCCAGCCTTTTACCCACTCTGGAGAGAGTCTCAGGAGAGGATAACCCGAGTACCTCGGAAACGGAGAGGCAAGACTCATCCTGGGAAGGCTCCGGTGCAATCCTCCGAATTACTCACTCCCGCCCGGGCTCTGATAGGGATGGCAGGTGCCCAGACCGACACAGAGACGGAGCTACAGAATCTGGACAAAGAACTGTCTGGTCTGAAGGGGACCGCTGAGAGGTATCGTTTGTTAAAGCAACAGTTAGACATGAAGACAGAAGAGTTAGATATCCTCCAGGCTAAACTCCAACAGAGCTCCTTCCCTAAGCAACAGGAGGAGCTGGAGAGGCTGCGCAGGACCATTGAGGAGTGTGAGGAGACCCTGCGCAGTAGTAAGGAGGTCCAGAAGAAGGCAGAGGAGAAGTACAAGGTGTTGGAGAACAAGATGAAGAATGCGGAGGCAGAGAGAGAGAAGGAACTGAAAGCTGCTCAACAGAAGCTAAACTCTGCTAAAACCAAGGCTGATGCGTTCAGTAAGAAACTCAAGGAGAGACAACAGGAGGCTGAGTCCCTGGTCCTAGAGGTGGAGGAGTTGAAGAGAGAGCAGGCTGGCAAGCACCACGGCAATGCGGACGCCCTCTCCCGGCGTGATGCCTTCTTCGCTGCCTTTACCCCGACGAGGACGTCGGTCCCGAGGAGGGGGATGTGTGATGTCACGAGAGGCTGTGTCCTGGAGGGACGTTACATCCCCCTGAGGTGGCTGCAAACCCAGACAGCTATGGCTCCATCTGCTGGTATGGTCGGGAACTCCACCCCTCTATGGCCAATCTTCCCACGCAGCTGAAACAAATGAGGAGCTGATGAGCTGAAGGTTTGGAAAGGGAAGAGACACAGTCTCCAACCTGGGCTCTCTGGAGGACAAGAGTGCTGCACGTCCACTTCCATGAGGAATATAAGGATTTGGAGATACTTACCTTTGGGAAATACTCACCTTTGGATATATGCACCTGTGGAAATACGTGTGGGACATTTGGAAGGACGTTTTGCTGGGTTGGCCACTAGCTGCAACGTGGAATACAGTAAGACTGGGGAAAAGTTATTTGAGCGAGGGAGAGTTATGATTTTGGATGTGGAAGAGACATCCCTGAACTGTTAACCCTTAAAGAGCCACCAGAGAACAGAATTGTGTTATACTTTCGTTAGTTTCCCAAGACCTTTAATAAAATCCTTGTTTTGATTGAACCTGGTCTCCTTGCACTACTTGAGCAATCCCGCTGAAAGCTGTGTAGCCTCTCTTGACATCACAATATATATATATATCTGTATGTGCGTGTATGCATATGCATGTAATTGCTTGAGCTGCATGTTAGTGGATGATGTGTATCTCTGTGTCTTTGTATCAGACAGAACAGACCGGCTCACTGGTGTGGAACTCAATACTAAGTAGTAGTGGGTGGGCTCTGCAAACTATCTATCTCTCTCTCTCTCCCTCTCTCATTATCTACCTCTCACTCTCTCTTAGTTTAATCTAGCCTTCTTTACCTCAGACTAACCATACATACTGAATCTGCCTCCTCTCTCTCTGTCTCTCTCTCTCTCTCTCTCTGTCTCTCTCTCTCTCTCTCTCTCAATTCAATTCAATTCAATTCAATTCAATATACTTTATTGACATGGCAAGTAAAATTACTTACATTGTCAAAGTATACATATAACAAAAATGGTGGGACCAACAGCAATAATAATAGTAGTAGTGGAAATGGGATTACCATTAACAGCAACTACAACAACAATATTAATGAGAATAACAATACATTAAAGCAATAGTAGTCGACCAATCTCAACATGACTGAAGACATATTACATGCTATGAAAGCCAAAACAAAACAGGAAATATTATTGACATTACATTACAATTTTCACTGGCTGTCCCTCAGGTTGTGGCAGGAGGACACATATTTGGCTGCCAAAATTGCACATTTTGGCTTTTCACCCAATAAATATTTTATTTTTTCTTCCTCTTTTATAGTTTCAAATTCGTTGTACTGAATGATAATTTTGGGAAAGAAAGATTCTCTTAGGTCTGAGTATTTGTCACAGTGTAATAGGAAATGCAGCTCTGTCTCTACCTCTCCCCGGGGGCAGAGTGAGCACAGCCTGTCCTCTCTGGGCAGCCAGGTTTGCCTGTGACGACCGGTCTCTATAGCCAGACTGTGCTCACTGAGTCTGTACCTAGTCAGTGTTTTTCTCAGTTTTCTATCAGTCACAGTGGTCAGATAGTCTGCCACCATGTACTGTCTGTTTAGAGCCAAATAGCATTGAAGTTTACTTTGATTTTTTGTGGTGTCTTTCCAATAGGTGATATATTTTTCTTTTTGCTTTGTGATGATTTGGTTGGGCCAGATTTTCTGAGTGCTGTCCTGAGGCTCTATGAGGTTGGTTTTGGTTAGTGAACTGAGCCTCAGAACCAGCTGGCTGAGGGGACTCTTCTCTTGTTTCATCTCTTGACATAGTAGAGCTGTGTGATGGAATGTTTTGGGGTCACTTGTTTTTAGATGGTTGTAAAATTTTATGGCTCTTTTTTCTATTCGAATAAGGAGGGGGTATTGGCCCAATTCTGCTCTACATGCATTATTTGGAGTTTTTCTTTGCACTTGCAATACAGTCTTGCAAAACTCTGCATGCAGTATTTCGATTGGATGTTTGTCCCATTTGGTAAATTCAGTATTAGAGAGCGGACCCCATACTTCGCTGCCATATAGAGCAATTGGTTCTATAACTGATTGGAAAATTTTGAGCCAGATTCTAATTGGAATTTCGATTTTAATATTCCTTTTAATGGCATAGAATGCTCTTCTTGCTTTGTCTCTCAGCTCATTCACAGCCATGTGAAAGCTACCTGTGTTGCTGATATTTAGTCCTAGATATGTGTAATTTTTGGTGTGTTCTAATAGAACTGTGTCCAAATAGAATTTATATTTGTCATCCTGATTTCCTGACCTTTTTTGGAATATCATTATATTCGTTTTTTTTAGATTAACGGTCAGGGCCCAGGTCTGACAGAATCTGTGCAGATGATCTAGATGCTGCTGTAACCCCTCCTTAGTGGGAGACAGTAGCACCAGGTCATCTGCGTACAGCAGACACTTGATTTCAGTGTTGTGTAGGGTGAGACCAGGTGCTGACGATTCTTCTAATGTTTTTGCCAATTCGTTAATGTAGATGTTAAATAGTGTTGGACTTATTGGGCAGCCCTGTTTCACTCCACGTCTCTGAGAGAAGAAGTCTGTTTGCTTGTTGCCGATTTTAATCGCACATTTGTTTTTAGTGTACATTGATTTAATAACATCATATGTTTTCCCTCCAATACCACTTTCTATTAGTTTGTAAAAAAGACCTTCGTGCCAAATTGAATCAAATGCTTTCTTGAAGTCTACAAAACACGAGTAGATTTTGCCTTTGTTTTGATTTACTTGTTTGTCAATTAGAGTCTGGAGAGTGTAAATGTGGTCTGTTGTACGATAATTTTTTACAAATCCAATCTGGCTTCTGCTTAGGACGTTGTGTTCATCCAGGAAATTATGTAGTCTGCTGTTTAAGATAATGCAGAGAATTTTCCCCAAGTTGCTGTTAACGCAAATTCCTCTGTAATTATTTGGGTCAAATTTGTCTCCATTTTTATAAATTGGTGTGATCAATCCTTGGTTCCAAATATCGGGGAAAATACCTGCAGTTAGGATAATGTTGAAGAGTTTGAGTATAGCCAATTTGAATTTGTGGTCTGTATATTTGATCATTTCATTTAAAATACCATCAGCACCACAGGCCTTTTTGGGTTGGAGAGTGCAAAGTTTTTCCAATAATTCTTGTTCTGTAATTGGGGTATCCACAGGATTCTGATAGTCTTTGACTGCTGATTCAAGGATTTGTAATTTTTCTTGTATATCTTGTTGTTCTGGGCTCTTTGTTATATTGCTGTAGAGGTTTGCAAAGTGATTTCTCCACATATCCCCATTTTGGATAGCCAATTCCTCATTATGAGGTTTGTTTAATTTATTCCAATTCTCCCAGAAGTGGTTTGATTCTATGGATTCCTCAATCATATCCAGCTGATTTCTAATGTGCTGTTCCTTTTTTGTTCTTAGGGTGTGTTTGTATTGCTTCAGTGTTTCCCCATATTGAAGATGTATATTTTTGTTGTCTGGGTCTCTGTGTTTATGATTAGATATATTTCTCAATGACTTTCTTAGATTTTTGCAATCATTATCAAACCCTTTTTCATGATCTATTATTTTTGGTTTAAGATTAGCCAAGGAGGCTAATTTGTCAAATATAAAGTTTATGTTCCAAACGGCTAAATTTATACCTTCATTGGTGTAGGAGAATGTTAATGCTAAAAAGTTGTCCAGGAGAGATTGTATTTTTTGGCTACTAATTGCTTTTTGGTAGATTTCTGTACTGTTTGCACTCCATCTATAGGTCTGTTTAGTACCATGTAATTTATTGGGCCGTGATGCTTCATGGTTGGGTTCTGCTCTTTTCAGATACACTGTGATTTTACTGTGGTCAGAGAGAGGTGTTAGTGGGCTGACTGTGAAGGCTCTGAGAGACTCTGGGTTAAGGTCTGTGATGAAGTAGTCTACAGTACTGCTGCCAAGGGATGAGCTGTAGGTGTACCTACCAAAAGAGTCCCCTCTTAACCTACCATTGACTATGTACAGACCCAGTGTTCGACAGAGCTTCAGGAGCTGTACTCCATTTTTGTTTTTCACTTTGTCATAGTTGTTTCTAGGGGGGTATGTGGGGAGGGAAAGGTTGTTGCTTCCCGGTAGGTGTTTGTCCCCATGACTGTTAATAGTGTCTAGTTCTTCTGCTGTTCTAGCATTCAGATCTCCACAGACCAGCACATTGCCTTGGGCCTGAAATGGACTAATCTCCCCCTCTAGAATGGAGAAACTCTCTTCATTGAAGTAGGGTGACTCTGAGGGGGGAATGTATGTGGCACAGAGGAAGACGTTGTTATCTGTTAAGATAGCCTCCTTGTTGATTTTTAGCCAGATAAAGAATTCTCCTGTTTTGATCAATTCGATTGAATTAGTTAGTTCAGATTTATACCATATTAGCATTCCCCCTGAGTCTCTGCCCTGTGTGATTCCTTTTAATTTGGTGGATGATACGATTATCTCCCTATAACCTAGTGGACAGCCAGTGGAAACATCACCTCTGCACCATGTTTCCTGTAGTACTACAATATCAACATCATCAATTTCTTTAAGGAAGTCTGGGTTTCTGCTCTTTAGCCCAAAAAGCAGAGGACTTCAAGCCTTGTAAATTCCAACATGCAACGTAAAAAGACTTCATAACTGTTTTTTCTTTACATTCAAAATGAGATAAACACTCACAATCCAACAAGAACTATTAAAATAGGATTTTTCAATTAAGGTAAACTCTTATTATGCAAATGTGATTTGTTTATCATTTAAGATAGTATTTGTGTCATGCCACTTGGGTGGATGTAGTGTGAGGATGGTGGAGTTCTTGTGCTCATCTTACCATGACCCTCGGCCTATCACATGTGAGCATAGTAGATTCAGCATTTGTTTGATGTCACTCATTTCGTTGGTGGGAGCTGGACCAGTTGCTCCTCTCACAGCTTGTGCATAGCTCTGTCTGCCGGGCTGTGGCTCCTCCAGGTGTGGGTCTGTGGTGGGGGGAGGGGGTGTTAGGCCTCGTCTGGGTGGGTCTGAAGCTGGGCTGGGGTGGTCTGTGCTGCGCTGGATGTGGTGGGCATTGAGGTTGGTGGTGCTGTGGCTGTGGCTGGGGGTCCAGGGTACTGGTCCGGGGTGTTGTCTCGGTGATCTCGGGGGTGGAGATTGCTCCGTTGTTCCTGGGTGGAGAGGTCGGGATGCGGTTTAAAGCGACGTCCTTGAGAGTCTTAGCAAGGATGGGGACTGTCTCCCTGTACAGGTGAACATGGTCATAGAGACAGTCCAGATCGAGGGTGGGATGGTGGGCCAGGTGTACATTGGGTCGCAGGGCACAGTCCCGGGAGAGGCTGGCGTTTATTCTTTGGATTGTGGCAGGGTGGAAGTCCTTCCTCTGTAGAAGGGTTGACACCACGATCCTTGAGTTGGGGAAGATTGCGGAGGCCTTCTCAATCACTCCCCGTAGTGAAGTCGCCACCCTCTCCTGCTGAGCACGCAGGTCGTTGCTTCCGGTGTGTATGATTATGTGGCTTGGCGACCCAAGCTGGGCCTTATCAAGCAGCGCCATGGCACTCTACGTTGTTGGGCACCACACCTTTCTCGTTTTGTGTCTAGGGAAAAGTTTCTTCTCCTGAACAAACTTCCCATTTGAGTCCATCAACAGGACAATCTCAGCCAGTGTTTCTTCTGGACTGGAGGGGGTAGAGTTGGGGCTGGTGGGTGTTGGAGCTGGGGTGTGGCTGGTCTGTGCCGGTGCCGCTGTCAGTGGGAGGCTGTTCTGGGGGCTGGGGGGGAGGCATGCAGCCGGCAGGGCTGGGGAGGCCTGGCTGGTTGAGGTGGGCTCCTCTGCTGTGTGATGGCAGGTCATAGAGTGGTGATCTAGCTGCTCCTGCAGTCTGTCTTCTGTTCTCTTTCTCTCCTGCAGCTCCTCTCTTAGTGTGGTCAGCTCGTTATTACTGCTCTGCCTATCTTTTTGGAGCTCTCTCACCTCCTTTGTTAGATCAGCCAGCTCTCTCTTGAGTCCGTCTCTCTCTTGCTGAACTTCTTTCAACTGTGTTGCAAGGCTGCTGTCCTGCTCTGTCCGCACCTTGGTTAGGAGCTCCTCTAAGGTGTGGATGTCTGGTTGCTGTTTGCTCACACTCCTGAGCAGGACCACCTCTCCCTCCAGTGTGGTGAACTGATCCCTCATGGCAGCTATGGTGGTGAGGAGGGCCTGAGCCTGCTCTGCACTGAGGGGGTCGCTCTCCTCCTGTGGCGTGTCCTCCACTATGGTGGGAAGAGAGGTGCTGGATGTGCCTTTTTGGGTGGGGATAGTGGGGGTGAGGGTGGTGCTGGTGGAGTTTGTGTTGTGGGAGGGCATGTCACTGGTGGTGTCCTTCTCTCTCTCTGCTCTCTCCTTAATGGTCTGAAAGTCTGTTTCAAACAGCCTAAGGTTACCTTGCACCATGACAGTCCCAGTCTTGTAGAGGTTGATTGTTATCATGGTGCTGTCAGGGTCATCTGTCTCTTTCACTTTCAGCTTCCACCCATTACAGATTCCCTCTTTCTTTACGGATGGGTAGTGAGAGCAGACTGCTGAGCGCCATGCATTTGGCTGGTCAGTGAGAAAGATGAGATTACTCACATCACCGTTTTTGTAGAGGTCTGTGAAAAGGGTTTCTGGCCTCCCCCTTTAGTAGATTCTGTTTAAAAGCTTTCCTTGTTGTGTCATTTTTGGCCTCTGGAGGGTAGAAAATGGACTCAGCGCTGAGGGGGAGTGGGGACATGGTGCCTGTGGGCTCTGCTACTACTGCTGCTGCTGCTCTGTTCTGCTGCACCGTTGCTATGGCAACCAGTTTTGTTTGTCTGCTGCTGTTGCTAGCTAGCTCCTGTTTAGCTCAAAACCCAGCAAAAGGAGTGAAAGATCTTCACACAAAAAAACAGAAGATATGTTTAAAGTTGGAGTCCGTGCTTCTTTTTGATATACTCACTCAGTTTGGTCGTTTGATGTAGTTGTATTAACTCCCCTTGCTAGGTTTGCCTAGCTCATTTTTCTGGCTTGCTTGTTAGCCTGCTGGCTAGGTTTTAGTTGTGTAGCTAGCTAGTGAGAGTCAACTTCTTAATTTGAGGCGCAAAGTTACTTTTTTTTCTATTCTGATTTAATAGAGTTGTTGTTCATCACTTCTTGCCTTGAATTATTTTTAGATTCGAGTGTTTATCTCATTCTAAAAACAAAAAAAACTGAAATAAATCAGGAGCTCATGTTGAGCATGACCTCTCTCTCTCTCTCTCTCTCTCTGTCTGTCTGTCTGTCTCTCTCTCTCTCTCTCTCTCTCTCTCTCTCTCTCTCTCTCTCTCTCTCTCTCTCTCTCTCTCTCTCTCTCTCTCTCTCTCTCTCTCTCTCTCTCTCTCTCTCTCGCTTTCTCAATGTTTCAGACCAACCACATTTCTCTCCTGTTCCTCACTCATGTCTGATCGCTTAGCGGTTAAGAACGTTGGGCCATTAACCGAAAGGTTGCTGGTTTGAATCTCAGAGCCGGCAAGGTAGAAAAATCTGCCGTTCTGCCCTTGAGCAAGGCAGTTAACCTCCAACAACATATCCTCCTTGGCCGCTGATGACGTCGATTAAGGCAGCCCCCCACACCTCTCTGATTCAGAGCCCCTTGCACCTCTCTGAGGGTTAAATGTGGAAGACACATTTTGGTTGAATGCATTCAGTTGTGTAACTGACTAGGTATCCCCTTTCCCCTAATCTAATGGAGTCTACCCTTCACACTATCTCAGAACAATCTAACTGGCTACAGGCTCCATGTTGCTCACTAGAAAAAACTACCATAAACTATTTTCAGAATCACGTTAAGTTTTCTCAGACAATGTATGTGAGGAGGCAATTATTTGACCGCCCCATCTCACCACTGTTTCTCCCTCCATCCCTCTCCCCCATCTCTGTTCCCTCTCTCTCCCCCATCTCTGTTCCCTCTCTCTCCCCCATCTCCCCTCTGTCTCTCCCCTGCCTCTGTGTGTCTGTCTGTCTGTCTGTCTTTGGGTGAGATGCAGAGGGCAGAGCAGGCTTTAGCTGATTAAAGTGGCCTTGCTTGCTTTGATTAATTGGATGTGTGTGTTGTCTCTTAACCAGGTTTGCAGCTCTGAACCCCTCTTATAGCCTAGCTGTCACAACCAAGAGATTAGAGCTGCGTTCACAATCACCACCCTGGAGTGTTCTCTCTCAACAGTTTGCAACCATTTTACATGACCACATGCTTAGGGCTGCATTCATAATCTCAACCTTCAATTGTTATCCCTCAGTTTGCAACCGTTTTACATTTACATTTTAGTAGTTTAGCATATGCTCTTATCCAGAGCGACTTACAGGAGCAATTAGGGTTACGTACCTTGCTTACATTGCAACAGCAAAACATTTGATTGCTCCTGTTCCATTGGTCATTGCATTTTAGCATTATAGCTGCTAAAGATCCCTGTAACCTGCATGGAACTTCCTCTGTTTTAATGAAGTTTTGTCATAAATTGTCATCAATCGTTTTCCACAATGACACTGTAGTGATAATAAGCAACAGTAGATCTGTGTGTCTTGACAGATGAACACTTCTTTGCTCAGCACTATGGCTCTGTATTGATTTTGTGTGGGATCCTCTTCCTCTCCTGGCTGAGTTTCTGGATGAATTTGTTTGGCTGTCCTCCTATAGCTGTTGAATCCAGAAATCTGGTTCAATGGTTCAATCTGATCTTTCTGTAGCCTGACGATTCAAACAAAATGTTTCAGTTGCTCTATCGTTCGCTACATACTTTAGTCTGAGACTGCCATCATTGAAGTCGTTTGTGGTGACCAGGGGCACGAGGGGCGTTGTACCAAACAAAGTCATCAGCGACTGGATCGTCTCTATCCAATCAGAGTATCAAAACCAATGACTCATTTTCTAACTGCCGCTTTACCCACGTCTGTTCTGGCTCTGGCCCAACCCATCGGTTTCTGGGAGGTACTCAGATCCATACTCATTGTGGAGAAGAAACTAACATTCATGGGCGTGGCATAGCCTTTGGCCAGTCAAGGAGTCTGGGTAGCCAGGCTAATCTTTCTGCCTTTTACCTCTCATCTTGAAACTTTAATCACCAGGATGTCATCCCTCGCTCCACAGCTCCCTCCTCCTCACCCTCTCTCATCCTCCCTTGCCTGTGCCCTGTTCTGTGGCCTGTACTCTCACTTCAAAAGCATATTTTTCCTGTTTGAATTCCTCTTCAAAGACTGGTCTCTGAAAGGTCCTCTGCTTCCTCTACAGGCCGCTGTGGCTCTCTATCTCCTTCTGTTTGCTCCCTCCATCTCTCCTGCCTGCATGCCATGACTGAAATATCACACACACACACACACACACACACACACAGCCACACATATACAGCCACACACACACACAGCCACATATATACAGCCACACACACATGCACACACTCCCTCGCTTAGACACTTTAGAGAAAACCCATTTCAGCCCAGCAAAGAAAAGGATCTGGCAGGAGAGTCAAACACTGTGTCATTCTGTCCAGCAAACAGCTATGGGAGAGATCCAATTCAGGCTGAGCCTCTGGTGGGAAGAAAGGCTTTCTGGGATATAAAGAAACAATCACAGCCCTAACACTTTCATTGTTTCTATCTCTCCATCTTCCATTAGAGGCTTTTATCAACCACCTGCAGGCTTGACAGATGTGTGTGTGTGTGTGTGTGTGTGTGTGTGTATTTGGGGGAGGGTGAGTGATACCATTCCATTCATTCCATTCCAGCCATTATTATGAGCCGTCCTCCCCTCACCCGCCTCCTCGTGTGTGTGTGTGTGTGCAGCCGTGCATGTGTCTAATATGGCTACCCAGATAATTATACAATGGACAAGAATAAACAGCTAGAATAACTCAATAACAATGCCACGCCTAATTTAGGAAATCACTCACTGATTATTGTCTGTGGTTCTGCCTTGGTGGGGAAAAACATTGACTGGCTTGTTACTGATCTACCAGCCGGGGCTCACAGCACGTCCCATTTTGTATGTAATTACAGTTTGTGTGTTTGTGTGTGCATGCGTGTACAGTGTTGTTTGTGTTCTGTAATAACCATTATGAATTCTTCCTGTTGTTGAGGGATTTATTATTTATTAGTTATTTGCACCAAAGAAAACAAGTGTTAGACAACAGGACAGAGAAAAAAATACTAAATAAAAACGGTGTGCATGTGAGGTTGGAAGCCCAAGGGCTGATATGAAAACCACAAAGAAACAATATATAATATATAAATACAAAAATTAAAAAAGGTTTGTTAAAACAGATAACAAAACCTACTAATTATATACAGTGGGGAGAACAAGTATTTGATACACTGCCAAATTTGCAGGTTTTCCTACTTACAAAGCATGTAGAGGTCT
This sequence comes from Coregonus clupeaformis, assembly GCF_020615455.1. Lineage (NCBI taxonomy): Eukaryota > Metazoa > Chordata > Actinopteri > Salmoniformes > Salmonidae > Coregonus > Coregonus clupeaformis. Next base: position 36,147,120 of record NC_059226.1, on the reverse strand, counting down.
GCAATTTTTATCATAGGTACACTTCAACTGTGAGAGACGGAATCTAAAACAAAAATCCAGAAAATCACATTTGTATGATTTTTAAGTAATTAATTTCCATTTTATTGCATGACATAAGTATTTGATCACCTACCAACCAGTAAGAATTCCGGCTCTCACAGACCTGTTAGTTTTTTCTTTAAGAAGCCCCCCTTGTTCTCCACTCATTACCTGTATTAACTGCACCTGTTTGAACTCGTTACCTGTATAAAAGACACCTGTCCACACACTCAATCAAACAGACTCCAACCTCTCCACAATGGCCAAAACCAGAGAGCTGTGTAAGGACATCAGGGATAAAATTGTAGACCTGCACAAGGCTGGGATGGGCTACAGGACAATAGGCAAGCAGCTTGGTGAGAAGGCAACAACTGTTGGCGCAATTATTAGAAAATGGAAGAAGTTCAAGATGACGGTCAATCATCCTCGGTCAGGGGCTCCATGCAAGATCTCACCTCGTGGGGCATCAATGATCATGAGGAAGGTGAGGGATCAGCCCAGAACTACACGGCAGGACCTGGTCAATGACCTGAAGAGAGCTGGGACCACAGTCTCAAAAGAAACCATTAGTAACACACTACGCCGTCATGGATTAAAATCCTGCAGCGCACGCAAGGTCCCCCTGCTCAAGCCAGCGCATGTCCAGGCCCGTCTGAAGTTTGCCAATGACCATCTGGATGATCCAGAGGAGGAATGGGAGAAGGTCATGCGGTCTGATGAGACAAAAATAGAGCTTTTTGGTGTAAACTCCACTCGCCGTGTTTGGAGGAAGAAGAAGGATGAGTACAACCCCAAGAACACCATCCCAACTGTGAAGCATGGAGGTGGAAACATCATTCTTTGGGGATGCTTTTCTGCAAAGGGGACAGGACGACTACACCGTATTGAGGGGAGGATGGATGGGGCCATGTATCGCGAGATCTTGGCCAACAACCTCCTTCCCTCAGTAAGAGCATTGAAGATGGGTCGTGGCTGGGTCTTCCAGCATGACAACGACCCGAAACACACAGCCAGGGCAACTAAGGAGTGGCTCCGTAAGAAGCATCTCAAGGTCCTGGAGTGGCCTAGCCAGTCTCCAGACCTGAACCCAATAGAAAATCTTTGGAGGGAGCTGAAAGTCCGTATTGCCCAGCGACAGCCCCGAAACCTGAAGGATCTGGAGAAGGTCTGTATGGAGGAGTGGGCCAAAATCCCTGCTGCAGTGTGTGAAAACCTGGTGAAGACCTACAGGAAATGTATAATCTCTGTGATTGCAAACAAAGGTTTTTGTACCAAATATTAAGTTCTGCTTTTCTGATGTATCAAATACTTATGTCATGCAATAAAATGCAAATTAATTACTTAAAAATCATACAATGTGATTTTCTGGATTTTTGTTTTGTTTTGTTCCGTCTCTCACAGTTGAAGTGTACCTATGATAAAAATTACAGACCTCTACATGTTTTTTAAGTAGGAATACCTGCAAAATCGGCAGTGTAACAAATACTTGTTCTCCCCACTGTATGTATAAATGAATTGATCAGTAATCACTAAAAAAAGTAATATATATTTGTTTTGTTTAAATGTATGTATGTGTGTGAGAGTTAGGCTACATGGAGGGGAATATTGGGTAGTTTGGTTCATCAGGCTGACCCCAGATCTTCACTTGAACTTATTGAGGGATGATGAGGTTTTGGCAATGTGAAAATACGAATTCCAGAGTATGGTACCTCAGTATCTGATAGAGAATTGACTATGTGAGGTGCGGCAGTAGAGAGGGTGAAGGTTATCGCAGTGTCTTGTGTTTTATAGATAGATATCAGAATTAACCTGGAAGAATCCATTGAAGGGTTTAGGTAAACTGTCTGGGAGGTATGAGTATTTGTAGATGAAAGTGCATAATTGGCGTACATTAATGTCGTAAATAGACAAGATATTGAGTTTCTTAAACAAAGGTGCAGATGGAGCCAGGTAATTAGAGGAGGTGGCTATTCTTGCAAATGTATTTTGTATGATGAGTAATTTGTGTAGGTAGGAGGCATATCTACTTGCCCAGACAATATTACAGTAAATGAGATATGGGTAAATTTAAGCTATAATATAGAGTTAGGAAGCAAGCCTGATGAACCAAACCACTAATCTTTCTGATGATACCAACTGATTTCATCACTTTGCAGCAGACAAATTGAAAATGATCTTTCCAGGATAACTTGTCATCAAATTAAACTCAGAGGAATCTAGTGGATGTGACTTGTTCCATTTCTTTCCCACCAATTGAGATTCTGGCTTTTGTTTTTATTTTATTGTAGTTTTTATTTTATTGTAGTTTTTACAGTATTTATCTTATTCTTACTAGTGAATACAATAAAGTTGGATTTTTAAAAAATATTTAAAGATATGTTCATCTGGAACCATTCAGAAAATGTTGCCATGCCTGAGTTGGCTTCATTAATTAGTGAAACAAAATTATTGTGTGATCAAATCCAATTGGTATCATCAGCAAAGAGAATGGGAAGTATGGTAGAAGACACAGCAGCAAGGTCATTGATATAGATTAGTAATAACAAAGGTCCAATTATCCAACCCTGTGGCACGCCACAGGATATCTTGGCCCTGGGAGATGCACAGCCGTTTGAATAAACAAATTGTTCTCTATCATAAACATAACTATATAGCCAATTTATATGTATAATCATGAAAACCGTAATAATGCAATTTAAAGTAATATTTAATGATCAACCATGTCAAAATCTTTGGATAAATCTAAAAAGATGCCAGGAGCGTATTCATTGTTGTCCAGGGCTGTAAAGGTTTTATCCACAAGTTACAAAAGAGCCATATCTGTGGAGTAGTTTTCATGAAAACCATATTGGTGCTCATATAGAATATAGTGTTGATTCTCTTATACACCACATTTTCTAGGATAAAAAAAAAAGATGGTAGTACAGATATTGGGCTATAATTTGTAAAAGATATTGGATCCCCAGATTTATAGAGGGGGATAACTTTGGCAATTTTCAAATCTTTAGGAACAATACCAGTTTGCATAAATTTGATGAAGATATATACGTTACAGGCTCAGTAATCGAGGAAGACATTGATTTCACGAAAGGGGCACCAATCTCATTATGACCTTCTGCTGAAGTTACGAATGACCTCCATCACATCAGGAGGATCAAACTGAAACAGAGATGGGAAATGTCCCTTAATGTAATCCAAGGGATTTCCATCAGTTTTCTCAATTTTCTTTGACAGAGAGATCCCACATTCACAAAACATTTAGTAAATTCACATGAAATAACATCAGGATCACTATAGGTCTTATTTCCAACAATAAATTGAGATGGGATGGTTGTAGATGCCTTTTTCTTATTCAACAGTTAATTGAGGATTTTCCAAGTTTAATTTATATTATTTAAGGATTCTTGAAATGTGTTAGTAAAATGTATTTTTTGGGATATCCGAAGTAGGTGAGTAAATGCTTTCTTATTGTCACGAGAATTTCTATCTCTAATTAATCAAACTTAATACTTTGAATAATTCCCAGAGGGTGTAAGGCTCTGGTTTAATCATGAATTAAACGAAGGTCCGCAACCAACAAGAATGATCTGTATGTTTTAATCATGGAGAGCTCTGGTTCCAAAAAATACATACACAGCCTTTATACCCCCTGACACACAAAGGCACTTTGCTCCGCCCACCTTTAAACAGCTTCTCAGTCCCCTTCACCCTGGACCCTCAGCAGTTTCTAACTCCTCCCCCTCTGTTAGTGGGTTGACACTACATTATAACTCTAACACCGTTCACACATTTATACTGTATTTGGGGTGAAATCCTTTAGTCATTATTCTTAAAATACAAATTAATCTACACTGCTCAAAAAAATAAAGGGAACACTTAAACAACACATCCTAGATCTGAATGAATGAAATAATCTTATTAAATACTTTTTTCTTTACATAGTTGAATGTGCTGACAACAAAATCACACAAAAATTATCAATGGTAATCAAATTTATCAACCCATGGAGGTCTGGATTTGGAGTCGCCCTCAAAATTAAAGTGGAAAACCACACTACAGGCTGATCCAACTTTGATGTAATGTCCTTAAAACAAGTCAAAATGAGGCTCAGTAGTGTGTGTGGCCTCCACGTGCCTGTATGACCTCCCTACAACGCCTGGGCATGCTCCCGATGAGGTGGCGGATGGTCTCCTGAGGGATCTCCTCCCAGACCTGGACTAAAGCATCCGCCAACTCCTGGAAAGTCTGTGGTGCAACGTGACGTTAGTGGATGGAGCGAGACATGATGTCCCAGATGTGCTCAATTGGATTCAGGTCTGGGGAACGGGCGGGCCAGTCCATAGCATCAATGCCTTCCTCTTGCAGGAACTGCTGACACACTCCAGCCACATGAGGTCTAGCATTGTCTTGCATTAGGAGGAACCCAGGGCCAACCGCACCAGCATATGGTCTCACAAGGGGTCTGAGGATCTCATCTCGGTACCTAATGGCAGTCAGGCTACCTCTGGCGAGCACATGGAGGGCTGTGCGGCCCCCCAAAGAAATGCCACCCCACACCATGACTGATCCACCGCCAAACCGGTCATGCTGGAGGAAGTTGCAGGCAGCAGAACGTTCTCCACGGCGTCTCCAGACTCTGTCACGTCTGTCACATGTGCTCAGTGTGAACCTGCTTTCATCTGTGAAGAGCACAGGGCACCAGTGGCGAATTTGCCAATCTTGGTGTTCTCTGGCAAATGCCAAACGTCCTGCACGGTGTTGGGCTGTAAGCACAACCCCCACCTGTGGACGTCGGGCCCTCATACCACCCTCATGGAGTCTGTTTCTGACCATTTGAGCAGACACATGCACATTTGTGGCCTGCTGGAAGTCATTTTGTAGGGCTCTGGCAGTGCTCCTCCTGCTCCTCCTTGCACAAAGGCGGAGGTAGTGGTCCTGCTGCTGGGTTGTTGCCCTCCTACGGCCTCCTCCACGTCTCCTGATGTACTGGCCTGTCTCCTGGTAGCGCCTCCATGCTCTGGACACTACGCTGACAGACACAGCAAACCTTCTTGCCACAGCTCGCATTGATGTGCCATCCTGGATGAGCTGCACTACCTGGGCCACTTGTGTGGGTTGTAGACTCCGTCTCATGCTACCACTAGAGTGAAAGCACCGCCAGCATCCAAAGTGACCAAAACATCAGCCAGGAAGCATAGGAACTGAGAAGTGGTCTGTGGTCACCACCTGCAGAACCACTTCTTTATTGGGGGTGTCTTGCCCCCACCTGTTGTCTATTCCATTTGCACAACAGCATGTGCAATTTATTGTCAATCAATTTTGCTTCCTAAGTAGACAGTTTGATTTCACAGAAGTGTGATTGACTTGGAGTTACATTGTGTTGTTTCAGTGTTCCCTTAATTTTTTTGAGCAGTGTATCAATCCACCCCTTTGACTAAATGTTTTCACATTCAGGATAAATGTATTTACAAGCATGATTAATCTCAGAGATTACGTCAGAACTAATAAACATTTCATCCAATTGCGGTCTTTCAGGGTCAAAATCCTCGTCATCCACCAAGCCTGGAGGATCGTTTTTCACATTCCCCTGGTCAGAGTCCGGAGTCGGTCCATCTCATCATTGTTGAGATACTGCATTTCACCAACGCCTTACTCACCAATCCTCGGACACAGGGAACAAGACAACAACCACATAATACAAGAATACCCATACAAACACTGACCGCCCCTAAGATGGTGGCTGCTATGGTTTTCCATTTACCAAACATTTCATCAAACCACCCTATCCACGATGTACTAACTTCTGAGTTCTCAGCTCATTCTTCACTTAGTGCAGTTAATTCTGCAAGAGCTCTGGTGACTGGCCCATCCGGTGTGGTGGTGTTAGGGATAAAATGTGCAACAATGGCTTATCATTCTATAGACACCGGCCCTTTCTGCCTGATCTAGAGCCAACCTCTTTTACTAAGTCATGAGTGGGATGGCGGATAATTGTTCAGAGATCCCTTTTACTGCATCCCTAGTCTAGCCAATAAATCGTTGTTGGTCGTAATAGATATAATTAATCCAATCCACAATTTTGTTTATTGTCACCCACCAAAAGAACGTGGTATTAAATTCTTTCATAGCTTGTTATCCATCCGATACCCCCCTTTGGTATCCCAATCGCCTCCATCTAAATAGGGCTATTCTCCTTTTTGTTAAAACTCCTCCTACGTCTGTTTAACCCTTTCCTTGGTTCCTGGTGACTAATTCTAACTAGCTGAATCAGTAGAACCAGGGCGCACGTATCTAGCCACCCTTTTGGTATTCTCTGCCTTATACTGCCTTTACTGGTACACTCCCACCACACATCGGTTACAGGGGCTGTAAGGTTCAAAATTCTCTCCTGTGCACATTACCACTATCTCCAATTGATAATTGGTGATGTCTTTGTTTCTCTTTACCCCCCATCTGGATGTTCAGTCCCGCCCGGTCTCATATCCCCATCCCCAAGTGTGTTTAAACACTTGAGTCTAGGAACAATCCGCTGTGGGGGCCGAACACGAATATAATGATATTTTATAATCCCAAATTGCTTATTGACCTGTACCCCACCCGTTGGCTACGTCCCTAACCTTTATTTTGAATCCTACAGTCTGCCCTTCTCTGACTCCCATTTTGTAGGCCACTTGTCGTTGACGGTCAGTATGTCGGGTCGCTTCTCTTCTCTTTTACTTCTTAACAATGGTAAGGGCATAGTGTAATTGGTGGTGGATCTTGACATATCAAGACCATTGCCGAGACTATGATGCAGCTCAAGTTACCCCTAATCCCAAAAACCGCCAACCCTCTCCTGTCCTCAGTCTTTCTGCTTGGTATCACCCCATACTCACACCCTGAGAACACACTACAGTGATGATAGGTCGGGGTAGGAGATCTTCGTTAACAGAGGTGATCCCCAGACCCTATTGGTTCAGTTCTTCTCTCTAACTCTGTGTGTGTTCAGTGGTGCTTGTATGTGTTCTTACCTTTTTGCAGTGGGTAACGTGGACCCAGGTTGCTCTTTCTGCTATTCTAATGGCAAAGGCAGTGACCAATATAACCTGATAGGGCCCTTCCCAACAGGCCTGCTTCCAGTCTTTCTTCTTTAGGGACTGGATGCTCACCAGTCACCTGGTTAGATAGAGTGGGTCACCTTCTCCTTTAGTTCACCTGTGGGGCACAAAACCTCTGACATACCGCTCACATCAGTATTCTCTTTCTAGAATGTATCTAATTATTATTATTTTTTTTTAAAGTATTTTGTCCTCTCCTTCATATATTATTTAATCCTACCACTAGCCTCTTCCCCCCTCTTGACACATGGTTCTGCTCATGTGTCAATATTACCACCTACCTAAACAATCACTTAGGTAATATTGGTCATTTATCATCCAATTGCCATCCCTTATTTATTTTTGAGACTGTCCCTTGCTTCTTTATTGCTCCTCCCACTTCCTTTGTCTTTTAGGGCGACTAAATCCGACTTTCATTCAGTTCAGAATCAATAGTAATCCAATCAATCAATCTCTTATCTTGTAAAAACACTCATGTTTAGTTCAAACTCTGTTCTACCCCGGCTCTCCCGGGCTTGACCTGAAGACTGATGGTTGGACATGACAGGTCCATACTTAAATCTTTCAAACCTAACACAAACCCCCCTTCATGCTGTAATCAATCAAGAAGATAGCAAAGGAGAGACAGGTTTTAGCCTGAACTCTGCTCAACCCTGGTGCCACTCCCTTCACAATGTTTGAAGAGAGACAAAAGACAGCCATGGATTGAAGTAAGAGCAAGCACTTCGACCCTAGGTCACCTAAGTCTTCTGCCTAGCAACAAAGAATTAAAAAAACTCTATGTTCGTGATTAACCCAGTTATATCTAATAGCCCACTAAAAAAACCTCCCTCATCACCATCTTTAAATCACGACCAATGTCATATATCCCTCTTTACTCTCTACCATTTGGGTAAAATCCCTGTTATATGTAGGAAAAGCTAAGACTGTTTGGGAAGTGAGCAACTTTTTTCTCTTCATAAATTGTTCTTCCTCCTCAGAGTTCCAAATGATTTTACCATGAGCTGCCATTGCCTTCCCATAGATAAGATCACTTAATTTACCAGTATGCAGTACCCAAGCTTTACAGTAGTCTATCATTCCCAAAAAGATCATAATTCTTCATCTATTTCTGGACAGCTAGTCCCTATCTTAAATTATCCTATCCAGCTCCCTATTATTACTATCTTCCTGATCTTATTACTAAATCAATGATCTAGGCAATAGCTGTTTCGCATTAGATTGTGCCTTCCTCTGATTACTGCAGCTCATTGCATTAATTTAGTTTCAAATACCAACTTGTTGTTTATTAAAGCATAATAAAAATGAAATGTAAATGACAATATTTGATAATATCTCAACTTACTTCTATCCCGTAAAAGTAATCCAAGATTAGTACAATTGACTAGCAACAGGTATCCCTCATTCAGGGAAAGCTCTCTCCCTCTTCTGTTATTTTAATGTTTCAAATCCTATTATTACCAAATTATAATCTTCTTCACACTTTTCACAGCACTATAAATTACCCTCAATTTGATCAAATAAACCATCCCAAAGTCCTCCTCTCATGCCCCCAGAACCACCAGTGTGGATGACCAATCAACACCAGAAAGTCAAAACAGAGCCCAGAGGCCATTGAAATCACCCAACAAACCGTTCCATCCCACAGCATAGTAAACACCACCTATGAACTGTTGAAAATCCCCTAAATTCAACATAGCAACCCTTTATAAACATCATACTAGGTGTGTTGTTTTTTATTTGAAAAACCCAATTGAAAAACAACAATCAAAGATAGCCAGGCCCCACTTAATTTGGTAGCTCCCTTTTACGACCTAAATACTGCCTAACTTCACTACTGCTCCCCCTAGCCCTGGGAAACATTCCAATGAGATAAGCTAATCTCTTTCTCCTGGTTATACATTTTGTCAACCTTCAATTACCATCAGTAATCTAAAGATGGTAAGTACACACAAAACATGATACAGATATCCCCAGTCCTAACTCCTCAATAATCGTTTGTATCAATCTAATTCCTCATAACTAATCTCACAATGATTATTGAACCCCTAAATCTGCTCCATGTGATCTCATCTCAAATGATCCATTATCAATTATTTTATCAACCCCCTAGGAAAATCTGTCTCCCCTTCTATTGTTCCTTTCGCCCCTGTAAATGTCATATTTCATTCATTAGCCAATACAATCACATACTCCGTGTAAGTAAGACATTATATTTTATCCCAGGCATCTCCTTAACATAATGCTATAGGAGACTTCCATCAATCTTGGAAGACACTATATAATACCATGTTTCATTAAGTTCACTACACCTTCTAATATAAACCTATAACACCTTTCTATTAATTTAATCATCGCAACCTGTTGCATTGATGTTTTTAAAATATAAACCTATTGTTTAATAACTTCATACTTATAACCAATGTTTATTCAATCCATCATCCTAATAGTAAAAATGATATCCCATTGTTCACGTAACGAAACCAAATTATTGTTTTAGAATTCACCACTTATTTTCATACACCACTGGTGTTACCCAACCTATACAATAAAGTAATAACCATTAGACTGTGTCAAATAAATGCTTTTCATTCAATCATTCGACCTTTTGCTCGATACCGTCAAGCAAGTACAACTATTTTACCCGGGAACTAGAACCATAAATTATTTTCCTTTGTCCTCAACTTAAATAATTTTCACAGCTCTATCACCATTTCAGTTCGCTATTCAATTTATTTAACTGTTCTCTCTGATTAAGCCCTAATTAAGAAAACAAATACTTGCTATCGTTGATAAGCATACATTTAATTACATTTCTATCATTTGAACTATGTACTGTCTCTCCCCCCTCCCCCCCCCGCTCCTTCCAACACAACGGGGGAGGCGCGGGGACCTGCCCTAATCATCTTCCTTCTTACATTCGTACTTGTAACATATTTTCATAGACCTATCTAGAATACTTCTAAAGCTATCTAATTCAACTTTTAATACACATAGTAATCTAGGTCCATAGCCCCAATGCGAAAGCTTTAGCCACTGTCCCTACCTGGGTTCGAACCCGGGACCCTCTACATACATCGCCAGTCACTCTACAACGATTCTTTCAAAGCAACTACTTCCAGTTCATAGAGCAAGTGACGTCACCAAATGAAAATCGCACTAGCTCTCACCTCATTCAGCAACACAAAAACTCTCTCTCCCTACACCCATTCCCTATTGAATAAGTGAGTCTTTCTATTTAACCCCAACCACGCTACAAATCTTCCATTCAACATCACCAAACCAAATACTCAGTAGTATCCGGTTACCACCCATACCAGCCGTTGAATTCACTCATACACACAGATTTCACCTTATGCCATTGAAATGCCCAACAAAACATAATAGTTCAATGGAACCCTCTATTGGCTCTCTACTATTTATACATTACTTCTATAACCACATTAGTTATGGTCCGATTACCCATTAAACCTTATCACATGATCAAACAACGGCACAACCTTAAACTCATATGGGGCGGCAGGTAGCACAGTAACCAAGAGCACCGTGCCAGCAACCGAGAGGTCGCCGGTTCCAATCCCCGAGCCGACCAGGCGAAAAATCTGCCGATGTGCCCCCGAGCAAGGCACCCAACCCCAATTGCTCCGGACAAGAGCGTCCGCTAAATGACAAAAAATGCAAATGTAAATATTCTCTACTTTCTCACCCATGACGTACGTCTACGTTTGGGTGAGAAAGTTCATACGTATATATTGTTAGAAATGTATAGGTACCTCTCAAATAATCGCTTCGTGGTGTTTTTAGCCAATTCTTAATCGACACAAATCACTTCTTCAAACATTTTACCCTGGAACCAAAAAATAGACTCTCTGGCCAAATGACCCTTGAACCCATATTTTTCTTTCTTTCTCTCTCTATCTCTCTCTCTCGATCTCTTTCTTTCTCACTCTCTCTCTCTGTCCGTGTCTCTCCCACACCCCTCGTTCTCTGTCCCTCATCCCTCTCTCTCTCCCCCTCTCTCCCCTTCTCTCTCCCCCTCTCCAGGCTGTGAGCCCTGTGGAGTGTGGTCATGACCAGCCAGGGCAGCAACAGCAGCAGGAAGGACAGCCATGCTGCTGACAGTACCCCCTCCTCCTCCACGCCCTCACGCCCGCCCCCTGGCCCCAAGCTGCAGGTGCAGCGCTCCCTCTCCCGAGACACCATCACCATCCACTTCTCCGCCCTGGGAAAAGAGGAGGATGAGGACGAGGAGCTGTATGGGTTTGGGGCGTCTGTGTCATCATCCTCCCCAGGAGAGGGGTCAGAAGGGCTGGGTGGGATGGAGGGGAGGACTGAGGACCAGGCCATCGTGACGGCCTTGGAAGCCAGCGAGGAGCTACTGTTTGAGGCTGGAGGGATTGAGACCACCACTACCATTGGTGTGTCCTCTAACACTCTACCCCACAGCCCAGCCCTGCCCATCCTCCCCTCCTCCACCCACCCCACCCTCGAGTCCCCCCCTGCTTGCTCCTCCTGGCCCTCCGATCACACAAGACCCACGATCTCTCACACTGCCACCACCTCCTCCTCCACCACCTCCTCCCCCTCTCGCTCCGCAGCCCTGCCCTCCAAGCCTTTCCTCAGCCTCAGGTCCCTGTCCAATGAAATGATGGTTGCCCCTCCTTCTTCTGCCGGGCGCCACCGCCACCACCTGATGAAGACGTTCGTCAAGTCTCTCTCCACAGACAATACCAGGCCCGACCACCAGGAGGCGCCTTCACCACCATCTCTCTCCCAGCAGCGCCCACCTCCAGACTCCCGCGTCAACAACCTGCTGCTCTTCAAGCAGTTGGGCCAGCCGAGGGGCTCCACCACGTCTGGGGGTGGTGACTCCAAGACGGCCCCCTCTTCCCCCCTCACCTCCCCGGCCGACGGGAGGTGTTTCTTCAAGGTGCAAGAGATGGAGGCCAGGATCGAGGATACTAGGAGGCGTTTGTCAGAGGTAATTTGCGAGCCAATGCAGCTGTTCAGTAAGTTCATGGGCGACGAGGCTGGAGGCGGGGCCGAGGGAGTGGGTACAGGAGGGGGTACCTCCGCTACCCACTGCTCCAAATCCCTCTCCCTCAGTGCCACGGAGCTCACCAACCTGGCAGGCCTTAATGGGCACGCAGAGAGCAACAACAACTACAGCATCAAAGAGGAGGAGGGAGGCGACTCTGAAGGAGAGGAGGATGGGGAAGAGGAGACCCCTACTGGTGAAGCCCCAGCAGACTATGTCTTCTCCTCTCCTCCAGCCAAGACCTCCAGGGTCTCCTCCCCTCCTCCTCTCCCCAGGTCCTCCTCCCTCGCCCTGGGCCACTGCTCAATGTCGGCCCTGGTCCGCCTGGAGGACGAGGAGTTCTTTGAGCTCTACAGTGAAGACTTTGAGCTCTGTACTGACACTGAGACACCGGACGGGGAGCGGCCCAGGTCACTGCAGATCCAAACAGGCAGCACGGGTGTCTGCAGTGAAGCCGAGTCCGACGAAGAGGAGGAAGACTTAACAAACGTGCCCATCACTGGCCTCCTCTTCCTCATGTGTCTAGTCTACAGTTACCTGGTCCTCCCCCTGCCGCCCTATGTGTGTGCGGTGGTGCAGGGGGTGGCGGCAGGGTTCATGCTGGCTGTACTGGTGCTGTGGCTGTCGGCTCCGGAGGTCTCCAGCTGCAGTGGGACCAGGCAGGGCAGACGAAGGGGGGAGCAGTGGAACGTGACCCAGCTGGATATCAAAGAACCTGGAATCTTTAAGGTAGGTCACTGTGTTAGCAGTTTAGTGCTAAGTATTTAGAAATGTGACTACTTACATCTGAAATTAGTGCCAAAGCAATTGAAAGAAAACTGTAAAGGGTGCATTAGTATTAGACTGGAACAAAATCCGGCTCAACCTGCAACTCTCCAGAACCAGAGTTGGTGACTGAACACTGTCTTACTATTAACATCCTATCCCTGTATTTTTTTGTGTAAGGTTACGACATAGAAAGCTTTCTACCCAAGATGATAGCTAATAGATTTATAAATGCAACAATAAAGATATTGTCATACTTTTCTGTGCAACAACCAAGGTATAAGGCAGATCACATAGAGAGGAGCCTGACATCTTAGATAGGCCATGTCCTTCCCCTAGTAGTACCTGTCATTTTACATTTACATTTTAGTCATTTAGCAGACGCTCTTATCCAGAGCGACTTACAGTTAGTGAGTGCATACATTTTCATACTGGCCCCCCGTGGGAATTGAACCCACAACCCTGGCGTTGCAAACGCCATGCTCTACCAACTGAGCTACACGGGGCTATCACTCTCATCACTGTGGACAGATAGCCTGACATCTTAGATGGGCCATGTCCTTCCCCTAGTAGTATCTGTCATCACTGTGGACAGATAGCCTGACATCTTAGATAGGCCATGTCCTTCCCCTAGTAGTATCTGTCATCACTGTGGACAGATAGCCTGACATCTTAGATAGGCCATGTCCTTCCCCTAGTAGTATCTGTCATCACTGTGGACAGAGCCTGTAGCTTCTATTGAGTTAGCAAGCTGAGCACATGTTGCTGATAGCGTCTACAAGATAAACAGCTGATACATGGCTGGCTTTTCCCCAGTGGGACTCAGAGAGAGTAGGGAGGATCTCCAAGGTTACGTCCCAAATGGCACCCTGTTCCCTATTTAGTGCACTACTTTTGACCAGGGCCAATAGGGCTCTGGTTAAAAGTAGTGCACTATATAGGGATTAGGTTGCCATTTGGGATGCTAACCAATTCTCCATATCACCTCTCTGTTTGTCATTAAAGCTCAGGACTAAAACCTGATGTCTGCTCAGTTTATCAGATAGGACAGGAAGCAACTCAGTATATGTCTGTAGATATCCTTCTTCTTCCCTTTCTTCAATGGCTAAACAGCAAGGTAACAATTCTCTTCCTTCCATGAATCCTAATATCCACACGAGTACTATTCAGTAGGCTTGAGTTATTACACCATTAAACATTACACTGGCTTAAATATTGGGATGTACAACCTCTACTGAATGCTCATGCAGCATTCACCATGGTGGCTTCCCAGTGGGATAGAAAAACATTGGCTGGATGAGAAATACATCAAAGTCCGGTGTGGCTCAGCATGGTGCTTGCAACACCAGGGTTGTGGGTTTGATTCCCACGGGGGACCAGTATGAAAATGTATGCACTCACTACTGTAATAAGACTCTGGATAAGAGTGTCTGCTAAATGACTCCTCTAATCTAACGTCCTCATTGGGCTGTCTAACAACATACTGAGCCTCTAAAGCATTCTCTCCAGCTACTCTGGGGTTTGCCCTGAAACAACCTCACATATTAAATGGTCTGGTGATTTGTCAAACGTTCTCCTTTTAACCCAGTCAATGTGCTGGAAACTGAAACAGAGGAGACACGCTTAGCGGTTGGCCAGCGGTTATGTAAGCGTGTGTGTGTGTGTGTGTTCTTATTTGAGTGCGTGTGTGTACTTGTGTGTGTTTGAACCTGTGTGTGTTTGAACCTGTGTGTGTTTGAACCTGTGTGGGCACATGAGCTCAATAGCCTCTGGCTACAGCTGTACTAGAGAGAGGCTCTCTGGTCACGTGGAAAATAGCACAATATAGCACCTGTGGAACAACACAATATAGCCGGCTAAAGGAAGGGTCATACGGTGCAGCTCTCACCCACAGTCACGCTATGATGTCATCATGCCCTTCTGCTCAGTATGATGGAACTCATGATGTAATGTCTCCCAGTCTCTGAAGAGAACTGAACAGATCATTGTTGTTTAGATGAAGCCACATATCAACATGGTCTGGATGATTCTCTCACTAGGATGTTAGTATGGACCAGGGGTATCAGCTAAAAGTTGGACACCTTGTGATTATGTGGTTGTATTGCAGCCCATCACACTCCCCAATTAGTGTGTGTGTGTGTGTGTGTGTGTGTTTGTGCGTGTAATGCGTACATATGTATTAGTCTCCATGTTGTTCCATGCGTCAGTCTGAGAGTTATCTATGTGTATTGTCCCCATGAACAGGGTTGGATGAACCAGATGTACAGCTATGACCTAGAGATGTACCATGCCACTCTGACCCACTCTGTGTATGTACGTCTGGAGGGCTCCACCCTGCGCCTGTCCAAACCCAACCGCAACATCGCCCGGCGGGCCACGCACAACGAGCCCAAACCTGATGTCACCTACATCAGCCAGAAGATCTACGACCTCACCGACAGCAAGGTGTGTGTGTCTGTCTGTGTGTGGAACGTGTTGTATGGTCGTTTTAAGGAGGGATGCGTGATTTTGTGTGTGTCTAAGACCGAGAGAGGAAGGGAAAGGGAATACGATGTGCAAGTGACGTTGTCATACTTCTGGGTCTTGTCCCCTAATCTTTTGAATGGGCTTGACGACTATATCATAAACTCAGTGAAAACGCGGTCATTTAAGATATATAGAAAATTAATTTTGTGTTTGTGGATTAATTTACTTCTGAAGTGTGTGTGCTGAAGACCATTGTGATATGTTTTAGCCCATTCAAAAAGCAAAACTAAAAGGCTACTTCCTGGAAACAGACGCATCACTTTCATACCGTATATGGTGCACATTTGTGTATGTCTGTGTGTGTTTGGGCACACAGACATTAAAGTGGGCCTCCCTCACAAGTGATAGAAATACCTGTATCTATCCAGTCAGCCTAGTATTTTTAGACCAAGCGGTTCATGTAGCGTGTAACATCCAAATGTGTCCCCAGATCCATCTGGTGCCCCAGAGCCTGGCCAGGAAGCGCGTGTGGAACAAGAAGTACCCAATCTGTATCGAGCTGGCCAAGCAGGAGGACTTCATGTCCAAGGCCCAGGCCCAGGTAGAGAGGACCGAGCCTGGGGAGGAGAAGCCGGCCGAGAAGGGGGAGAAGCTGGAGTGTCCAGGAGGAGCTGGGGGTGGAGAGGAGCCCAGGAAACCCCCAGGGGAGCGAGATCTGACCCTGTTCCTGTTCGGGAGGACGGGTCGGGAGAAAGAAGAATGGTTTAGGAGGATTCTGGTGGCGTCCAGACTGAAGTCCGAGGCTAATAAAATGTCTAGTGAGCGTCCAGTGGGAGGTGAGGGGAACATTCAGATCAACACACACACACACAGCTATACTTGTGAAGACTTTTTGGGGACCAACAATTGATTCCCATTTTAAATCCTATTTTCCCTAACCCCTAACCCTAAACCTAACCCTAAGTATTCACCCCTAACCTTAAACCTAACCCTAATTCTAAGAGGATTACAGACAGGGAGACGTTAGCTAGACGTTTAACGTATGTGAAATGATTTCCAATAGAATTTGAACCCAGGTCTGGTTGTCGTTGCCTGATAGACTGGTCTCACAGACTGGAGGCAGAGAGCAGGAGCAGCAGCCTCATGGACGAGCCCAGTCAGAAGGACCCTTCCCTGGTTGGAGGGGTCAGGCAGAAGATGCTGCTGGACTACAACGTCTACATGGCCAAGTACGTCACCCCCCTGCCCCCACTGGACAGCCCCCCGGCCAGCAGCCCTGCCCACAGCACAGAGGGCAGCCCTGGAGCCACCAAGAAGGTAGGGCTGATGAGGGAGACCACAGAGATCTTTTTAATTCTATATGTAATTCTATGGGGGTGACCATGTTGACACAGGCTGATCCGATAGCCATGTAGACGTGTAGCTAGTGTGGCCATGTAATAGCATGTAACAATATACAACTATACTAAGCAACATGCAACAATTTCAAAGAGTTACAGTTCAAATAAGGAAATCAGTCAATTTAAATAATAAATTAGGTCCTAATCTATGGATTTCACATAACTGGGAATACAGATATGCATCTGTTGGTCACAGATACCTTTAAAGTAAAAAGTAGGGGCATGGATCGTGCAGCGCGACGCATCTCCTTTGCATAGAGTTGATCAGGTTGTTGATTGTGGCCTGTGGAATGTTGTCCTATTCCTCTTCAATGGCTGTGCGAAGTTGCTGGATATTGGCTGGAACTGGAACACGCTGTTGTACATGTCGATCCAGAGCATCCCAAACATGCTCAATGGGTGACATATCTGGTGAGTATGCAGACCATGGAAGAACTGGAACATTTTCAGCTTCCAGGAATTGTGTACAGATCCTTGCGACATGGGGCCTTGCATTATCATGCTGAAACATGAGGTGATGGCGGCGGATGAATGGCAAGACAATGGGCCTTAGGATCTCATCTCTGTGCATTCAAATTGCCATCGATAAAATTAAATTGTGTTTGTTGTCCGTATGTATGTTTACTACCTTTGTCTCACTACCTGTTACTCCCACGTTGTTCTTCTCAGTTACCCAGCAGCCCGTGCGAGCGGCCGGGGCGAGGGGCGGTGCCAGAGGCGTGGGTGAACGCCCTGATAGGCCGGGTGTTCTGGAACTTCCTGGGGGAGAAGTACTGGGCTGACATGGTCTCCAAGAAGATCCAGATGAAGCTCAGTAAGATCAGGGTGAGTACTGGCATCCTATCTCCTCTGCCTCCACATACAGTCAGCGTGTAAATTCCTCTTATCTGTCTTTGTGCCAGAGAGCTCTTTGTCGATAGTCCTTTTTAAATTCCATGCGTCCTCTCCTCCCGTCTTCCCCTCGCTTGCTTCTCAACACACGAGAGGGAAATGAGATGTAACTCAGAGAAAACACACTTGTAAAAAGGGACACTGTCCTCAAGTGTAAATGTCCTGTGTGTTACAGCTGCCGTACTTTATGAATGAGCTGGCTCTGACAGCGCTGGACATGGGCTTCTCCATTCCCAAGATCCTCCATGCCTCCAAGCCCTCCGTGGACCACCAAGGTAGGACTCTCTCTCTCTCTGCTTTCTCTTCTCCCTCTCTATCTTTTCTCCTCTCCCTCCTCCTTTAATCTCCTTTCTCTCCCCCTCTCTTCTCCCTTTCGTCTCAGTCTCCACATACTCCTGCCTCTATTGACCAGAGTAATTAAACTTCACATCCACATCCTCTCTGTCTATTATACTGTGACTCACTCTGTCTGCCCAGCACAAGGACTCTCTACCCCTGTGGCTGTTTTCATAAAACGTCTAGGATCAGGTCTTCCCTGTCCATACAGTGCTGTGAAAAAGTATTTTCCCCCTTTCTAATTTTCTCTACTTTTGCATATGTTTTATACAAAATGTTACCAGATCTTCAACCAAAACCTAATATTAGATAAAGGGAACCTGAGTGAACAAATAACACAACAATTACATACTTATTTCATTTATTTCATAAATAAAGTTATGCAACACCCAATGCCCCTATGTGAAAAAGTAATTGCCCCCTTACACTCAATAACTGGTTGTGCCACCTTTAGCTGCAATGACTCCAACCAAATGCTTCCTGTAGTTGTTGGTCAGTCTCTCACGTCACTGTGGAGGAATTTTGTCCCACTCTTCCATGCAGAACTGCTTTAACTCAGCGACATTTGTGGGTTTTCAAGCATGCACTGCTCGTTTCAAGTCCTGCCACATCTCAATTGAGATTAAGTCTGGACTTTGACAAGGCCATTTCAAAACTTCCAATGTGTTGCTTTTTACCCATTTTCATGTAGACTTTATTGTGTGTTGTGGATCATTGTCTTGCTGCATGACCCAGCTACGCTTCAGCTTCAGCTCACAGACGGATGGCCTGACATTCTCCAGTAGAATTCTCTGATACACAGCAGAATTCATGGTTCCTTCGATTAAGGCAAGTCATCCAGGTCCTGAGGTAGCAAAGCATCTCTAAACCACCACACTACCACCACCATGCTTGACCATTGGCATAAGGTTCTTACTGTGGAATACAGTGTTTGGTTTTCGCCAGGCATAATGGGACCCATGTCGTCCAAAAAGTTCTACTTTTGACTCATCTGTCCATAGAACATTCTTCCAAGAGTCTTGATGATCATCCAGGTGCTTCCTGGTGCTTTTTGGCAAACTTGCGTCAACTTTTTGGACGAGATGGTTCCCATTATGTCTTGGCATTGGGTGTTGCATAACTTTGGTTATGAAATGAATGAAATAAGTCATTGTTGTGTTATTTGTTGTTTTGGTTGAAGATCTGATAACATTTAGTATAAAAAAATATGCAAAGGGAAAAAAATACTTTTTCACGGCACTGTACAGTGGGGAAAAAAAGTATTTAGTCAGCCACCAATTGTGCAAGTTCTCCCACTTAAAAATATGAGAAAGGCCTGTCATTTTCATCATAGGTACACGTCAACTATGACAGACAAAATGAGGGAAAAAAACCCAGAAAATCACATTGTAGGATTTTTAATGAATTTATTTGCAAATTATGGTGGAAAATAAGTATTTGGTCAATAACAAAAGTTTCTCAATACTTTGTTATATACCCTTTGTTGGCAATGACACAGGTCAAATGTTTTCTGTAAGTCTTCACAAGGTTTTCACACACTGTTGCTGGTATTTTGGCCCATTCCTCCATGCAGATCTCCTCTAGAGCAGTGATGTTTTGGGGCTGTCGCTGGGCAACACGGACTTTCAACTCCCTCCAAAGATTTTCTATGGGGTTGAGATCTGGAGACTGGCTAGGCCACTCCAGGACCTTGAAATGCTTCTTACGAAGCCACTCCTTCGTTGCCCGGGCGGTGTGTTTGGGATCATTGTCATGCTGAAAGACCCAGCCACGTTTCATCTTCAATGCCCTTGCTGATGGAAGGAGGTTTTCACTCAAAATCTCACGATACATGGCCCCATTCATTCTTTCCTTTACACGGATCAGTCGTCCTGGTCCCTTTGCAGAAAAACAGCCCCAAAGCATGATGTTTCCACCCCCATGCTTCACAGTAGGTATGGTGTTCTTTGGATGCAACTCAGCATTCTTTGTCCTCCAAACACGACGAGTTGAGTTTTTACCAAAAAGTTCTATTTTGGTTTCATCTGACCATATGACATTCTCCCAATCCTCTTCTGGATCATCCAAATGCACTCTAGCAAACTTCAGACAGGCCTGGACATGTACTGGCTTAAGCAGGGGGACACGTCTGGCACTGCAGGATTTGAGTCCCTGGCGGCGTAGTGTGTTACTGATGGTAGGCTTTGTTACTTTGGTCCAAGCTCTCTCCAGGTCCCCCCATGTGGTTCTGGGATTTTTGCTCACCGTTCTTGTGATCATTTTGACCCCACGGGGTGAGATCCTGCGTGGAGCCCCAGATCGAGGGAGATTATCAGTGGTCTTGTATGTCTTCCATTTCCTAATAATTGCTATTGCAGATTCAGTCTTCCCAGCCTGGTGCAGGTCTACAATTTTGTTTCTGGTGTCCTTTGACAGCTCTTTGGTCTTGGCCATAGTGGAGTTTGGAGTGTGACTGTTTGAGGTTGTGGACAGGTGTCTTTTATACTGATGACAAGTTCAAACAGGTGCCATTAATACAGGAAACGAGTGGAGGACAGAGGAGCCTCTTAAAGAAGAAGTTACAGGTCTGTGAGAGCCTGAAATCTTGCTTGTTTGTAGGTGATCAAATACTTATTTTCCACCATAATTTGCAAATAAATTCATTAAAAATCCTACAATGTGATTTTCTGGAGAAAAAAATTCTCAATTTGTCTGTCATAGTTGACGTGTACCTATGATGAAAATTACAGGCCTCTCTCATCTTTTTAAGTGGGAGAACTTGCACAATTGGTGGCTGACTAAATACTTTTTTCCCCCACTGTATATGTTATTCATTAGGATCCTAAAGGCAAAAATGATTCTAGATCAGCACTCCAACTGAGAATGTGAATACAGCCCACGACTCTGAGAGCAAGGCACATTAATTCCTGCATTGATATGTCTGACTTTGGGAGGGGATGAGGGGGAGAAGTGGGAGGCTAGTGAGGAGAGTGGGAGGTCATATTGATCCAGTCATTTAACTATATTCTGATGTAGGGGATACAGTTGGGAGTGTGTGGGTGTGGGGTTACAACGCCATCTGAAATTTTAGCTCGGTTTTTCATGTTTTACCTGAAAAACCTTTCATTGCTAAGCTTGAATGTCTCACTGTCTCACTTTAACGGTTCACTTCTCTTTAAAGGCCCAGTGCAGTCAAAATGCAGTTTTTCCTCTGTTTTGTATCATACAGATGATGAAACTCACTGTAATGGGTGGAGTTTTGGCTTACCTGGTGACATCAACAGGCGGTATATGTTTTAATAGACCAATAACAAAGATAGTTCTAAACCTCTCTGACAATACCAGCTAGTTTTCAGTTTTCCCCTCCCCACTCAGACCACTCCCACAGTCCTAGCAAAATCATTGCTTGAGAAATAGTTTTTTGCTAAAAAGCTTTTTTTGGGGGGACAATTTTAATTGAAAACAATCACAGTAAGGTACTTAATGATTTGATATTGAGATAAAAAATGGTTGCATTGAAAGCTACAGTCTGGAATTTGGGAAACTTTCCACATTCAATTCAAGGTGAATGGTTAAACTCCTAAGCCTGTACTGCAGCGTTTCCCAACCTCGTTCCTGGGGACCCCAAGGGGTGCCCTAGCACTACACAGCTGATTCAAATAATCAGGGGGGGCCCCATGACCGAGTTTGGGAAATACTGCTCTGTTGTCTTGCTACAGTAGAAGCGGCAGGTAGCCTAGTGGTTAAGAGCGTTGGGTCAGTAACCGAAAGGTCGCTGGTTTGAATGCCCTTGGGCAAGGCAGTTAACCCCCAACAACAACTGCTCCCCGGGCGCGGATGATGTCGATAAGGTAGCCCCCCGCACCTCTCTGATTCAGAGGGGTTGGGTTAAAGGAAGACACATTTCGGTTGAATGCATTCAGTTGTGCAACTGACTAGGTCTGCTAAATGTATCCCCTTTCCCTTGAGCTCCTCAGTCCAGAGAGTGATTTATTGCACACTGTCCTACACAACACAGCTCCCATGGGCTTTCCCCCCAGGCATTACCAGCTGATGCTTGCACATAATGAGCCCAATGGGGATTACGGCTCAGCAGCTCTGTGCTCTATTCCAGGAGTCTGGATGATGAAGCCAATATAAAGTTAAGGGCTTTATAACTGTTATCATTTGAAGAGTTTCCAGAGAGTTAGTCACAGTAATCCCTCTCCACTTTCATTGTGTGGGATAGAGAGGATTTGGAGAGCAAGAGATGAAGAGTAAAAGTCTCTTACTAAGGAACAGGTTGATATTTCCTCCCCATATAGAGAGACGTGATATGACTGAAGAGCTGATTTTCACTAGTGTGCACACATACATACATACATACATACACACACACACACACACACACACACACATACACACACATATACACACACACATATACACCAAAAAAAAACGCTAGGTTCTGAGCTTTCCCACCCGAAACCAGGAAGAAGCCTGGTGAGTTTGCCAGCTTCTGAGCCAATCAGAAGAGAGGCTGCCCTAGAGTTGACCTTTTGGTGTGTTTACTAGAGGATCATTCCACTTCCTGCCAGTCGGACACAGCATGTGGCTTCACTGCAATTAGGAGTCAGGTGGGGAACCACTGGTTAGTCCACAAAAACAACATTAGCATTTGTTCACATTTGTTCTTTAGAGACATGCAATGTTTAACAGAGTTTTACAATAGTACTAATACAGGGCCAAAGCAAACAACGCTGAATTAATTATCATGAAATTACATCAAACAGTGAATAACATAAGAGCTTAGTATTCAATGCACCAATTTGTAAGTCGCTCTGAATAAGAGCGTCTGCTAAATGATGTAAATGTAAAAATGTAAATGTTGTTAATGTGTGCTCCCACCAGGGGCTGCTAGTGAGCAGAGTGCCTCAAAGGCAGAGGTGATGCTGCTTAAGGCCGCTACACACTTCACGAAACAGAGCGACGGAGCGTCGTATACGGTCCGTTACAAAATTGTAACCAGAGTGAAAGAGAGATATTGAGAGTATTTATTAGGATCACCATTAGCGCTACTCTTCCTGGGGTCCAAACAGTGTTAAAACAATTACATCACAGCAAAACACAACAACAGCCTACATCATCAATAACACAATACATCATACAATACATTATTACTCTATTATACAATATTTACAATATAAAATCCACAATACCACAATACCACAACATTGCATTGTGTGTGTGTGTGTAGAGTGTGTGTGCGCATATGCGTGTTTGTGTGTATATGTGTGTCTCTTCACAGTCCGCGTTGTGCCATGAGTTGCTGTTTTATCTGTTTTTTTCAATCTGATTTTACTGCTCGCTTGAGTTACTTGATGTGGAAGAGTTTCATGTTGTCATGGCTCTATGTAGTACTGTGCATTTCCCAGAGTCTGTTCTGGACTTGGGGACTGTGAAAAGACCCCTGGTGGCATGTCTTGTGGGGTATGTATGGGTGTCTGAGCTGTGTGTTAGCCATTTGAACAGACAGTTTGGTGCTTTCAACACATCAATACCTCTCACAAAGACAAGTAGTGATGCAGTCAATCTCTCCTCTACTTTGAGCCAGGAGAGATTGACATGCAGGTTATTGATATTGTCCCTCCGTGTGCATTTAAGGGCCAGCCGTGCTGCTCTGTTCTGGGCCAACTGTCATTTGCCTATGTTTTTCTTTGCGGTACTTGACCATATAACTGGGCAGTAGTCCAGGTGGGATAAAACTAAGGGAGTTCTTACTGCTCTTTGCCTTAGAGTGGGTGAGTGACTAATCTTTTCATTTTTTTTAGCAATCACTCTTTTCCAGAGCGACTAACAGTTAGTGAGTGCATACATATTTTTTTTTATTTTTCATACCCTCTGTGGGAATCGAACCCAGAACCCTGGCCTTGCAAACGCCATGCTCTACCAACTGAGCTACATCCCTGCCAGCCATTCCCTCCCCTACCCTGGACGACGCTGGGCCAATTGTGCGCCGCCCCATGGGCCTTAGACCACTGCGCCACTCGGGAGGCTCATCCACTTACACATAGTACCAAGAGCTTTTATATACCGTCAGCATTAGCTATACAGTTTTGTGCTTTTGTGGTAACTAATCCGATATGGGTGTGTAGTTCAACGGTGGAGAACGTTTTCATTGCAAGGAAGTGTGAAAACAGTTGTGCATCATTATTCCACTATTGTCGTGCCAACGATGGTATGTTAGTAATGATTTACCATCCCTCTTTTATCCCCCTCTCTCTCTCCCTCCTCTTTCTAGGTCTGTGGTTTGATCTGGAGGTGTCCTATGCTGGTTCCTTCATCATGACCCTGGAGACCAAGATGAACTTGGCCCGTCTGGGGAAGGAGGGAGAGCGGCTGGGGGAGCAGGGGAAAGAGGGGTGAGTATGGAGGAGGGAGAGGGGCTGGGGGAGCAGGGGAGAGAGGGGTAAGGACATAGAGATAGACTGAATATAATATGTTCTATTTACATACTGTATGTGGTTAAAAGAGAGCACTCAAGGAGATATATATATATTTTTAGTCATTTAGCAGACGCTCTTATCCAGAGCGACTTACAGTTAGTGAGTGCATACATTATTTTATGCTGTCCCCCTGTGGGAATCGAACCCACAACCCTGGCGTTGCAAACGCCATGCTCTACCAACTGAGCTACATCCCTGCCAGCTAGGGGTGTAACGATCCATCTACTACATCGATGTATCGATTTATATTCCTATGATCCAACTACATCGATCTGTGCTCGGCGAGTTGGCCTTTTGGACAACATATATCAATCTAACATCGTTTTAAAATGTAATAAATCGATTGTATCGATACTAGGAAATAACCCATTGGATTTAAGCACGTCAGACACAGTTTCAGTCACACTGGTTGAATTTTTGGCTAAAAGGTTACTGAATCGATTTCAAGTCACTGAATCGTTTCGGATCGTATCGTTCTAAATGAACCATTATCGTCCTTGAATCGTATCGACAACCACGAATCGTGATACAAATCGAATCGTTGTTAAAACGAATCGTTACACCCCTACTGCCAGCCATTCCCTCCCCTACCCTGGGCCAATTGTGCGCCGCCCCATGGGTCTCCCGGTCACGGCCGGCTATGACAGAGCCTGGATTCGAACCAGGATCTCTAGTGGCACAGCTAGCACTGCAATGCAGTGCTTTAGACCACTGCGCCACTCGGGAGGTTATTATCAAATCTTAAAATCAAGTACTTACTTATATAGTACTTTAAAGTATGTGCATTGTTTTTGGTTATGTAGGCAATCACATATGACAAATTAGTGCCATTCAGGATGTATGATACTGAACAGAGTGGTTTAGCAACACCTTTTCTAAATACTTAATGGCTCCATTCACTGCCTGAGTTTATCTGGAACTGTCAAAGTGTTTTGTTTGACTTCCAACAATAATGCAATTAGTCAATTAGTGGAGGCTGGGAGGGGATAATGAGAA
Organism: Coregonus clupeaformis; assembly: GCF_020615455.1. Taxonomy (NCBI): domain Eukaryota; kingdom Metazoa; phylum Chordata; class Actinopteri; order Salmoniformes; family Salmonidae; genus Coregonus; species Coregonus clupeaformis. The sequence continues at coordinate 36,121,628 of NC_059226.1, read as the reverse complement.
GTAACATTTTTTGTTGTAAATGTAGGATCAACAGCATGGCTTTGTCAGCACACAGCACTGAGCATGTGATAATAGCTGAATTACTATTGATAGGGTTTGTTCAGTGTTGTTCTATGCTGGTCATGGGGACTAATAGGATTTGCAGGCTTTTGTTCCAGCCCAACACATGATTCAACAACAGGTGTGTTAGTGCTGGGCTGGACCAAAACCCTGCACTGCATGAGTAGGATTGAAAACACTGGGTTTGAATGAGAGGCATTGTTAACTGTCACATTTGTCTCTTTTTCTCTCCTTCCTTCTTTCTTTCCTTTATTCCCTCTCTCTCTGGACTCTACCTCTGACCTCTGTGGATGTCTTATTGCTGGTGAGTTTGGGAAAGCTTTCTTTCTGCCTGGTGTACTGAAATCATCCCTCTTTTTTTCCCTTCTCATATTTCACCCTCTTTTGTCTCATGGAATCAGCTTCCCTGCAAGCCAATCGATCCTTTAGATGCCTTGGCAGGGAAGTCACCTGGTCCCAGATTTGTTTGGGCTGTCTTGCCATCTTCAATGGCAGTGGTCACCAACCTTTTCTGAGTAAAGATCACTTTCTCAGGTATATGATCACACTGGTAATAGATCATTTGTTGTATTACTTGTAAGGCACAGCTGAGTGAGCATAACAATTATTATAAAACACTTTTTACTGGACTGATGGCCTGCATCTGATGGTCAGTCTGAGGGGAGGAAAGGGGACAGTCTTCCAGCTGATGGCGAAACTCGCATTGCATTATTTCTGCCTCATGCACCAATTTGTTGTTACTGCTATGACCAGAGAAAGTGAAATATTCCTAGATATAAAAGACACAAGCCGCTAATAATAACAATGCAAGCTTATCAGAAACACTTTGCTATAGGCTTCAATGCAGCTGCAATGCTAGTTGTAGCATAAGTTGAAGTAGGGAGGACGAAGATTTTATTGGTTAACAATGCTGAATAACAACTTAAACATGAACTTACTCATAAAAACAGCAGCTCTTTGCTGTATTCGTTGACTCTCTCTCTAGTCATGGTTTTAAACCTTTTGAAATCTCACAGTATCAACTTTGCTGTGCGTTCAAGGCTTTTTTTTATAGTCTGGCTTGAGGAAACTGTGCAGACACAGTGATCTGAGCTATCTGATTGGCCAGTGGTAGGCCTATAGGTGGTGACCACTGTCCTATGGCTTGCAAATGACCATAGGAATTGGCAAGACAGCACTACAGATGTGGGCTATTTCCCAGCCGAGGCCTCTGAGGGATCGTTCTTATTAGGGGATTTGTTGATCGTCTTTGAGCTGCTTAGCAAATGCTCTTCTGAGTGTACTTGGTTTGACGAAAAGCGAAGAAAATCCTTCTGCAAACAGTGGGGATGGCCTTGTGAGCAGAAACATGACTGCTCATGCTGTACCACATGGGAGTCGTTTAGGCTTTAGTCTTGGGTAAATGTTAAATGTTAGTCCCCAGTTCAGGACTGAATGACTGTCAATACCTCAACTTTGACCGATTTGAACAAGCTGCTGTGTCCAAACTGGATTTGCTGAGGGCTTCCTAGGCACGAATGCTGCCAACACCGCTCCCCAATAACAATAGACAAATGTTCCTCCTCATTTTCATCTGTTTTCCACTTCCATTTCTTAAAGCTGACTAATACTCATCACCTTTGTTCTCATGTTTTATGTGTCTGTGCAGGCCCAGACCTCGGGCCTACTGCCTGGCGGACAGTGATGAAGAGTCCTCCAGTGCTGGATCGTCTGATGAAGAGGATCCCCCAGAAATCCCCATGGACATGCTGGGGGCGGAGGGGTGAGAGAACATCATTAGCATCAGACTGTGTCTGTCTCTCTTTCCATTAGTGTGTTTTTATCGACTTTAGAGACTCTTTATAGCACTAATTGGTGAATTGCATCTCATTTTAGCTGTTAGAATATTACAATGAAGAAGCTACAGAGAACGCAGTCAATTATGTAGGCTAATAATTGTGCAGCAATTGTCGGTTACACTTTATTTTACAGCCCGTTTTAAGGTATTGTCCTAAGTACCACAAACAGATACAGGCAGGAGCTGCTTTCCGGCCCAGAGTGACAGAATGTACCCACTCACTGCCTTGTATCGTGGGAGGAGAGAGAGACTAATGAATAACTGATGATGCTGACTCACTCCCTCCTCTTCCTTTTCCGACACCTCTTTCACCTCCTTCACTTCCCCTTATCCTTCCTTCTCCTCCTCTCCCTCGTTCTCATCTCCTTCTCCTGCTCTTTCTGCTCTTTGTCCTCTCTCCTTCTCTCCCTTCTTCCTCCTCATCTCCCCCTCCTCCTATTCCTCCATCTCCTCCTCTTCCTCCTCCCTCACAGTTTCGTCGGAGGCCACCGGCCCAGTAAGATCATGCGGTTTGTGGACAAGATCGCCAAGTCCAAGTACTTCCAGAAGGCCACGGAGACAGAGTTCATCAAGAAGAAGATCGAGGAGGTGTCCAACACGCCCCTGCTGCTCACCGTGGAGGTGCTGGAGTGCCGCGGGACGCTGGCCGTCAACATACCACCCCCACCCACTGACAGGATATGGTACGTTCCGTCCATGCCCACCTCCCCCACTGACAGGATAATGGTACGTACCAATACCTTCATACAGTTACATACCACCTCCCCCCACTATTAGGATATGGAACGCCCCGGCACCTTCACAAAGTATACATAACACCTTCCCCCGCAGACAGAATTTGGTACGTTCCACTCCAGGGGTAAGGTCTGAATATTGAATATCCAGTATGAATATTCAGGTTATTCATCTATAGAGATATAGCAGGGCTTAGCCTGGCTTGTTGACACAGTAGCCCACATGTCCTCTGCTGGTCATATAAATTAAGTAGAGGAGTCAAAGCATTATTTGCCACCGAAATGTATTTTATATTTATTTAACTTTTAATTATGAAAAATATATTCAAGATTTCAAACATTTTATTTTAAGTGAGCTGTTTTTACTTACTTTGACTTTCAGGAAGACTAGACTAGTAGCTTACTAGTTCAATGGGTGTAAGAGAAACCTTCCCCAGGATATTAGTATACAGTAAGCCAATGGGTGTAACAGAGTAAACCTTCCCCCTCCAGGTATGGCTTCAGGAGTCCCCCCCACTTGGAGCTGAAAGCCCGGCCAAAGCTGGGTGAGAGGGAGGTCACGCTGGCCCACGTCACCGACTGGATCGAGAAGAAACTGGATCAGGAGTTTCAGGTAAACTGAGACCAGGGAGAGTAGAACAATAACGTCTCTCTACTTGGATTATGTAATAATTGTAGTGTGTGATCTGAAATCCAGGAGCTTTGACTGAGTTTTTCCTGAACACGGGATCTGCCTGGGAACATCTCTGGGCTCTATAGTCTTTCTTGGTCAGAAAGATCTAAGCCCCCCCTAACTATTTGTTAAAACAATTTGATTAATCATATCATCACATTAATGTAACTTTTTAGTTCAGTATGTGTCGAAAGCTTTGCATTTCTCTTAGCTTTGCATCTCTTCCCTTGTCAAAAAAGTGAATGTCTTCCCAGTGTTAGACAATGATGGGAATGGGACAACAGAAAAGTGGTGCGTTATGTATTTACAGCAGCCCACCAAGCTGTTCTTCAAAGACAGTGTGATGTGGCTCTCTGTCTTAATCTAATGATCAGGCTGCTCCTAGAACTCAAACATGCAGACAAAAGGCTTATCATAAATGCAATAAAATATTCTTAGCACCCCTTTAGCTTTAAGTGTTTTCAGTTTTACACCTAGTTACTCAAATTCTCATTTTTGTTCTCACAGAAAATATTTGTGATGCCAAACATGGACGACCTCTGGCTACCCATCATGCACTCTGCCATGGACACCCGTTCCAACACCAACCTGGTTACTGTGACAACAACGACCGATGCCTTGAGGGACCCAGACCTCTCGGAGCCTGAGCTCTTTGACATGTGAAGACAACAAGACTCTCCGTTTCCAGGGTGTTGCTAAGGATAAGTCATTAGCATGGTGATAGGACAGGGAGGCCCAGGCGATCTGCCATCCCGGTAACCACTGGTGCCAGCGCCGCGGTGGGCGGGGCTTACTGTCCTCCCCTCAGGACAGTGGGCCAATCCCACAGCCACTCCAGACTGTGGCTACTCTACCAGGAAGTGAAAAGAGACAGAGCGAGATGGAGAGAGAGACAACCTGCTTACTTCTCACTTGGTTGGGACATACTGCATCATTGGTTTGAGGGAATATTAATCCGAGGATGGTGTCAATCAGACAGGTCATGGACATGGATTCACCTAGAGACAGACAGACCATTTGGATTATAAGTGTGTGTGGTCAGACAAATTGCAGTGCAGTGTAAACTGAAGAACCACACTACCTGTGATGTACAGCAGCTGCACCAAACATCATAGACGAACATGAAATGTGTGTGTAGTAATCTGAGTCATTGATATGCCCTGCATTTCTTTTTCAATTGAGTTTCAGACCGAAACCCATGAAAAAAGGATGGGTGTAGATGCTCCTAGAGAGAATGCTGTGTGTGAGTGATTTGTCATATGCTTCATCATCTAATGCACTTATGGGCATTGTGAGACAGTCTATCCCTCTCTCCGCCCCCTCTCCCTCCATTTTTCTGCCTGTGTCATCCATCGCGTGGCATTCCTTATGCAAACAGGTCAACGCCACTGTGCATCGATCAACAATACCAGCTGAAACCCCTCACCATCCTACCCCCAAAAGAACTCATACTGCAGAAGGCAGGCTCATGTGGTAGTTACTAAATAGCCTGGGATCAAATCAAATCAAATCAAATCTTATTGGTCACATGCGCCGAATACAACAGGTGCAGACATTGCAGTGAAATGCTTACTTACAGCCCTTAACCAACAGTGCATTTATTTTAAACAAAAAAAGTAAGAATAAAACAACAACAAAAAAGTGTTGAGAAAAAAAGAGCAGAAGTAAATAAAGTGACAGTAGGGAGGCTATATATACAGTAAAATAAAGTGACAGTAGGGAGGCTATATATACAGGGGGGTACCGTTGCCAGAGTCAATGTGCGGGGGCACCGACTAGTTGAGGTAATATGTACATGTGGGTAGAGTTAAAGTGACTATGCATAAATACTTAACAGAGTAGCAGCAGCGTAAAAGGATGGGGTGGGGGGGGCAGTGCAAATAGTCCGGGTAGCCATGATTAGCTGTTCAGGAGTCTTATGGCTTGGGGGTAGAAGCTGTTGAGAAGTCTTTTGGACCTAGACTTGGCACTCCGGTACCGCTTGCCGTGCGGTAGCAGAGAGAACAGTCTATGACTAGGGTGGCTGGAGTCTTTGACAAACCTTGCCTGAGACCTGAAGATGTGTGTTGGATCCTGAAGATAATGTCTAAGCTTTAGCTCAGCATGCTCACGCACTCTTGTGGCATGGGTATGAAACCGGGGTTCTAGCCCGGGTAGGTCACAGATGTAGGCTACATATGGTAGTTACTGACTGTATAGCTTGGGAGCTTTCATCAAACGCATAAGGCCTTCAGTGTCTTCTGTCCACCATTGCCTCAGCCATTCTGACTCAAAGTCACACCACATTGTTGACAAGGTGTGCAAATACCAACCATAAATCTATGTATATTCACAATGGTCTTAGAGCTATGATGTCAAACGAGATGTGTGTAGACTGGAGACACAAGGTCTAATGAATGTACCTGTACATGTAAAGCAGGCAGTTCCCTAACTGGTTAAAATATAAAGGACCCTAATGAGACTGCTGACTTTGGGCTCGATTCAATTAGGTCCGCTTTAGACGACATCCGCATAACGGTTGTTTTGGCGGTGTCGGAAGTGGAACTGCGTTAGAGATGTCAAATCCAAAAGCGGCTTCTGGAATTATACCTAAAGCAGACATTGCCATTGGCTGCTTGGAGTCGCATTAAGAGAAATCTCATGCAGCCTCGTTTACAAGTTTGAACACTGGAATGTGAGATATTTTCTACACCTTGATTAGGCCGATAGAAATCTTCATAATTTCGTTTAATGATGTTGAATTTGAGCATCATTATTTCTATAGACTTTACTCATTCTAAACTTCTAATGGGTGGGACGGTGTGGCTTTGTGACAATGATCACAAGAGCAGCTGCTCACCGATTTAACAGCTCCAACGCAGTTACACCTCAGACACCGCCAAAACATCAGCTTTTCCTGGTGTAGTCCATCGGCGGTTAACGCTTGATCTGATTGAATCTAGTCATTACTTTGGCAGTGGTAGGAGATATTTCCTGAGTTCATTTTCTATCAACTGTTTTAAAATGCATTTGTCTCTTGTGGTCTTCTAGGCCAAGAAGCACTTTCACACACCTCTTTTTAAAACTGTTTCTCAACCTTTTTTGTACCAGCAACTGGCAAATCTGGTGTCTTATTCAGGGGGTGAACTTGTACAGCAAGTCTCACGATACAGAAACAAGCGATAGGCTCCTGCCCTGTGATCCATTCTAGTTCGGACAAGGCTTGCTTAGTTACTGGCAAAGCTATGTTTTTCCTCCTTGGAGCACCACTGCGCTATATTACTTAATTGTCAGACATCCATCCAAGGGACCGGAGGTCCACGTTTGCCAGCTACGACACATTTACATATTTCACACACTCAGATTCTGAACATGTCGTTTAGATGCCTGTAGCTGGTGATTCAAATGGCCATAACTAATGTCAGCCATACCGCTCAGCCAATGGAAATGTGAGCCATTCAGTAAATACAATGACTGCTTTTCTTATTTATCTATTTCCTGTCTTGAAATACTTCACTGTATGTCTATGTACATATGAACAACAAGTTGCAATGACTGGCGTAGATGTTTTTAACATTTCAGATTCATGAAATTTGCCAAGAATAACTACTTTGTTTACAGGTGATATTTGGGTTTTGTTTGCCACAACTTTGTTCAAATGTTTGTGTATGTTGGAAAGCTGTGTGTATGAGGCAGAAGTGCAGTTTGAATAACCAGACATTCCCCTCAAGTTGGTTATGAAATATGTTTTAAGCTAAGTTATATGCCATTTGTGTGCGTGAGGCTATGTCCTTGATCTTTTCTCATGCGCTACTGTTTTGTGTTACATTTGCAGTGAAGAAAAATAATCAAACATTGCAGTTTTCAGTGTTAAGACAGTTCTGATCAATAAAACATTTTTTTTGCTTGCTTTTGTGTAACTAGTCATACTTTGACAATGGTAGTTGAGCACCCTAGGCCAGGATAAGCTCTTTCAAACTACATGTGTACTAGTTCGGGGCATAGGACTTCGTTTTTGACTTAGTGACATTCGCCCAATAGGGTAAAACATACCCATGAGTAGTAGGTAAAACTAAAATAAAAATTGGTGATCAAATCTGCCTATAAACAATATGTATACTGGTTTATTCCTTCTAGCTCAAAAACGGGGGGGTGATACCTCAAGTCACCCAAAGCCTTAGGAAGTATATTCACATTAATCAGCAACAGAAGTCACACACGCCGTGACAAAAATATCCATGGTTAGATGTGAGTTGCATTTAAAAGAGAAACTTGGGATGAAATGCCAAGTAACCCCAGTTATAACAAGCCTTTGATTTGCTCTTGCAGCTGTAGCTTGGCCTATGGAGCCATGGAGAGGGCTCCGCAGGTTCAAAGACAGTGCATACAGTTACCATAGAAATTAAGACAAGAAAAGATTCCACTACAAATGTGACTTTATTCGACAATTTAATCATGTTCAATAAATTGAGTTGTAGTAGTTGAAGTCTCTCCATGGTATCATTCGTTTTCCATCACATGCCACGTTGGACACTGGACTTATTCCATCACTGCATCTAGATCCATGAAAAGATGCACACATAAGCCTACTATTTCAAACGCAGACAGTCAGTTTGATCTGAGAATAGGTTAAGTCAGAATACAAAAAGGTAACTTCACCGTCAATCAGAAGTCTAACGCGTAAAACATCATTCATAACCCCAATTGCACATTACAGAAGTCAAGATCACAGTATTCACCTCCACATCTTTGAGGGAACACCGAATGATGCAGGGTTCCTTCGTGGAAAGGAGCCACACTAACGGCTTACAGTCACCTACTCCAAGACTTGGGCCACATTAACTTGAAGATTCCCTGAAGTGGCAAAGAAACATAGGCAAGAAGTCAGTTAATTTCACCAAGGCAGGAGACCACCACATTAATCTCAATGCCTGGGTTATGAGTCAGAACAACAAAAGTTAACTTCACTGTCAATAATAAGTCTAACGCGTTAAAACATCATTCAATCAACCATGGATATTGGATTGCCATTGCATGCAACTACCTCAAGAGAACACAAGGGGTTCCATGGTACAACGTGGACTCAAGAGGGCCATGCTGCTGGCCACGTGCGCAGTCTCCGCACATGATTGTTGTGCTGTAATGGCCTCCGATTTCCTGAGGAATAGAATCAAAACATTAACAAATAAAATGATTTGGCATCAAGGATATGTTTAAAGTCAATCCAGATGTCGATAAATGAGCCGTACCTCGAACTAAGTCGTAAGTAGCAAGTTAGCCATTAGCTCCTGGCCTTTTTACTAACTTCCTTGCCAAATGGCATATAAAGATTAGTTGACATTCCCTCACTACAGTTTTCGACGCATAATCTTTTAGCGTCCATCAAACAATACGGGTAAACCAAATTAGAGTTTAGTCTGCAGTTTGATCCATGCATCTGCAATAAGCCACATGCTCCATGTCCCTCTTGCTTAATGAAATGTAATGTGGCCGGAAGACCCCCCGAATAATTTATACTTGCTTGCAAAGCATATCCGGTAGCTAACTGTGTACTTATTGGTTGAGAGACATCCTAGAATTTCCCCCTCCTCCACTGTTTCGGACATCGCAATCTAAGTCCAACCCCCACATATTCATTTCAGGAAGATGCAAGTTGGCTAGGCACAGAGCTAGATACACTTGAGAACCGAAGCAAGAAGAATAGCAACGCCACAGACAAACTAAAATGTTTTGATACCTTAACTCTTTGGGAAAGCCTCTTTAAAACGTGGTTGTATCGACGCATTGTATTCTATGTAACTCGTACTACCCCGGTTGTACTGTATGATGGACTGGACGGTTAGCAGTCGGGCCCTAGTGTGGTGCATTTTCACGTTACTGTGTAGTATTGACCCCCTTCAAATGGTAAGTAGATAGCTAACCTAATTTACGATACTGAACCTTAGTGGGAGGAATTGGCCTATTAGCTAGCTAGTTAGCTAATGGGTTTAGGGGTTAACTAACAAGAGAAAAGACGGGAATGGCACCACTTAGCTAATATTTAGGACTAGTTAACTAGCTGATGTTTTGGGCTAAATGCTGGTTAGCTAGCTAACTTAGCTAGCTAGCAACCAGCTACGGTCATGATACTAGCTAGCTAATAACCACTAATGTATTTTATGCCTAGCTAACTTGTGTCAACTCCAACTAAGGCCAATATTGTATGTTGTTACTAAATTGCTTGAAGTAGCTACTGTAGTATTAGCTAGTCTCCTGTTTTTGTAGTAGGGAACATTGGTTACTTTTTATAAAAAGTTGACAGTAAATGTCTTCTTGTGCAACATTTATCCAACAAGCTAGCTAGCCATTAAGTCACACTAGTTGGCTAATCAAATCATGCCATAAGATAGATGAAGCCAAGGCATTAGAGCCAGGTTAGGGACCCTAGCAAAATTGATAAGATTAGACTTTAGACCCCCATGTAAAGAGTCTGTCTGTAAAGACCAATCAGTTGAAGTTCCATCGGCTAACTGGTTGCTGGATCAAGCCCATTGCTCTGTGTAAAATGTTTATCTTTCTAAATTGGGAAAAACCATCAAAGAAAATATTGTGTATAGTGCTTTCAAAATTAACTAGAAAAGGTGTGTCCATTCCATGTTGGCCTCTTGCCTTTTCCCTAGTTATCAATCCAGTGAAATACTGCACTGTCTCGATCTGCCTAGCTACAGTCATTAACTCCCACCCCAGACAGAGGTGTGAGGAAGAGCTGCTGGAGATTAAAGCCATAGCTTGCTGGTTCAGCATTTGCAATTATATGTTTATAGTTATTAGCCACACCACAGTATATAGGCTAGGCATACATAGCCTGTGTAGTTATCTATGTAACTTTCACCTACGATTTTATACCCAATGGATGCCTAATACAGACCATGCAAAAAATATCCAATTTATGACAGGAGGACATGGTGTCTTTTTACCATGGAAGATGGATTCTATCCAACATACAGCTTTATGAATAGCAGTGCACAGATGTTTGTTTAACACACTCTGCGAGCTAGTAATTCAGCATGCTTGTTCTGGTTGTGCTCACACTCTTGCTGTCAGTCTTGTAGATAGAGCTGGGCGATATGAACAAAAATTCATATAACGATAAATTGACTGAATTATCATAACGATAAATTGAACGATAAGTTTATAACATTAATGTGCACCACAGTTATATTTTTATATTATCCTTAATACTTCTACTACTTTTAATGTTGTAGCTATCAGTTGTCCCATCAACAATCAGCCATATTAGCAAACTTATTTACATTTAAAACTTTGAATTTCTCTAGTAGGGCCCTATAGGGTATTTATCGTAATGAATGATATCAGCAAAATGTCCACGATAAGTGGTCGGTTTGATTGGTGTTGATCATTTTCGGTTTATCGGCCCAGCTATACTTGTAGGCAGTGCTAACCATGTGCATATAGACAGAGTTCAGTCTGTGTATACTCTGTGTTTGACTGTGTGTGTGCGCCCTATCTTAGCACAAGGCCAATGGCTTTGCAGGCACTTTGTGCGGCTGTATTAGGGTCTACACATGCGGCAGAGACAGTGCCACTGTGAATGTTGACGAATGGAAGGAAGCTCAAATACCTGTGCACAGAAAAATCACAACACAAACATGCTTGATGTTTTAAGTCTCCCTGGGGTCTCTGCACACACTAATATCTGGCCATCCGACCTGCCTACGTGTGCATTGCATGTGGGCAAAATAAGTAGACGGTTTAAAGAAATCCACCGTGAAATTTAATGCAAGGTGGTGATGAGGGCAATATGCTCAAGATAGGACACACAGGTTGTTCAACACAAAATATACATAACCTAGTCATGCATGGCCATTTGTACACCATGTCAGTTTAATTTCTTCACCTTCCCAAAAAACATTTCCTCTTTGATTTTGATCTGTGGTCACCAGAAGTGAGATGATAATGATCGTCATCAGTTCCTGTGTTAATTCATGCCTGCACACAAACTGAGCACTACAGCAAGTAGGGAGGAAACATTCAGACCGTTTTGGAAACTTTCCATTGAAAGTGAATTAATGGAGGCATTTAAATAAAGCACTTGACAGAGTGAAGCAGTAAATACCTTGTACTGAGGATTTATTCTCGATGACAAAAAAACTCAAATTGTAAAAGTTGCTGTCAATAACACCCCTTCTAGGCAATGGTATAATCTTATATAGTAGGTAAATTAACAGGGAACCTGCAGATGTGGCGATGAAGGGTCAGAAGCTCATTTCTACATTCAGTTCCACTAAATATTTCCGAAGCAGCTTGTACTGTGTCCGGTTTCTGTTCTCCTATGTCCCCTTCTGGAGGGTGCATCTAGCGTCAAATGTTTTTCCACTATTTTTTTGATTAGGCCTATGAATTTCGTAGGCTAGTGTCTCACTTAGTGATTACAGTGGTTGAGAACTAGCATACATCTGGTCCCTACTTTGTATCACATTTGAACACATTTAGGTCTAAGCCTAGATGCTATGTAAAAAATAAACTTCTCACCAGTCTCTACCAGTGAGAACTTTAGCTCTAAGCATCAGTAGCATCACATTACACTGAAAAAGTACTTGTTTTCCCCTCCTTTGTGTTCCCTCTTCCCTGGAAGGCTTTGATTCCCATTGACTAATGGTGGGAAACCTGCCAATCACATGTACCTGAGGACAACTCCAGTCATGGGGTGTATGACATGGTGTTGAGCACAATGACAATATCACTGCACCAGAACTCTTAGGCACATTCATTCCCTATCTCTTTAACAGAAAATGGCCTCATTGCAGAGGGAGAGAGGCAGAGTGAAAGCTCAGAACCTGCCAATAATTTTGTTTCGCCAAGTTTGGGTACATTATGTAACCCTAGCAGTGTTACGCAATGTCTGACTTCTTTCCCCTGTAAAAAGCATTAGAACATGTAAAACAAACGGGGCCCCGCACCAATGACCCTCTCTCTCTACTCCCTCTGCCAGATACAGACCAGCATAGAACTGAACTCCCCTCCCCTATACTATCAATCATACCTAACAACCGTGTACAGATGTCCCAAGGATGTACTTTTAGGCCTGAAGGTGTTAAACGTTGTTTCGAACAGTGCTAATTCTCACAAACTCCAACCGTCCAGCAGATGTTCCAGAGATGTTGATGATTTTGAAACAGAGCAGGCAGGAGGTTTGTGGGGATGAATAATAATAAACTGACATTGATGGTTATTGTTTTACTGTTCCTGGTACAGTTCTTATGCGGTGACAAAGCAGTGGGAACAGCCACAGGTGTCCAGTATTGACACAAGCTCTCTCCGGTGTGTAGGCTAAGATTACAGCAGGGTTAACTGCGCAAACAAACCCAGGAACACACACGTTTCCTTTTTTTTACCAAAGACATTTTAAGAAATACTGCTAAATAAATGAGATGTAGCTAGCAAACAGCACCTAAGTGAAGTGGTTAGGTTATTATTGCTTTGAGCTCATCAGATACGCCTAGCTTCATACAGTAACCTTGGTTTTCTTTCGTTACTCCAGGAGGCTGAGTGTGTTTGGTCTGGTCCATTTGGTAGACTGTAGACAGCTGGGAGGAAGACAACATAACAAGGCTGTCTGATTCATAGAAGGCCAGGGGTGATTCACTGAAGTGTGCTCTGTTTGTTCTGGATGCCATGTGCTCCTCAGGCCCTGGCTCGCTTGTTCTAACAGCACTTAGGCCTAGTTCTCCCTCATAAGTGGCTGAGTGCTGGGTAGGGCCTCTAGTAATTATAGATCAGTGATCTGCCTCTAACAGAAACAGCAGGGGCTAGTTACACTATCCTGATGGCCCTTTTGGAGGGGATGTTTCATCCCATAGAGTTAGAAACGAAATCCGTGTCTCAAGTAGTTTAAGACATTCAATTCTATGTTCTACTGTCCTAACTTGGGTTCGGCTGGAGGAGTGGGGATGGGGTTAGTGGGGTAGGTTGGTACACAGAGGTCAGCCATGGTACTAGAATCACTCTGGCCCGGGGACTCCCGAGTGGCGCAGTGGTCTAAGGCACTGCATCGCAGTGCTAGCTGTGCCACTAGAGATCCTGGTTAGAGTCCAGGCTCTGTCGCAGCCGGCCGCGACCGGGAGACCTATGGGGCGGTGGACAATTGGCCCAGCGCCCTCCAGGGTAGGGGAGAGTTTGGCCGGCAGGGATGTTCTTGTCCCATCGCGCACTAGCGCGGGCCGGGCGCAGTGCACGCTGACTTGGTCACCAGGTGTACGGCACATTGGTGCGGCTGGCTTCCAGGTTAAGCGGGCACTGTGTCAAGAAGCAGTGCGGCTCGGTTGGGTTGTGTTTCGGAGGACGCACGACTCTCAACCTTCGCCTCTCCCGTGTCAGTACGGGAGTTGCAGTAATGGGACAAGACTATAACTACCAATTGGATACCATGAAATTGGGGAGAAAAAGGGGGTAAAATACAAAAAAATATATAATAAAGATTCACTCTGGCCCTAGCTGCCTCCTTTAGCTGAGTCATGGCTATAAGGGATATAGCTTTTGTGAAATTAACGTCAAAAGGTAAAAAAATGGGTCCATTTTAGTTAACCTTTTTCCTAACCTTAACCCAATTCTCTTAACCTGCTAGGGAAAAGCTTAATCCCATCTTGTCAAAACCCTTGAGCAGCGAGTGCACTCTACAGTACAGACACCCCCACCCGGCCTCTTCCTGTGCCAAAAACAAAATGAAGACTACAGATCGCCTATCAGTGTGATGTTTTTTAAAAACTCCTTTGCACTCACTGACCACAGAGACTTCCAAGGAAAGAACCACCCCCTTCGCTTGACCCGGCTTCTGTCAGAGCTTAAAAAAGTGTGGTCAGTGATTCAAGCGCCGCATATGCCCACTTATGCATGCATACATATTTCTTTCCTCACCCTCTTTCTCTGGTTGTTTCATTCTCTCTCTCCAAAATTGCTGTCCATTCCACCACATGTTGGGCTACTGAACCCAGTCTAAGTCTGCCCATGTGGGCTTGCGTCCTCTCCCAGAGAGAGTGATATGAGAAGGACTGGAGAGAAACACATTCACATGTCCACCTCAGCCCACTCTTCGTCTGTGCAGTGACTGAGAAACACACTTTTCCCTGAGTTTCACATTAAAGCACGCCGACCATGCTTGCTTTATCAGCCTGATATGGTGGCTGGGCAGATGGCAGCGTGGCTCTGTTGCAGAACTTCTAGAATATTTGCCTCCTCCTTTAGAACCTCCTCATACCATTTGTGCACTAGCTGCACTCTTAAGTCTCCCAGTCCCAACCCCTTATCTAGCCTTCCTTCCCACTCTTATCACAGACTCCTTTTTTAAAACAACTGTGTTCAGTTAAAGGCTCTGCATGGTCAATCTGACGTCTGAAGTGGCCATACAGCATTTACTGCGATGCAGCCTCCACAGACTTCAGGGCTTTCATACTTTTTGTGCTTAGCGGAGCAGAGAAGCGCTATTGTGAAGGAAGTTTGTGTTTATACAGGACGTGCCGCCCCCACCTACCATCAACCAATCATGTCAAAGCGGAGCTATACGGAGCCCTCCACATTTGTGAGGTGCACAGCGATGCGGAGCTTGATTTGGCCTGTGCATCCCTCCAGAGGCTCCGCAATTGTGTCACACCCTCCATACGAAGCCTCTGAGCACATTTTCAGATCAAGCATAAATGGGCTTTTAGGCTAAAGGTGTCTGCGTGCTTCCCATCCAAAACAGTTAAATAAATACATTCTCAGGGGCAAGCTGAAGTCTGTAGCCGAAGTTTACGCCCCTTCGTCTGTGATTGGTCAACAGTAGGGATTCTTCAATGAGGTGTTTGTCATTCAATGAGAGACAAATCATTTATGCAAAATGTTTTCCTTGAAATACTGCACCTAACATCTTAGTTAGGTGCAAAGAATATCACCTTGGCAAAAATGTCCAAATTAATGACAGATTTCTGGAGTTATCATAGATTAATTCTGACTTTTGAGGTGTCTCAAGATGGACAAACAGTACTATTGATGCTTTTTTCTTCTTTTTCAAGCGAATGTATTTTAAGGGACTATGCGAGCAGACGAACCGAAGCATGCAGAAGCCTTAAGTCCCCCTTAACTCCCCCTCAGGCAGGTAGCTAGCAAGACCAAACTCCTCATATGCCTCTAAGTGTTTTACACAGCCATTTTGGAGATGGGGTAATGTTTGGCGATATGGGGGAGCAGTTAACCCTCTGGCATCCCTGCAGTCCATTCAGTTCATCCCCCCTACCCCGGTGTCCCCAGTCTAGTAGTAGTATTCAGGATATGCATTCAATGAATGAGGGAAACAGTCCTCTTTCTCAGGATAGGCATTCCTCTGGGGCCATATAAACTGCAGGAGAGAGGATCACATGCTCTTAACGTACTATGGTTCTCTGTTATGGCAGCACTTTGCCTGTATTCCTATGTAGAGTAGACTATTTTGTGATTATGAATACATAAGTTAGTTATGTATGATCAAACTGATTTGAATCTGTGTTCAATAATACCACATTTTAATTAGTAGCAACCGTTCACATTTACAATGCAACAGCACACCTTGTCTCTGATATGGCTATAGTTTCCATTATTTTTTGTGTCTAGCAATAGAGGCCATATCAGGGCTGATATGGCCAGAACTCTTTGGTCGACAGAATGTAATTGCATTGGCTGTAGATTAAACTATTTTTGAAAGAGGTGAATACTAAGAGTAGGTCCTTGGCTCATGTTGAATACATTTTACATTTTAGTTATTTAGCAGACACTCTTATCCAGAGCGACTTACAGTTAGTGAGTGCATACATTTTTCATACTGGCCCCCCGTGGGAATCGAACCCACAACCCTGGCGTTGCAAGCGCCATGCTCTACCAACTGAGCTACAGGAGGCAGTGGGGAGGAATACCACTAAAGAAGACATTCTTCTGTTCCCCTATAGATAGTGGTTTAAGTATTTTGTGTTCTGTCTTGCAGAGTTTCTGCCGAGCCAGCACCGTCTCCCTCCCTGAAAGCCTGCTCTTTGTGTCCACCCTGGATGGAAACCTACACGCCGTCAGCAAGAAGTCAGGCTCTATCAAATGGACACTGAAAGAAGGTAAGGAAGAAGAGGAGAGTCCTGAGTAATTCACTAGCACCTTTGTTTGTTGTCTCTATCAATCTGGAGGCGCTGTTAGGTGTTCGGGTTACACCTGCAAAACAAAGCGCCATTGTGGTGTTCCACAGGAATCACAATTGAGACCCCTTTACTTTGTGAAAGTGAAGACCAGTTCTGTGTTTTGTCATTTGTTGAATGGTGAAAACCAGATTCAGAGCAGAAACATTATTTTGAGATGTAACTAATCACACAAAGTGTACGAGGCAGTGGGGAGGAGTGCACGTGTCAGCCTACTTTTTTACCTCCGTTGCGTATCATTGCATGTACTAATACTGTAATACAGCTATTGAGGTACTGAATGGTTGGAGAAGTCAACACTGTTCTAGTTCCGTTCTGGTAACCGTGGGAGTAGACTGTCGGTCATAAACTACGGTAGGTGTGTTATCATTCTCAGGGCTACCTTTCATAAAGGGATGTATTGACAGATCATTTTTCACTGACTAATGGCATTTCTGAAGCATTTCTGGGTTTTTAGATAATGGTGGATGTTTTCACTCTATTTTCTGCTCTCCCGGCACATGAGTAAATGCAGTGAATGCTTTGCTCACGCATGCTAACATGGTAATCATTAACCGGGAGAGAGTGGGACAGATATAGTCTTTAATCATGGTCAGCCATTGTAGGCAGGGGTGAACTGCTCTGCTGTATTTGTATTTCTCGTGTGTTTTTGTTCGACTTTACTTAAGTAATAAAGCCAGAGGGGGTATGGTATATGGCCAATATACCACGGCTAAGGGCTGTTCTTAAGCACGACACACCGCGGAGTGCCTGGATACAGCCCTTAGCTGTGGTATATTCGTAATATACCACAAACACCCGAGGTACCATACTGCTATTATAAACTGGTTACCAACGTAATTAGAGCAATACAAATAAATGTTTTATCATACGTGGTATACGGTCTGATATACCACGGTTTTCAGCCAATCAGCATTCAGAGCTCGAACCACCCAGTTTATGATTTATTTTATAGTACTGCTGATATTGATTACTGCATTGTTGGAAAAGCACTTGGAAGAAAGGTATTTCGGTGTACTTGTTTGCGCACGTGACAAGAAAAACACACTTTCATATCTAAACATCCTGTCTGAGGTTACATGGTTAGAATGACACGGTGGATCACAAATGGATGACCTTTCATGTCAAAAGTTAAACCAGTGAGTCACACCTGATACCATACAACATCATTAATAAACGTCTTCCCTGAGGCCTAACTAACTAAAGCCCACAGCCAGGAGGTAGGCAGGTCTTCCCTGAGGCCTAACTGACTAACTCCCACAGAAGGAGCCAGGAGGGAGCTAGGAACCTGTCAGTCGGGCCCAGCAGGTAGGGCCCAACCCAGGGTTGGCATGATGGAGTGAGTCCCATCCCTGGTCCTATCGCGTCCTTTTTATCCACGCCAAACTTGGTGCAAAACCACGCCCACGAGTAACCTAGCAACATTCAAATCCGCGGTGATTGGTCTGAGTTCGGACGTACTCTGTGACTACGTAAATGCGCGCGAGAGAGGAAGGGTTCGGAGTTTACGAGTGCCTGCCATGCCACGAACCGCGGGAGATGCGCAGTTTTGCGGCCTCGTTTTGAAATGAGCTAAAGGAAAGGCAAGCAACAAGTGACTGAAGATAGCTAACATTACATGATTGTCAGTAATGGTGAACCATTGGAGCTAGCTTTGCCCATTCAGCTAGAGCTAACTATGCAGCATCTATTTTAGTTGGCAACTAGCACAAATGTCATGTAGCTAAGTATCTTAATAGGCCTTTCGTAAACACTTAGATAGCTTAGTGTGGTTAACACACTACTAGACAGCTTCAGCCCAATCGGCGTTGTAAACTAGCGATAACACTTGATATAATTCACAGCTTACTTACCGCCAAAAACAATGCAACTATCCATGATGTCGATGCTATCCATCTGGTCAATCAGGCTGGCTGCAATCACTCACTAAAAAGCTACATTGTTTAATGCAACTTCATATCCAAATTAGGGAGAAATGCAGGGTATGGATGGCAATGTTTTGGTGGGGATTCAGTCTGTAGCGTTCGTTCTTTTAAAACGCAGGAACAACCGAACTCTGACCAATCAGCGCGGCTTTGAATGTTGCTAGGTTTCTTGTCGGTGTGGTTTTGCACCAAGTTTGACGTGGATAAAAAGGACGCGGACTATGTTACTGTCCTGACCCTAATGCATCTACCAGTGACATGTATGGACACACCGGCCCAAATATACTCTTTCATACGACAACACACACACACATTAATATTCAGTGTGTCCTCCCAAACAGTTATACTATCAGGTGAGGCGCATATTCAGTGAAGGGAAAGAACATTGAGGTCAGATCACAGAACAGGGCTCTCTATCATGACAAATGGAGAACGTTATACTAAAAAATATATAAATCTCCAGCATGGTCGTCCGTAAAATATGTCATCACCACCAGTCAGGATTGTAATCATTGTATACATCATGGGTGGGCTTTGTTGTTCCACCTACTATGTTCTGAGTGTTGTTCCCTACTGAATGTTCCTTGGTAATACAGCCATCTGTGACACAGGCTGCGTTTACACAGGCAGCCAAATTCAGATTTATTTTTCCCCACTTATTTGTGTTTTGACCATTCAGATCTTCTCACATCAGATATTTTTCAAAGCTGATCTGACTGGTCAAAAGACCAATTAGTAGAAAAAATATCACAATTGGGCTACCTGTGTAAACGCAGTTCCAGGTAATCCACCCAGCCAGACCCCTTCCAGTCAGAGCAGAGGTTCCATCTGGCTGACCTTGTGTACTCGCACTGCCGCTGTGTGCGTTTGTCTAGTAGTAGTAATGTGTCATCACGCCCTGGCCATGTGTGTGCGCCTGTTTGGCAGGGTGGCCTTGGTGCTGGGTCGCATTCAACGTGTTGCAACATTACAGGACATTCAGATATAAATATATTATGTAGATCAGACCTGCTTCTGTCTATCATGTAGGATAGGAAATCATGTCCACTCTATACAATGCATTTCTATCTGCGAAGTTCAGAATACAACCTGGGTCTTTACAGTGAGTATTAATAAGTCCCCTGTGGTCTACTGGCCACTGTTTATTTAGGCTATGCTGACATCATTAGGCAAATAAGGGGCGTTGGCGTCTTATCAGTTAGGAGTTAGGGCAAGTGTGGTTTAAGTAGCTTTTTAACCTGAGACCAACACTGCAGGGGTCTATGCTGACCATTTTTACAAGGAGTACGTGTGCGCGTAAGTTGAAAAATGTAGGTGCACGCAAAGAAATTGAGGAGCACAATGAATCCTTAGATTTCTTAATTTTTCTAGGCGGACGGGTGCTCCTAAATTTAAATTCCAGGTCGCACAACAAAATATTTAGGCGCATATGCAAGTAAAATGGTCTCACTGTAGATCCCTGCAATGGCTTTCCCAGGAATGGGTGTATTGTTGGTCAAGAGACAAGGAGACTGTAAAGTGCCTCTGTGATAGCATTTTTGTCTCGATGGATCCCTTTTTTGAGAGAGATTGTGTACTGTAGCCTTCGTTGGAAAATATTATTATTACTCTCCACTCACAACATCTGCATGATTACTGTCAATGTCTCGGTTGGTGCCCTTTCTCAAGACCACCCTTTCTCAAGACCAGAGAGTGAAAGGTCCCTGACTGAAAAGTTTTCAGTAAACCTTCTGAGTTAATGTTGTGTGTGGGAGTAATCTTTTATGAACTGAAGAACTATGGGGTTTATATTCAGACAGGAGAGACATCAGTGTAGTGGTTCATATTGTGTACTGTAAACATGTTGCTGACTCTTGATCAACCGGTACTGCGCATCATTTGTATTGTAGTGTACTGTTCATGTCACTGATGACTGAAAGGCACATTTTCTTCCCTTTTCTTCTGTGGACAGATCCTGTTCTTCAGGTCCCAATGCATGTGGCAGAGTAAGTATCATCAAGTGTGTGTGTGTCAGTTTGTGTGTGTGTCAGTTTGTGTCAGTGTGTGCATGTGTGTATCAGTGTGTGTGTGTGTGTGTCAGTTTGTGCATGTGTGTGTCAGTTTGTGCATGTGTGTGTCAGTTTGTGCATGTGTGTGTCAGTTTGTGTGTGTGCCAGTTTGTGTCAGTGTGTGCATGTGTGTATCAGTGTGTGCGTGTGTGTCAGTTTGTGCATGTGTGTGTCAGTTTGCGTGTGTGTCAGTTTGTGTGTACGTGTGTGTCAGTTTGTGTGTGCATGTGTGTGTCAGTTTCCTGTTGCTCTCAATACACAATCTGCTGAGCATGCATAGCTGTGTTTGTCCTGTTCTGCTTGAGGAATAAGACTGTACTCTATTCAAAATACAACAGGGTTCATTGATGACTGATCTGACAATGTGTAAGCCCTATCCAACAATCAAATCCAACTTTATTTAGGCCTATAGTGCACAGGTGTCACAACACACTTCACCTTGAATTATGTATGATCTGTCTGAGTGTTAACATTCTCTCCCCCATCTCATCTCTCTCTCTTTATCTCCCCCATCCCTCTCTCTCACCGTAGACCAGCTTTTCTGCCTGACCCTAACGATGGCAGCCTGTACTCTCTAGGAGGGAAGAACAACGAGGGACTGACGGTAAGAGAGAGGAACCACTGAACCCCCTTATTAGACTAGCAGGGTCACCCATCACTAGAGAGGAACCACTGAACCCCCTTATTAGACTAGCAGGGTCACCCATCACTAGAGAGGAACCACTGAACCCCCTTATTAGACTAGCAGGGTCACCCATCACTAGAGAGGAACCACTGAACCCCCTTATTAGACTAGCAGGGTCACCCATCACTAGAGAGGAACCACTGAACCCCCTTATTAGACTAGCAGGGTCACCCATCACTAGAGAGGAACCACTGAACCCCCTTATTAGACTAGCAGGGTCACCCATCACTAGAGAGGAACCACTGAGCCCCCTTATTAGACTAGCAGGGTCACCCATCTCTAGAGAGGAACCACTGAACCCCCTTATTAGACTAGCAGGGTCACCCATCACTAGAGAGGAACCACTGAACCCCCTTATTAGACTAGCAGGGTCACCCATCACTAGAGAGGAACCACTGAACCCCCTTATTAGACTAACAGGGTCACCCATCACTGGAGAGGAACCACTGAACCCCCTTATTAGACTAGCAGGGTCACCCCTCACTAGAGAAGAACCACTGAACCCCCTTATTAGACTAACAAGGTCACCATCACTAGAGAGGAACTGACAGTTTCCTCTTTCTCTAGAAGGCCACTGCATATCTGCCCACCACAGGTGATAAGCAAGTCACGCAAAACATGTAGTGCACATCGGTGTGTGTGTGTGTGCGCGCATCATGTTTCTGTTTTTGCCGTAGTTGTAGTAGCAGAGTCTGTGTGAGATTGTGAGTGTGGGCATGGTGTATGTGGTTTATTATGAAATAGCATTGCTCAACATTGACCCCTTGATATTGATACATTCACAGTAAACATGCTTATGAGTGGGCCAACTGACGTTTCCCTGTTTTCCACAGAAACTGCCTTTCACCATACCTGAGCTGGTCCATGCGTCGCCCTGCCGCAGCTCTGACGGGATCCTCTACATGGGTAAGTCTTCCAGCTCTCAGACCTAGAGTATATGACACACACTGACATAACATGTAGACATTTAGAACAGACCAGGAACAGGTTGGACTACGTTGTCATGGATACCTGCTCTACCAAGCCAGGCAACCGTTCAAGTCCCGATCAGGCTGACCTCTAATGAATGAATCTAATCTTGTTAGAACTACAAGACGTTACACTACATTAGCATTCTGTTCACCTCACGGTCATCATAACCCCTGCTCCTTTGAATATACTGCGGCCCGAAGGCGTTAACGTTATCTAACCTATCTGCCGTGCCATTGTTCAGCGGAGAAAATGAATGTCACGTTTCTAGTCAGTCCTGTAGAAGTTTTCACACCCATTCACTGAAGCCACTGCGAGCACAAAGGGAGAATGTTCTGTGTTAATTGTCAAACCTGTTGGCCAATGGCAATTTTCACCTCACACTGTGCTAGACAAACAACTGTAATCTTCAGTCTAAAGCCGCCCTGCAGAGTCAGTTTGAGGAACAGCTCAGCCAACAACATCCTACTCACGGGGTGGGGCCACCAGCACTGCAGATAGGCCACTGTTTCGTAATCCATCAGGCGTAGTTATTATAGTCCAGCCAGAATAACTATTATTGTCACTCCCTTCAACAACGCAATAGGGAGACAGTGCACTACTAGGGCATGGGGGTGTTTTTAATAACATACTATAGGTAGGTAAACACCCAATACCATCTGGGAGAATGCTGGGTGCATGTCTAGCCCACTTGTGTTTTTACTTAACTGTCCCACCCATTCACTCAAAGTATAATAAGGATAATAAACAACTCTGATTGAATGCGGTTCAACTGCATGTATGGCTCTGCTTTCAGACCAGAGACCAGTAGGTTTTTCCAATGTTATTAGGCTGACTGCTCTGTGTTTCCTAGGGCTGGGCGACATGGCCTAAAAAGAGCCATGCATAATGCACATTCATTAATGGAATGATGAGGAACTTCTTGTAGCAGGCATTATAGAAAATGAACACGGGTCTCATACACAATCTCACAGCACAAGCCCACGTGCTAGTTAGTAGCCAGCTAATCATTATATTTCAAGTCTAGCCAACTTGGATCTATTTGCTAGCTAACAAGGTAGAACAGTTTAGTTGTTATGAACACACCCTTCTGTCCATCCCATAACTGTTTGAACAGCATGTTAGCCTGTCCACTTTGTTCAGATGTTGAAATCAAGTGGCCTACCTAATTTCTCAGAATGAGAATGAGTTGCCAATTCCGTATATATTTGTGTTTTATGCTTATTGCATATTTATAAAAACACAGACTAGACAGCTTGTATAATAGTCTTTGGCTAAAATACTCCTAGCGGTACGCAATGCTGCGAGCGACAGAAACTGAGCATGAATTTTCCAGAATCAATGTTCGTTGATACTCCTGTTTTAGTAGTGTCTGCTCTGTGTGCAATTTGGGGAGGTGAGACATAAAAAGGGTGTTGTTAGAAAGGTTAACTTATCTATTACATAATTTTACTGTATCAATGTCTTTCGGTGTCCATATGATTGATTTCTTTTGGACCAGACCTCAAAATGCAAATAGCGAGTTGAAAACGCTTGTCTTAGAGGAAGAAGTGATCTCTCATCTTTGTTGTTGTGAGTGGAAGGGGGAGGGGCTTGGTGTGTGTGTGTCAGTGGGAAGGTGCACGGTCACAGCAGGAGAGAAGGAGACCAGACCAAAAAGACAACATGAGAAGCGGACATCAACGCCAATAAAAACACCCAGCCCTATTGTGTCCATGTGTTTGTGTCCTCATGATGTCCTTATGTCTGTGTTTTTTATCTGTGTTTGTGTGTAGGTAAGAAGCAGGACCTGTGGTACGTGGTGGACCTGTTGACAGGGGAGAAGCAGCAGACCCTCACATCCTCCTTTGCTGAGATGCTGTGTCCCTCCTCCTCCCTGCTCTACCTGGGACGCACCGGTAGGCCCCTGTAGCTCACACCACACCCACCCACCCACCTGGCTGGCTGGCTGGCTGGGGTCTAAACATCTCCACGCCATATTATTCACTTCTCTCCCTTTAGCCACTGTGTAATACCTATGAGGTTCAGTTAGGCCCAGGCTCATAGAGATGTGTTCTGTCTATTCGTTCCTATGGATAGGCCCTCTTTCCCCACTCCTCCTCCCCCGTCCCGACACCTGGGGTGACATGATTATCAGACACATGAGAGATCTCCCTGCTAATGGCACTTATGTAAAAGTCAGGCGTCGATGCAAAGCCTCTCTTTTCTCTCTTTCTGACATGTTAACCAGGATCCTGTTGTACTGGGTTTCGTTTTCCACACCTCATTCACGTCCCCTTTACAGATCTGGGATCAGCTCCCCAAATCCTAACCTTAACCATTAAATGTGAATCTGACCCAAGATCTGCGATTAGGGGCAACTTGACTGCCTTGGAAATGCTACGCTACTTCCCATGCCCGTTTGTACTCCCACTGGACCTCTGTAGCTCAGCTGGTAGAGCACAGCTGGTAGAGCACGGCGCTTGTAACGCCAATCCCCGGGACCACCCATACACAAAAAATGTATGCACGCATGACTGTAAGTCGCTTTGGATAAAAGCGTCTGCTAAATGGCATATTATTATTATTACATTTTAGTCATTTAGCAGACGCTCTTATCCAGAGCGACTTACAGGAGCAATTAGGGTTAAGTGCCTTGCTCAAGGGCACATCGACAGATTTTTCACCTAGTCGGCTCGGGGATTAGAACCAGCGACCTTTCGGTTACTGGCACAACACTCTTAACCACTAAGCTACCTGCCATCCTTGGTGATCTGTCATACCCTGTGTCCTATGGCATCCACTTTATTTTTATGTGTCACTTTAGATGACTTGTCTGTGGCTTGTTGTAGATATTTATGGCAGTTGTAAGGGTCAGGCTGCCAGTGCAGCAGTCCAAGAAGTAGCCTATGAATGCTTTGAGACATGGAGACGTGGGATAACTCTGTCGGGGGAACATGAATTTGGACTTATGTCATGTTATCCTGTGTTTTTCTAAGTTGGCCAGTTTTGTCACCATAGCTAGCATGGCTGTATAGTTGTAATGAGCGGTCTCACCATTTCTTCCCAAAGCACAACATCACCGTGGGTTGAGTCCTGTGGGGTTTAGTTTCACTACTCTGGCATATCCTACATGTTTTAGGCTACAGTATATAATGTTGTCCCTTTGTCTTCCCCAGAGTACACCATCACCATGTACGACACCAAGAGTAGAGAGCTCCGCTGGAATGCCACCTACTTCGACTACGCCGCCACGCTGCCTGACGATGACACCAAATACAGTAAGACATGCTTTTATACTACTTCTCTATAGTGACAGTCTCTATAGCGACAGTGAATGCAGGCAGTGTGTGAGAGAGACTGCGTTGTTTGAGATATGCTGTCTGGTAGGACTGTGATGATACCAGTATCACAATATATTTTCTATGGCAAAAATGAAAACACAAAGCAGACCTGCTATATGTAAAATATTGTGTGCTGTAATAGCTTGGAATATAAATGAATGTGACCCTGGATGACAACATAATGATGGTGGTTTCCAACAATCGGGCTGTTTTCCTAAATTTACAATTTAGTCATTTAGCAGACGCTCTTATCGACTTACAGTTAGTGAGTGCATACATTATTTTATTTAAATTTTCATGGGAATCGAACCCACAACCCTGTCGTTGCAAACGCCATGCTCTACCAACTGAGCTACATCCCTGCCAGCCATTCCCTCTCCTACCCTGGACGACACTGGGCCAATTGTGCGCCGCCCCATGGGTCTCCCGGTCACAGCCAGCTACGACAGAGCCTGGATTCGAACCAGGATCTCTAGTGGCACAGCTAGCACTGCCTTAGACCACTGCGCCACTCGGGAGGCGTGATACTAATGAGTATTGTGGTACTGATATCGTCCCGGCCCTGCTCTCTGGTTGAAGGCATTTCTCATACTACATAGATCCAGGGAGATGATTTTATACTGTCATAATCCTCAACATATTACTATAGAACATCATCCAATATTAAGGAAACCAATATTAAATATGATTCTCCTCACGTCTCTCTCTCTCTCCTCACATCTCCATCTCTCTTTCCCTCTCTCCCCTCTCTCCCTCTTTCTATATATGTGTATATATTATCCACCTCACGTCATCGTTCACATAGTTGTACTGATGCAATACGTACACCCAGTTTACACCCCCCTCCTCTCCCCCTCTCCTTATAGAGATGGCCCACTTTGTCTCCAACGGTGACGGGCTGGTGGTGACAGTGGACAGTGAGTCGGGTGATGTCCAGTGGATGCAGAATTACAACTCCCCCGTGGTGGGCATGTATATCTGGCAGCGCGAGGGCCTGCGCAAGGTGCCGCTCACCAACGTCGCTGTGGAAACGCTGCGCTACCTCACCTTCATGTCAGGCGAGGTGGGCCGCATCACGCAGTGGAAGTATCCCTTCCCCAAGGAGAAGAAGCCCAAGAACAAGCTCATGTAAGTAGACCGTGTGAACGACAGTGGCTCCCCTTTAGTTACTCAGCTATGGAGGCTAGACTTAAGATATTACTTTGTATGTGGCTTATGCTTTCATAGAAAAACACAGACAATAGGATGAAACTTTTTCATTGTCACTTTTCGACAGGGAAGAGTCTCTATTTTACCCTCATGTCATTGTTTTTCTAGAATAAATACCCCAGGGGATGGGTATTTTAAAGTGTAGAGCTGACTACTGTTTTAGCTTGAACTTTCATGCAAATCTTCCCATAGCCATGGGCATTGAATGTGCATACACACACACACACACACACACACACACACACACACACACACACACACACACACACACTATATATACATATATATATATATATATATATATTGGTTAAGAACAGTAGCCCCGCCCTTTTCTATACACAATGTTTGTTTCTATCAGCTCCAGTCTATGCTCAGCAAGACTCCAAGCAGAGCCTCTCCCCTTGAGCATTTGCCACAGCATTTCAGCCAATACCATTCTCCTTTGACTCCTATTGAAGTAGTTTATCATGCTTATTTAGCCACTTCAATCTCTCTTTGATGATTAATTAAATAATTTACTCTGAATCTGTTTGATTGTTTTCCTTCAAGGCATTTTTTTTGTAAACAGCCCCTTTGAAAATGCTTTTGCTGAACTCTTGAAGTCTGACAAGTAATGTAAGATGGGGTTGAATAAGTTGATGTTGCAAGCAGCACGTGTTACAGTATTTGATCTCCCCATCCTGAGAACAGGGGTTGGCCCCAACTCTACCAGTCATGTTAGAGCTTTGATATGCATTCCAGGGCTCTGAATCATTGATGGGGTATTGAAGATCCGTTTTATATCTATGTTTGATGATTGCACAAGCCAGTGGTGGTGTAGTCAGGACTTGCAGAGATGTAACACTTTATGAACAAATGATGCACATCCAACCAACACAGATGGACTCTTTCAGTCGTGGTTTCACAATACAGTTCTGTACTTCTATTTAAACCAGCTTTCAGAAGATACGAGAAATAAGAGTTTCAGTGGGTGATCTTGTAGTGTGTGTGTGTGAAATTGTCTGTTTGTAACCAAGAGTGTAGTTTTCTGACTCAAATCAAAGCTGTCTACAGTATAATAGAGAATCTCCCTATTATAAATGGCCTGGTTAAGGTAGACGATTAGGCTTCTCTTAACCCAACCATGTTTAAGGCTAAGATTAAGGCTATCCTGTTCTGTTGTCTTCACAGGGCCACACTCTACGTAGGAAAGCACTCCACCAGCCTGTACGCATCGCCCTCCCTGGTGCATGATGGGATCACGGTCGTGGTGAGTGACACTAGGCTCTTCTGTGTTAGAACAAAACGTGACATTCTATCTAGAATCTAGAACATCACCAAACAACTGGATGCTTCTGGGAGGTGATCACAGCCCAAAATCAAAGATGTGTGTTAAGAGTCACAGGGACCCTGCACTAGTGTTGGTTTGGGTGTTTACCTGGCCACAACCCAGGTCACAATGCCCCTCTCAGGCCTGGGTCACTGCAGCACAGAGGAACATGGGATAGTATCAGCAAGACCCCTTATGAATGGACCTAGGAATTTTGTATCTATTTACAATAAAATGTTGAGAATAATTTTCAGTTTCCTTCTAAGTAGTAAAGGAGGTAGTCATGTCTGTCAACATTTAACAACATTAAACTATGTTAGCATGTCAATCACAAGGTGACTTCCTTGGTTAAATAAAATATCCATAATAATCTAGTGGTTTGTGTGTCTCCTGTAGCCCCGCGGCAGCAGCTTCCCCATGCTGGAGGGCCCTAACAGCCAGGAGGTGACCGTGGAGGAGGAGTGTGTGATCACTCACAGGACCAGCGTCAAATTAAACGCTGCCCTGAGGGAACGCAACCACATCAACTTCATGAGGAACCACCTGCTCCTCATAGGTAGAAAACACTCCTCTCATGCATTGCCCAGTGTCTAGCGCCCTCCGGTGTCTAGCGCCCTCCGGTGTCTATAATATAATATAATATGCCATTTAGCAGACGCTTTTATCCAAAGCGACTTACAGTCATGCGTGCATACATGTTTTTTTTTGTGTGTATGGGTGGTCCCGGGGATCGAACCCACTACCTTGGCGTTACATGCGCCGTGCTCTACCAGCTGAGCTACAGAGGACCACATTGTGTAATTATAGTGCCCTCTGCTAGATGCTCAAAGTCAGTTGTCAAATGTGGAACACAAACACTGTCCATACACTTCAATGCAGTTGTGGCAGTAGAATAAGGATGGAAGGTGGTTTTGAGAGTGATGTCAGTATGATGATGATTAAAGGATTCAGAATATGTTATTGATGTTATATAGATACATAGATGTTATATAGATACATAGATGTTATATAGATACATAGATGTTATATAGATACATAGATGTTATATAGATACATAGATGTTATATAGATGTTATTACACACAATGTGGAATATCATCATAGTGATGATGCTGATGATGGTTGGATGCGTTTCTCTCCCAGGTCATCATGAGACGCCTCCTGATGCCCATAACAAGATCCTTGAGAAGTTCCCTGACAGTATCCCACGCCAGCAGGGCAATGTCATCCCCCCCACCACAGAGAAGACCATAGAGGAGGTGTGTGTCAGTCCTTCAGCATGCCAACTAACCTCTCCTCTTTGATTGATTTGATTTTGTTGGGGTATAAAAAATATATTCTCCCTCTTCCCCCCCCCGTCCTCCCCTAGAAGGTGAATGAGAGTGACATGGGAGACGGCCCCACTGTGGGCCCCAGCCCCCCAGCGGTCACCTCCATCCAGGAGCAGCCGGGGCTGACCACACCGGTGAGAGTAGAGGCCCCTGTGGACTCCATGCTTAAAGACATGGCAACCATCATCTTCAGCACCTTCCTCCTGGCCGGCTGGGTAGCCTTCATCATCATCTACCCCAAGGTGAGGGAGCGCTGACACCTAGTGGTGGTCTGGTGTATGGTTGTGGCTGTTACTGCCTGGCTGGACAGACTTGTCAGTCAACAAGCTGAAAATGAGAGTGAGGAAAATGTAGTCCACAGTTTAGTTCCAGTATGATGGTAGGCTCTGTGTTAAATGTAGGAAGGAAGGCCACAGTTTAGTTGAAATGTTGAGTTATAGATATAACACATACCTGATATGACATGAACACTCTATCGCTCACTTATACATGGACCCTGTTTTCTGGTTTATATTAACACAAACACACACACACTCATCCCCTCTCCTCTCCATCTCTCCTCTCCCAGAGTGTTCACAAGCAGCAGCAGCTGCAGCATGAACAGTTCCAGAGGCAGTTGGATGAGAGGCTGGATCTCCTGAGGAGACAGCCGTTCCCTCCCCCAGGGACCGACCTTCCCCTGCTGGCCCCGGATGCTGACTCAGACCACAGCAGCCCCAACGGCACCCCCAACATCACCCCCCGCGCATCCAACCACTCCAACCTGTCTGTGTCCGAGCTGGGCAGCTCCGCCAATGAGCATGAGGACGGAGGTATGGAGGACACAAGTGGATACACACACATTGATAAAGGCACACGCAATGATTCACATACACTGACACTCACACTTACATTAGGTCTAGCAACGCTCTATTCATCTTGATGCCTGGGTATTGTTTTGAAAATTAGAGTAAGATACTCTTCTGATTCCAATATCTGATGTGTTTTTTATGCTTAATCAGATGAGGACTCTGACGTGGTCAGAGTTGGAAAGATAACGTTCCGGCCCAAAAATGTTTTGGGACACGGTGCAGAGGGAACCATCGTGTATAAGTAAGTCTCAACCCAATCTAATGTTTCTACATTTGTAACAAAATGAAGTGTCTTTTTTAGGTCTGCTCAGTCAGTCGTTCAATCACCTCTACTGGTCATAAAGACTCTCTGGAGACTCTTTGGCCGCATCCCCGTTATTTCTGTGCAAGTGCACACTTCAGCAGAGGGCTAGAGAACTGGGACCCTTTTTTTATTTTATTTTAAATAAATGTTAAGTTTTACAAATACGTCAACCTTTCTTTGTAAAGTGTCTGTTTAGGAGTGTTCTACTAACCTTCCCCTGCTCTGTCCCCCAGGGGTCAGTTTGACAACCGTGCCGTGGCGGTCAAGAGGATCCTCCCAGAATGCTTCAGCTTTGCTGACCGTGAGGTGGACCTGCTACGTGAGTCAGACGAGCACCCCAACGTCATCCGCTACTTCTGCACCGAGAGGGACCGGCAGTTCCAGTACATCGCCATAGAGCTGTGTACCGCCTCACTGCAAGAGGTACTGCAGCCTCACTGACCACCAAACACAGGGGTCTGCAACACCCGGCCCACGAGCCAAATGCGGCCCAAAGCCAAATGTATCTGGCCCTCCAAAGTTGTCTTATGTACTACAACAGCCTCTCTCTTCCTGACCTATCAGCTTACGCTCTCTATTAATTCATTTGTTCATTCATCCTCTTAAACTTGTTTCTTGTTACCTTTACTCACTCACTGGTTGCGGACTCTGTGTTTCCTTTTTCAGTATGTGGAGAGACAGGATTTTGACCGCCATGGACTGGAGCCTGTGATGCTGCTGCAGCAGACCATGTCAGGACTGGCACACCTGCACTCCCTTAATATAGGTAATAATCACAAGATGTGCACCTCCACTAGGTTTTAATATAGGTTTTCATGAAGAAAACAAAGGTTAACCTCCCATTTTTCAATATCAGTTACAGTTAGGGCAAACCCATACAGTAATATTTTCAATATAAATCACAAGACTACTGCACCTGGACTAGGTACAGTAAACATCTAAGATCCCTAGGTTACAGATTATTCTTCCAGCCTGATCTGATCTTCTCCACTCTTCCTGTCCCCAGTGCACAGAGACCTGAAGCCCCACAACATCCTGGTGTCCATGCCCAACGCCCACAGCCGGGTGCGGGCCATGATATCCGACTTTGGCCTGTGTAAGAAGCTGGCGGTGGGCCGACACAGCTTCAGCAGGAGGTCCGGGGTGCCCGGCACCGAGGGGTGGATCGCCCCAGAGGTCCTCAGTGAGGACTGCAAGGACAACCCTGTGAGTGGTCCCTCTCTCTCTACTGGAGACATGACTGGTCCTGATTTTACAGATAGCAGCTGCCATGAAAGACAGGCCTGTGTGACTGACACTGTCTGATACTAATTTCAATTGGTGTGAATGCAATTCACTGTTACATACTTATATTGCCTTTATCAAATACATTAATTCCTAGCCATCAACAGAATGCCATCATTGAAATATGAACTCCTAACCTCTCTCTCTTCCTCTGTAGACGTGCACGGTGGACATCTTCTCTGCAGGCTGTGTGTTCTACTATGTGGTGTCCCGGGGATGTCATCCCTTTGGCAAGTCTCTGCAGAGGCAAGCCAACATCCTGCTGGGAGCCTACAGCCTGGACCAGCTACAGCCCGACAAACATGGTGAGGACATCACTTCCTGTTCTCAGACCCACAGGAAGGCGGTGAGGGAAAGTTGGTGTAGGATTGGTTTGGAAGTGATTTGATTTAAACCAGGATGTTGACTGCCTAAGAAACAGTGGTTTCTTGCTAGTGAGCATCAGTTCAGCCTTTGAAAGTACAAAGAAGAGAGCGATAAGTTTACATTTGGTAGTTTTGGTAAAGGCTGTATTAGAGTTATTATAGATAGATAGATAGGGTCCTGATGTTATTGCAATTTGGTGTAAATGCAAACCCAAACATTGCCAATCCGTTGTTTCACATCAGAGACCGCTGTTGTGGAAAACTCGATCCAAAGATTAGGCAGAGACTCATTTATAATTATAATAGTGAATCTTTAATACAGACAAATAGCTGCAAGGTAGATCCCTCTGATCGCAGTCAGGGAAGGAGCTCCAAGAGTATGTCCCTTATATAGTGGAAGGTACAATCATATTGTTACACAACAGTTATTTATACAAGCAACAGTTCCGGAACACAATGGCCTTGTTTTAGGGTGCAGACATAACAGGAGTCAATGAAATGCAGAACATCACAGTCCAACACAGAACAATAACATAACCCTTGAGAAGTGACAACAGCTCACCCCAATTCTGCCACAACACCGCGCCATAGTGACTGAGTGTTTGGTCTTGTCTTTCCCAGAGGACATCGTGGCCACAGACCTGATAGAACAGATGCTGAGTATGGAGCCCCAGAGGAGGCCTTCTGCTGAGAGCGTGCTCAAACACCCCTTCTTCTGGAGCCTGGAGAAACAGCTACAGTTCTTCCAGGTCACAATCAAATCCAATACTTTTCTATTAAAGCTGTTTTACATAAATCAATATAGCACTAGAGATGCAACTGTGAACTCACATCGATGAATATGTGCAACATGTTCCAATAACGGCATTTTATTTTAAAAATAAAAACCCAAATTGAATCTTGTTTCCTTGTAGGACGTGAGTGATAGGATAGAGAAGGAGCCGCTGGACGGACCAATTGTAAGGCAGCTGGAGCGAGGGGGGCGGGCCGTGGTGAAGCTGGACTGGAGGGAACACATCACAGTGCCTCTACAGACCGGTAAGAGACTGGCCTGAGATCCGTTATAGCTACAGACACATACCTGCTCTTACAAGACTTTGTCCATGTCATGAGTGTGCGCTGTGCCATTGTAGACTGGTAAAGAGACTGGTCTGAGTTCAGTTTTAACACTGCTACTATGCTAGTGCCTTTAATAAATGAAAGGGTATATATTTAATGAGTTAGGAAATTATATGACCTACTACAGTTTCATACTGAAGCCTGATTAATAGTTGCCCAGTTACGGTTAATGTTTCTAGAGTGCAGAAGAGATATGAGTCTAGTCACTGATAAAATGCAGTGACTGTGGATGTGGTTAGCATTTCCTGTCAATCCAGACTGCAGCATTTAAATTTAAATTTACATTACATTTACGTAATTTAGCAGACGCTCTTATCCAGAGCGACTTACAAATTGGTGCATTCACCTTATAGCCAGTGGGATAACCCCTTTACAACGTTTTAAATTTTATTAAAATATTTTGGGGGGGGTAGAAGGATTACTTTATCCTATCCCAGGTATTCCTGATCAGAGCCTGAAGGTACGGAGGTGCCGTTCCCCTCACAGCTCCGTAGGCAAGCACCATGGTCTTGTAGCAGATGCGAGCTTCAACTGGAAGCCAGTGGAGTGTGCGGAGGAGCGGGGTGACGTGAGAGAACTTGGGAAGGTTGAACACCAGACGGGCTGCGGCATTCTGGATGAGTTGTAGGGGTTTAATGGCACAGGCAGGGAGCCCAGCCAACAGCGAGTTGCAGTAATCCAGACGGGAGATGACAAGTGCCTGGATTAGGACCTGTGCCGCTTCCTGTGTAAGGCAGGGTCGTACTCTCTGAATGTTGTAGAGCATGAACCTACAGGATCGGGTCACCGCCTTGATGTTAGCGGAGAACGACAGGGTGTTGTCCAGGGTCACGCCAAGGCTCTTCGCACTCTGGGAGGAGGACACAACGGAGTTGTCAACCGTGATGGCGAGATCATGGAACGGGCAGTCCATCCCCGGGAAGAAGAGCAGCTCCGTCTTGCCAAGGTTCAGCTTGAGGTGGTGATCCGTCATCCATACTGATATGTCTGCCAGACATGCAGAGATGCGATTCGCCACCTGGTTATCAGAAGGGGGAAAGGAGAAGATTAGTTGTGTGTCGTCTGCGTAGCAATGATAGGAGAGCCCAGTGAGGATATGACAGAGCCAAGTGACTTGGTGTATAGCGAGAATAGGAGAGGGCCTAGAACTGAGCCCTGGGGGACACCAGTGGTGAGAGCACGTGGTGCGGAAAATCAGCTCATCTCAACCTGAAATGCTGCTTTGCTTCCTGTTGAGTGTTAATCTTTATAGGGCTGTTTCATAGGGTTGTTCTAATCTTCAAATGAGTGTCTCCAAATGTATTTGCTAATTTAATATGCTACTGTATGTGAAAGAAATGGTGTGTGAAGATTCACTGTGACTGTTGCATTCATTACTTTTCTAATTTGCATAATACAGTCATTTCACTATTTAGCTTGGTGGTATGTTTTAGTTTTAATGCCTTGTGGAGAACTAGTAGGCCGAATATTTCCTGACAGGTAGCCTATATTTATAGGATATCTAACTTTAAACCATGACATTGTGAGGTATTTCAATCTTGCTGCATTATGAGACTTGAATAGGGGATTGGTGTGTCTTGCAGGTTTTAGGATAAATGATTAGAATGTACTGTGTGGATTAGTCATTGCATGTATTGTCTCTTTTGGCAGATCTACGCAAATTCCGGTCGTATAAAGGAGGGTCCGTCAGAGATCTTCTCCGTGCCATGAGAAACAAGGTATGGGTGTCTTTCCAGCTAAATGATGCGTGTGTAACTGATTTAGATGGACGTTTATATTAATCTTAAACTCTTTTGTCCCTCCTATAGAAGCACCATTACAGGGAGTTACCAGCAGAGGTCCAGGAGACTCTGGGCTCCATCCCTGATGACTTTGTCTCCTACTTCACCTCCCGCTTCCCCCACCTGCTGCGCCACACCTACCTGGCCATGCACACCTGTGCACACGAGAGGTCCTTCCTTCCCTACTACCCCAGCTCAGAGCAGCTCACCTGGATACGGACTCCCTACACACACCCCGGGCCACGCACACACCCCGTGCCCAAGGCCACACCCCCGCTGCAGACACACACGTTGCAGCCGGAGGAACCAACACCGTCAAACACCGTACCCTCACAGCCTATGATGGTGTCAAACACAATCCCATCCACAGCACCCCTACAGTCAGTGACCGTATCAGACTCTACACCCATACAGTCAATGTCAATCACAACAACAACAACAACAACACCCCCACAGTCAGTGCCAATCATAACAATACCCCCACAGTCAGTGTCAATCACAACAACACCCACACAGTCAGTGTCAATCACATTACCAGTAGAGCCAGTATCACCCACATCATTATCAGTCCAACCAGTACTGCCTATATCACCCCCACCCTCGTCCACACTGCCAGACCTGCCTCCACAGACAGTATTGCCCACCCAGACCTCAGAACCCCCCACACCGTCAGAAACCCCCCTTACAGATCCTGTCCCACCTGGACCACACGTACTGCCAGAGCCACATCCAGCCACACAGGACACGGAGCCTGCCTGAGAGCCAACGAGGG
Organism: Coregonus clupeaformis; assembly: GCF_020615455.1. NCBI lineage: Eukaryota > Metazoa > Chordata > Actinopteri > Salmoniformes > Salmonidae > Coregonus > Coregonus clupeaformis. The sequence continues at coordinate 36,085,884 of NC_059226.1, read as the reverse complement.
GTGATGGATGGGTGCGGCAAAGAGGAGCGTTGCCTTATGAGTGGACATATACTGGGGCTCTGTTGCTCTTTCCTGTGCTGGTGAGGACCAGGCCTGCAGTGCCTGGGAGCTGCCGACAGGGGGAGAAGCAGCCCAAACCAAGTGCCTTTCCTGCTCAACTGAGACAAAATGGCTCCGAATGGAACCGTCCCAAGTCCCAAGGTCCCTCGAAGCATCAAGAAGCCAGCGTGGAAATGAACTAGTGAGGGGCCGTACTGTGTAGTACAGAGATAATCAGTTTTATTTGCAATGGAGTCCCTCCTAATGTCAAGTATTGTGAGGTATTTAAGTATAGTTGGGCACAAAATACTTGGCAAAGCAAGGGAGGAATTCTTCTGTTGATGTTGTTGGAAGAAAAGTTGACAATGGTAGTTTTACTGTGGAATCTTGTTATTTCTCTTAATGAGCCTTTTCACTGTAAAGAGGTGTATATTTTTGTATAGGAGATGACTTGATAATGACTTGATAATTGTGATGTGGCCATTGTGCCTTTTTAAATAACACTGTGCTATGTATGTGAGCTCTGAGGGTAGACGCCCCTGAAATAGTTTTGCTTGCTGCTGCTAGTGACGGCTTGTCTCTCTTGAATCAATACCATTTCAGTGCCTGTCTTCCTGTGCAGGCGAGGGCAGATAGTCCAAAGGGTGTTTGAACTGAACACTGGTAAAAACATAATGTATGTATCTTTTCTACTTTTATCTAGTCTCTGTTAGCGTTGTGCTGTACATCGGGCACAAGGCAATATGTGATCTGATTGTGTTTCTATTGCAGGGCGTCACCCAAAGTCTTGTTTGCTTGATCTCTGACACACTAGGCATTTAAAACTTGTTCTGCCTGAAGTCGTGATAGGATGATTACAGAAAGTATTCACCTTACATTCTGGGTTATGGGCTTGAGTTTTTTTTACCATTCTTTGATGGAGGAATTATATATTTTTCTGTCATCCCATATTCCTTAATGATGATCCAACGCAACATGTTTTATTCAATCATATCCATTGTCAGTTGAATGACAGATGAATAGGTATTTAATGTATTACATTTATTAACTGTAATAGTTTGTTAATATTTGATTTATTTTTTAAGGTGGATATTTTGTACTGTCCATACTACACTGATCAGAAATATAAACACAACATGTAAAGTGTTGGTCCCATGTTTCATGAGCTGAAATAAAAGATCCCAGAAATGTTCCATATGCACAAAAGTATTATTTCTCACATTTTGTGCACAAATTTGTTTACACCCCTGTTAGTGAGCATTTCTCCTTTGCCAAGATAATCCATCGTGTGGCATATCAAGAAGCTGATTAAACCGCATGATCATTACACAGGTGCACCTTGTGCGGGGGATAATAAAAGACCACTAAAATGTGCAGTTGTCACACACCACAATGCCACAGATGTTTTGAGGGAGCGTGCAATTGACATGCTGACTGCAGGAATGTCCACCAGAGCTGTTGCCAGAGAATTGAATGTTCATTTCTCTACCATAAGCCGCCTCCAATGTTTTAGAGAATTTGACAGTACGTCCAACCGTAGACCACCTGTATGGTATTGTCGGGCGAGCGGTTTGCTGATGACAATGTTGTGAACAGGGTGCCCCTTGGGGTTATGGTATGGGCAGGCATAACCTACGGACAACGAACACAATTGCATTTTATCGATGGCAATTTGAATGCACAGAGATGAGATCCTGAGGCCCATTGTCTTGCCATTCATCCGCCGCCATCACCTCATGTTTCAGGATGATAATGCATGGCCCATGTCAAAAGGATCTGTATACAATTCCTGGAAGCTGAAAAATGGTCTTCCCAGGTCTTCCATGGCCTGCATATTCACCAGACATGTCACCCATTGAGCATGTTTGGGATGCTCTGGATCGATGTATTCCAGTTCCGCCAATATCCAGCAACTTCGCACAGCCATTGAAGAGGAGTGGGACAACATTCCACAGGCCACAATCAACAGCCTGATCAACTCTATGCGAAGGAGATGTGGTGCTGCATGAGGCAAATGGTGGTCACACCAGATACTGACTGGTTTTCTGATCCACACCGCTACTTTTTTTTAAAGGTATCTGTGACCAACAGATGCATATCTGTATTCCCAGTCATGTGAAATCCATAGATTAGGGCCTAATGAATTTATTTCAATTGACTGATTTCCTTATATGAACTGTAATATATGAACTGTAACTCAGTAAAATCGTTGAAATTGTTGCATGTTGCTTTTATATTTTTGTTCAGTTTATGTTCCTTTTGCATTGCCAACAAAATATTCCTGTTTGAGTGAAAATGACTTTGAACTTTACATTTTTCAGTTCTTCTTGGGACTAAGCAAACATAATAAATTCAAGTGTTGCCTGTTATGTAACTGACTTCCACTGCAAGCCAGAGGGGGGTCCATGCCACCTTGCCAGTGGCTGCCTTGCTGGCCCCGATAACTCATTTTCTCCTAAACGAAACTTACCCATAATAAGCGGCCCCTTCATGACGTCGTTCCTATGATGTGAGACAGTTCCGCTATCGGGTGCACCCACCGGGAAGGACGGAACGTTCTAGCATTCGACACCACCCATCTCTAGTACATCAGCAGAAATCTACCAGGTGGAAAGAGGAGGCTTCTATAGATTTTAGTGCGATTTACAGGAGCAATTAGGGTTAAATTAAGAACCTTGTTCGTGGATTCGTTACTGGCCCAACGCGCTTAGCCGCTAGGCTACCTTTCTATCTTACCGAGTCTTCTAAAACAAACGATGTGAGGCGTATTAAGAGCTAAACATAATTTCTGTACGCAATGGTACACTCTGACGAGAACTATACCAACCGTAGTCTACGCTTGTCGAGAGTGTTGTAACAGTGCAAAATATATTCCTATCCCTTTATTTCTGTCAGGTGAAACACTTTTGTTGGAGTTTATCTGCTGTCGGAAAAAACGAGGCATGAATACCTAACATTGTTTCAAACCTCTTTTTTATTTCCAAAGAGGAAATATCCCCGCCAACGTTTGGTTCATCTTCACCCGCCCATTGGTAAGACCAATATTTACTTTTCTTGGAGACTACAGATGGAATTTATTAAACGGAATTTATTTATGTTTAACATTTTTATTTATTTCTTACATTTTACAATACTATCTATTAAATATAACCAATAGGCTTGAGCCCTTTTAGTTGGAACCGTGCCCAGCCTGCATTAATTCCCTTGTGATTTTCTAATCAACTAAACATTTTAACAGCTTCATTATCTTGAAATAGGTTTTCAAATATTAGTTTCAATGTCTCACTATTGGGATACGCCTGGGCATGGCAACACTCTTTAAAAGTAACCAATCACACAGCGTCTGTTGGAGACACAGGTCAAGTGGCGAATGAGGCGAGCCCCTCTCCTGCATAGGGTGCAACTACAGCCCGCAATTCGGTGCATTCCTGCATGTGGGTATTTAGACTTGGAATTCCGAGTTGGATGACTGTTCAAATTTTTTTTTCCCCAGTCAGATCTCCCACGGTCCCTGCTCCCTTCCTTTCCTCGGGTGAGACTGACCAGAGAAAGTCGATAAGTATTGCATCTTCTTCATGCACAAATTCATGTTGTTCCTAAGACCAGAGGAAGTGAAATATTCCTTGATATTAAAATAGACACGACGCTAATAATAATAAAACGCATGTCTATCAATACACTTGGCTGCTCATGTATTGCAGCGCGAGTGGAACTAGGGAGAAGTGCGTTTTATGTTTTGAAATATTGTTGAATAAAGACAGTGCTGAATAACTTAAACATGAACTCACAAAAACAGCAGCTCTTTGCTGTATTCTGTCTGTGGTCATGGTTTTAAAAGTTATTCAATCTAACATAGGCTAGTATCAAACTTGGCTCTGTAGGCAAGGTGATTTGAGTTATCCCATTGGCCAGCGCAGTAGACGCACTCGATTTAGCCACAGATCGCCTGGTAGGCAGAGTTTAGTCTTTTCAGATAAATTAAATGGTTCAAAAACGGGACACATTGCTTACCCGGTGCGCAGGGCTTCTGAATCAAGTGCACCTAACGCCAACAGCACAACACAGTAAAGAAAAGGAGAGCAACCCTTTATCATTGTTTTTTCTACAGGAATGTTTGGTGATCGAATAGGAATGCCTTGTAAAGAGCAAGTGCCACTCTGGCGATTAATGTATGCCACCACAGTCGTATTGTCTGCCCTGTTACCATAATGAGACTATTTTGACAGAAAAGCGTGAATTAAGTCTGTCAGTTTTGCATGAAACACTGTCAGCAATTCCGGGAAATGTATATGAGCGTAGCGGCGCTGTGGGCTAACCACAAGCTGGTTGGTGACCACTGGGCTACACCATCTGAAGACCGCATGTCGTTCAGACTATACCTCTCCCTGTCCAACAGGGGGCACTCGGTCACGTTCAATGCTTACCTTCTTGAATGCTGGGGTTGGTGACATCCACCATCTCAGGTGTGGCCAATCGCTGCCTAGAGGATCACTGAGAATGACACTTCCGGCATCGGGCTTCGGCCCATTGCCTATATTTGCCTTTGCACCCTCAATCGTAAAATAGCGGTGACCAGACTCTGATCCCTGGTAACTACCATTATGCAGGGATCTTTTGACCCAGGCATGCAGAGTGATTTTCCACCCTCTAGGAAACCGTGGCCCGTCAGGCATGGCCTGTGAGGAGGAAAATCTGAATGCGACATGGCTCTCGGAGTCTTCTAGACTACCCAAAGCCTCTCCTTCAAGATGGCTTTGCTGATTGCCCTTACCTCCGCATAGCGAGTGAGGGAGCTGCATGTACTCCAGTCCACCATTCATACCTACAGTTACCCCGGGGTTCCGCCAAGTAACGTTGTTACCCAAGCACGCCTTTATGCCTAAGGTCAGCGGCAATTACAATTGTATCGCCTTGGAGCTTATTGATTTCCACCCGCCGCCCGTCTACTCTACAGAAGAAGGGCGTCTCCATCATTTATGTCCAGTACACGTGTTGCGCTACTACGTGGATAGAACGAGCGCATGGCGAAAGAGTGACCTACTCTTCGTTTCCTGGGCGCCCCCTTGCAAAGGTGGGCCCCTCTCATCAACGGCTATCCCATTGTATAGTGGAGGCTATTATATGCTTATAATAGCAAGGGTTTACAGCCCCCGGACGGTCTGAGGGGCTCATTCCACCAGAGGTTTGGCTAACGTCTTGGGCACTGTGCAAAGGTGTCCCTTTACAAGAGATCTGCACCATTCATACCAACATAGGCATAGTTTTTTGTCTTTTACTATAATTTTTTGACCGACCCCAATGAGAGAGATTATGTTGAAAAGACATTGAAAAGGTTTCTCTGTCTGACATAGCAGTCACGTTAATTTTCAGTTCTAAGTTCAAGTTTAAAAGACATAATTTACACATGTTAAAAAGACAACTGCTGGACATTGAAAATACATTTTCAACATCTGTAAAAATACGTATCTTTTATTTTTTTTGTTCAGGGCTGTCAAACAATTAAAATAATGAATCGCGGTAATGGCATTAGTTACACTATATATACAAAAGTATGTGGACGCCCCTTCAAATCAGTGGTTTTGGCTATTTCAGCCACACCCGTTGCTGATAGGTGTATAAAATCGAACACACAGCCATACAATCTCCATAGACAAACATTGGCAGTAGAATGGCCTTACTGAAGCGTCAGTGACTTTCAACGTGGCACTGTCATAGGATGCCACCTTTCCAACAAGTCAGTTTGTCAAATTTCTACCCTGCTAGCGCTGCCCTGGTCAACTGTAAGTGCTGTTATTGTAAAGTGGAAATATCTAGGAGCAACAACGGCTCAGCCGTGAAGTGGTAGGCCACTCAAGCTCACAGAACGGGACTTGGGCTGTTACGGTGACCGTATTACCGACACACCGGCGGTCACGAGTCATGACAGCAGCCAAATTCCACTTGACCGTTTAGTCACTGTAATTAGGCTTCTCCAAGTTCTGATGCTGCTTTTGATCATTAGTAGCCTACCAAACTTGCTAACTGCCTGGTACTCAGCACTCTATTTTCGCTTTAATCACTCTGACATCAATGCAAATTTAATCGAAAATGTAATCAAACACTCAATGAGAGCCCATGAGCTCATGTTGCGCAACATTTCTATAGGCTATGCATTTGCGTGAGAAAACAGAGTGATGGCCTCTATTAAAAAGAGGATCCCATCAGCTTTCTATAGGCTAGGCCTACTATATTTATTTCACAACTTTCCTAATATTAAGCACATTGCTTATATTTACAACAGGAGTATAGCCTACCAGGCTGGCATGAAAGTTAACCATGGCAAAAACCATCCTCCATTCACTATTTAAGTGCATAGATGACATGTATTTTTTCCCCCTGCCCCTGTTTTAATACAGGTGCATGATAATGGTCCATTCTAAATCAAAACAAATTTCACACATATATTATTTAGTATATGTAAAGACAAGATCAAATCAAGAACAGTCGGATGGGTGACAATATTAGCCTATCAATTGTGAAGGATACACTACATGGTCAAAAGTATGTGGAGACCTGCTTGTCAAACATCTAATTCCAAAATCATGGGCATTAATATGGAGTTGGTCCCCCCTTTGCTGCTATAACAGCCTCCACTCTTCTGGGAAAGCTTTCCACTAGATGTTGTGTGCAGCTGCTCTGCCCATTTCATGAAGCTCCCGATGAACAGTAGTTGTGCTGACGTTGCTTCCAGAAGCAGTTTGGAACTCGATAGTGAGTGTTGCAACCGAGGACAGACTATTTTTATGCGCTTCAGCACTTGCCGGTCCCATTCTGTGAGCTTGTGTGGCCACCACTTCGCGGCTGAGCCGTTGTTGCTCCTAGATGTTTCCACTTCACAATAACAGCACTTACAGTTGACAGGGGCAGCTCTAGCAAGGCAGAAATTTGACGAACTGATTTGTTGGAATGGTGGCATCCTATGACGTTGAAAGTCACTGTGTTCTTCAGTACGGGCCACTCTACTGCCAATGTTTGTCTATGGAGATTGCATGGCGGTGTGCTCGATTTTATACACCTGTCAGCAACGGGTGTGGCTGAAATAGCTGAATCCACTAATTTGAAGGGGTGGCCACATACCTTTGGCTATGTAGTGTATATTATCACTTGTGAATGATGCCTAGCTTGTGTGCAATAAGGCAAGAAACAGCGCATGCACTTTTCTTTTTGTGACTTTTTCAAATCGTTGTCGCGCACCTCACGTAGCCTAGCCCATAGTTCTAAATGTTTTGATAAGGTTTTATCACAACTAAAGTGGCCAAATAACTTCTTACAATTAAACACATTCATCCACTTTACAACGGGTGTAGAGCCTAACTTGCATACATATGCAATGCATGAGTTTCAAGTTTGGGGAAGATTATTTTCACCATAAAGTTACACCTTTATAATAACAGCATTACATGCATAATCGCATTTGCGGTCACTTTTGAGAGTGGTGTTTTCCCGCTAATTGATTGCATTTTGGAACATTTGCGCTTATAGCCTACTGCCGTGTGCGCAATGCTAATGTGAAGAAATAGCCTAATGGTTTATTTAACATTTTAAGCTAAACATTCTGATCTGTTGTGTCAGCCTCATTGCTTAAAAAAGGTTTTTTGATGCTAGTGGCTGTATTAATTTGGGATCTATCGCATCCCACAACTGTCCCAGAACTATGTTTGGAATATTTTTTTATTGCACTTAATAGAATAGGTCAACTTTTGTACTATGTGGGATAGTAGATTGACATAGGCTAGTGCTTTTGCTGTTCATTAGGCCTACTCATCTTGTTGGCTGATGAAAAGTAAATGTGGACAGTTCTTCCAATATCTTCAATGTGCGCCTCGGAATTGGATAAGGACGCGCGCAGTTGCGTCCCCGATGTGTCTGTCTTCACTTGTAGCCTGTGAGAAAGACCCGATCACATAACAGGCATTGGCTAATAAGAATTGAGCTATCTGAGAGAGCCATGTGAGAGAGAGGTGCTTCGGAGCATGCAGCCGGGAGAAGGGAATTATAATTATTATATTCCGGCCAAGGGCACAATGGCTGCAAGGGGGCATTAAGGCCGCACAAAGTTGATGCCGCCGGGAAATTTGAGGTACAATCAAGTGCTTGTCAAATTGTGAATGAGAGACTGATGAAATGTGTGCAGCCTGCGCAAATAACAAAGCAGAGCTCATGCCTTTCATGCAAAAAAATTATATTCATCATTAGTCGCATCAGGCAGCCTTAGAATATATGACAAATATAAACGTTGGGCTATATGTTTTGATCACAACTAAAGCTGCATAAATAACTCTAAATTAAGCATATAGGAAGACCTGTTTCTTTGTTAAGCGCTCAACACAGAATAGCCGCATGTGCGCACTCCCTCAAATCTTTTGGACAAAACATCCTTTCTATTTTATTATTTTATATGTTCAATTGTATTCGTCATAATATAAAATAATGCCACAGAATTCGAAGCAAATCTTGTCTGCCAAATCAACTAGTGTAGCCCACAGCCATACGACATAGCCAGATCAGGACCTAACACAACTCCGTATGCTATAATGTTTATCTGAAATAGACTACATTTTCTTCATATCATGTTTCTTTAGACCTGTCTAAAATACATAATGGATTTATTGTGATGGTGTAGTCTATGGTTTTATTAGACTTTTTAAAATGTAGATGTTCCAAAGGTCTGCGTCAGTGGCTTGTAGGCGACGCATAGAAGCCAGGAGATGCTAAATGTGTTTGTTAATTACCGTGAGACCGGCAGTTAGTTGCATTGACAATCTTCGGCTGACGAAATGTCATGACTGCCAGAGCCCTAAACGGGACCGCCGAGTGCTGAAGCACGTAGCGCATAAAAATGGTCTGTCCTCTGTTGCAACACTCAGCACAAGAACGGTTTGTTTTATATTCACAGCCTACTAAATGCTGTACTACTTTTGTAGTTTATGTTAAATGTCAAATATGTTTAACTGAGCAACACGCAGTAGAAAAACAAGCAGTGCTATTTTAAGATCATGTGGTTGATTTGCAAAATAAAAGATGACAAATGATTAATAGTTACAATTTTCCTCAGACTGATCATGCAATACCCTACTCAGCAGTGAGCTCGTAGACTGAAGTGGAATAATGGGTAAGAAACTGTTTTGGAGATATTGGTGTAATGATAAGTATTAGTAGAATATAAAATCATCATTAATATACAGTACCAGTCAAAAGTTTGGACACACCTGCTCATTCAAGGGTTTTTCTTTTCTTTTTTACTATTTCTTACATTGTAGAATAATAGTGAAGACCTCAAAACTATGAAATAACACATGGAATCATGTAGTAACCAAAAAGGTGTTAAACAAATCAAGATATATTTGAGATTCTTCAAATAGCCAGCCTTTGCCTTGATGACAGCTTTGCACACTCTTGGCATTCTCTCAACCAGCTTCACCTGGAATGCTTTTCCAACAGTCTTGAAAGAGTTCCCACATATGATGAGCACTTGTTGGCTAATTTTACTTCACTCTGCCATCCGACTCATCCCAAACCATCTCAATTGTGTTGAGGTCGGGGGATTGTGGAGGCCAGGTCATCTGATGCAGCACTCATCACTCCTTCTTGGTAAAATAACCCTTACACAGCCTGGAGGTGTGTTGGGTCATTGTCCTGTTGAAAAATAAATGATAGTCCCACTAAGCCCAAACCAAATGGGATGGTGTATCGCTGCAGAATGCTGTGGTAGCCATGCTGGTTAAGTGTGCCTTGAATTCTAAATAAATCACAGACAGTGTCACCAGCAAAACACCATAACACCACCTCCATGCTTTATGGTGGGAACTACACATACAGAGATAATCTGTTCACCCACACCGCATCTCACAAAGCCACGGCAGTTTGAACCAAAAATCTCAAATTTGGACTCCAGACCAAAGGTCACATTTCCGCTGGTCTAATGTCTATTGCTCGTGTTTCTTGGCCCAAGCAAGTCTCTTCTTCTTATTGGTGTCCTTTTGTAGTGGTTACTTTGCAGCAATTCGACCATGAAGGCCTGATTCACACAGTCCCCTCTGAACAGTTGATGTTGAGATGTGTCTGTTACTTGAACTCTGTGAAGCATTTATTTGGGCTCCAATTTCTGAGGCTGGTAACTCTAATGAACTTATCCTCTGCAGCAGAGGTAACTCTGGGACTTCCATTCCTGTGGCGGTCCTCATGAGAGCCAGTTTAATCATAGCACTTGATGGTGTTTGCGACTGCACTTGAAGAAACGTTCAAAGTTCTTAATTTTCCGTATTGACTGACCTTCATGTCTTAAAGTAATGATGGACTGTCATTTCTCTTTGCTTATTTGAGCTGTTCTTGCCATAATATGGACTTGGTATTTTACCAAATAGGGCTATCTTCTGTATACCCCCCCCCTACCTTGTCACAACACAACTGATTGGCATGAACACATTAAAAAGGAAATAAAAAAAGTTAATTCCACAAATGAACTTTTAAGAAGGCACACCTGTTAATTGAAATGTATTCCAGTTGACTACCTCATGAAGCTGGTTGAGAGAATGCCAAGAGTGTGCAAAGCTGTCATCAAGGCAAAGGGTGGCCATTTGAAGAATCTCAAATATAAAATATGTTTTGATTTGTTTAACACTTTTTTGGTTACTACTATTCTACAATGTAAAAATAAAGAAAAACCCTTGAATGAGTAGGTGTGTCAACTTTTGACTGGTAGTGTAAGTAATAAATCACTGTTATTTTATGTTTCTATTTTTTATTCTACAGCAGAGCAACTTGATGAACTGCCTGTTGAAAAATGGACTGACTCCCACGTGAGCTCCTGGTTAAGAACTATTGGAGTGAAGGAGCAATACATCAACAAACTTTATGAGGAAGAGGTAGATGGGAGAATCCTCCTTGTACTGACTGAGGACTATCTGAGAAAAGAGATTGGAATGAAATCGGGGCCAGCTCTGTTGATCATCAGAAAGAGAAATGAGCTTGTAGATACCAAACAGAGAACTCAGGGCAAGGAAAAGCCTCAAAGTAGCAACAATAATAGTGAAAAGGGAAGTAAAAAGAAGAAGCAGGGATCAGCTCACCAGATTCCAGAGACAGATCAAGGTCTTTCAGAGGAAGAGAAACAAACTCATCAAGGACAATCTGAGGACAATGTGTTAACCACAAAGAGAGACTGCAAGCCACGGCCATTTGACAAAGAAGGCATTGATTTCACATATGTCAAACATAGTGTTCTGCAACCTGAATCTGGTGTATTTGATCTGATCTCTCCCTGTCATGAGTACAAGTCACTTGACAATGCTGCCAAATTGAACCGCACAAGACTACAGGCAAAATTTGCCAAAGAGGTTCTCAAATTCGGCAGTGGCTGCATGAATATCAGATCAAATGGCACAATACACTTTGGTGTGATGGACAGTAGGGATGATGCAGGCTATGTGCATGGCGAGATAATCGGTGTTCCGGTTTCTGAGAAAGATATATATGTTGATGCATTGGATCACATTGAGAAGAGTTTCTCTCTCTCTGACAGTGAGCATGTGCGACAGTGCATTCGCCCACCTCGGTTTATAGAGGTCATGGACATGTATAGCACAGAACAAAGATACGTGGTGGAGGTTGATATTGTTCCCTCCATAAGCATTGTTAAGAACCGAGTGTACTCTGTTCGTCTGCCGAACTTCAAAGAGTCCTCTAACAAGATTGAGCATGAAAAGGAAACAATCTATCGCAGGGTAGGATCAAAAACCGAGCCAGTGAGTGATCAAAATGACTTCTACCAGCGAGTCAGAGACAGAGATGGCCGAAGAGAAGAGGCTGAGCATTGTCGATATGTTAACACCCCAGACATCTGCCAAGACCTTGGAAGGAAACTCACCATGCTGATAACCAGTGGCAAGAAATTCATTGAAAAGGAGAAATGGTACATTCTTGTCACTAACAAGTTCAAACCAGATGACTTGAGCAACATTGACTTCTTGCTCAACATGAACATGTTCTGTGTGTTCGACTTCGACCCAGATTCCAAGCTGTCAGGACTGTGCAGTAAATACATCCAGCACCATGCTGCAAATATACATTTCATGCAGAACTACAAAATACCAAGTGGTATGAGCATTGACGATTTTGTGAGCCATTTGCATTTGTTTGAGCAAACTAGCTGGATCTTTTGCAATGGACGAAGCGATTACAAAGGGAATGAAAACCCCTCTGATGAAATGACATGGATCAAAACGAAGATGACACTCCTCAGGGAATCCGTGTCACTGATCTGCAAACAGATCTTGCCAAAAGGAACATTCACTGTGGTCTTCCTTCTCACCTCCCCAGTTGAGAAACCACTTTTGCACACCTTCTATGAGTTTTTCACAGATATGGAAGGTCATGAAGACATCATTTGCATCTCAGAATCTGAGGACAACTATCAGAAATGGCAAAGTTTTGCAGAGGGTTCATGTGGAACAGAAACTGTGAACCGTTCCAGTGTTGTCGGGATGAAAATGAGCCATGTTGATGCGACGCTGCAGCAAATCCAACCTGTAACATCTCGAGACACCAAACACTTGCCTATCTACCTGAAAGGACAGTGCCTTCTTGAAACTCGTGAGGAGGAAAGGATGTATTCCTTGGAAATCCTGAGTGTCAATCATTGTGATGAAACAAGCGACGATTACATCAAAGCAGAAAAAGAAAACATTGAAAGACAGTTTTACCACGGGGGAAGAGTGACCTGGTTGAATTTCTGGCTTGCAGAGAAGAAGTTTGTTGGAGAAGTGATTCAAAGGGATGCATACAGGGAGGTCTCCGAACTTCTCACTGACACAATGAAATGGGGTGTAGACAGACCTGTGAACAGTATCAACATCTACCATCACCCAGGAAGCGGTGGGAGCACAGTGGGAAGGCAGGTGCTGTGGAACAAGAGGAAAGACCTAAGATGTGCTGTTGTGAAGCTGTCATACTCAGCAGCCACTGTATCTGAACATGCTGTTCAACTCCGAGAGTATGAGGAAAAAGATCCTGAGAAATGTCTCCCAGTGCTCCTGTTGATAGAGGACTGTGACAAAGAATACCTTGATGAGATGAGGAATGAATTGGAGTTTGCCATCAACACTAAGAAAATCAAACAAGGAACACCGTGTTTCATTCTGTTGAGCTGCAGACGATCACATAACCCAGAGAAGATGTGCAAGGACTCGCCATTGCAGAATGTAGCTGTCACTCACAAACTATCAAAAGAAGAGAAGAGACAGTTTGCTGGGAAACGGCAGCAGCTTGAAGAACAGTACCAGCCAGAATTCATTTTGACATTCGTATTGATGAGTGAAGAATTTGAACACCAGAAGATTGTTGAGTATGTTGCGCAATTTGTGAAACATTTGCTCCAAGGCATCGATCATGAAGCAGTTGTCACTCGGCTCATTCGGTATGTGGCATTGCTCAACACTTATGTTCAGAACTCATTCATTTCCCAGTCCCATTGCGAAGCTCTGCTATTATTCACCATTCATATGGATCGATTCCGCCAGCATGCTTTTGAGAGATCACTGAGTGAGCAGGCCAAACTTGTCTTTATACATCTTAGAGATGACAAGACACACATTGAATCAATTCGAATCATTCATCCACTTGTTGCAAAGGAAATCCTTCAGCAGCTCCTCGGTGACCAAAAGCAGCAAAGTGGGTTGGCCATGGATCTTCTCCACGAGGATGTGCTTTTTGAGCACAGATTTGGAAAAGAAGATTATGCAAAGTTTTTGCGAGCCCTGTTCATGAGACGTTGCAGAGTAAGTAAAGGTGATGAATCAAACAGCTTTTTCTCTCCTCTCATTGAACATGTGAGTGAAAAGGAAACCCCTGACAAGGCAATCGAGCTCCTCAAGGAGGCATACAAACGCTTCAACAAAGATGCATTCTTTGCTCAGCAACTTGCTCGCCTGAATTACTCCCATGAGAAGTTTGAAGAGGCAAAAGATTGGGCAGAGATTGCAGCAAAACAAATGCCTAACAACTCTTACATTCTTGACACAAAAGGCCAGGTATACAGAAGATGGTTCAACGCCAAGTGTAAAGCAATTGAGAAAGTACCAAAAACGGCAGAAAATACAGCAGATGCTGTTGAAACTGCGCTGAAAGCAATGGAGTGTTTCAGAGAATGTGAGAAATCTGCTATCTCGGACCTTGAAAACATGAACAACAGTGGCTTTTTTGCTGCAGTTGAAGTTGGCTGCAGTCTGTTGAAGCTCGTATTCTCATTGCGTGTTTTCTCAAGCAAAACGTATGGCCACTCAGAATGTATGAAGTACCTTCTCACCGATTACATTCCTGAGGAAGTGAAGAAGCCCTGGGAGAATTTTCACAGCAATTTGAAAGGCCTTCAAATGACACTACATGAAGCCCTGGAGTGGATCTCGGAAGACCTGAGTTATTTCCAGACAGACATCAGTGCAGATGAGGAGGAGACGATTGAAAGCTCTGAGATGAAAATAAGCCATCCAATGACATGGTTGGTAAGAAAATCTTCTGAGTATGGTAAATATTTCAGTGATGCCTCTCTCGGTATTGCCCCAAAGCTGTGCCAGTCGAACCCTGTGAGTTTAACTCCTTTCATGAAACGCATGATCATTTACCGGCTTGGTGGGGGGAATATAACTTCGATCTTCTCCCTTCTGACTGACCAGAAAGAAAGAGACCAAGTCAAAGTCCTAGAGAATATCATATCTCTCTACCCCAGCAACCCTCTGATGGCCAGGTTGGATCAAATGGATCTTGTCAATTACATAGCAGCTCATATTGCTCTGAGTTGCCTTACAACCCAATCTCCAAAGTTGGCTGCTCTGAAAGACCTTCAGAAACTCAGTCAGCAGTTCCCAACAGAGAAACGGAAGTGCCTGTCCAGTGCTCTGTTCCTGCTCATCTTACTCTTCTGGCCAGAAGATCATGACACCGACCCTGAAAAGGAGACCAAATACAACATTGTTCTATCATCTGTTGAGTACCTCAAAAGAAGCTACTGGACCAAAATGAAGGATATACCACAAAGGAAGAAAAGGATTTACACCCACTTTTTTCTGAGTAATGGAAGTGGATGGGACAAGATTGTCCACAAGAGCAAGGTTGAAACGATTACAAAGGTCCTCTCCATCTCAGAAAAGAGAATGAAGTGGTTCAGTGGGGAGGTGTGGAAAATGCCAGAGATGAAAAAACTGCTCAGGACTGTGTCTGGGTGGACAGAAGATGGGATAGTCTACCTTGAGGGCCCAAAAGAGAAGAAGTTCACTATTCCTCATCTGAAAGCAGCCTCTGTGCCCTATGACAATGAAAACGTCACATTTTACTTGGGGTTCACATTTAGAGGACCTGTTGCGTACAACATCACTGTGAAAAAGTAGGGTCGTAATAGAAGGCTGAGAGACCAATTAGACAGATGCTGCCAGACAAAGCAGTCTGTTATTGAATATCTCCTGAACATTTTGGACCAATATACCAATGAATGAGCAGGTTTTAGAGCGCATTGTCAGAGGAAGATGTCACATTTTGTTTGTGTGTATATATATATATATACGTGTATGTTCATTTTTTCCCCCCTTCAGCTTATTGTCAAAAGACAGAATTAAATGCTGCCTGTAAAAAATGTAGCTAACAAGGCAATTGTATGGATATTTTGCATACCATAAGTGTAAAGTTATTTCTGTTTGACTACTTTGTTGCAAGTGTAGTTGGTCCATTTGGACCAAATGTTCAACCATTATGTGGACTGAAAATATGAAGGAATGTGTTGTCAAGTTATGCAGTCATGAGATCTGTTGTTTTTGTTTTATTCTTGAAGAATATTGTATATTTATTATGTCTTGTCTTATGCAGCAAGCCTGTGTAATATTATATATGTATTGTGCCCAAAATGTGGCATTTGATGACCAAACAACTTTGTACTTTTCATTCATTTATTGAACGTTTCCCCAGTGAAATGTCCCCCTCTATAGGATTTTCAGATTGTAATTGTATGTATTTTTTTGTAGCCATTTTTAATATTGTCTTTTTGTATGAAGAATGACTAATGCGAAAATTGAGTTATAGTAATTTAAACTCATTTCTATTAAAGGTGCCATAACTTTGTTTGTTTTGAATGGTTATTGTGTGACTGTTTCTTTTAGCAAATGTGTGAACAATGCTAAAATAGTAACATGAAATTCATGCATAGAAAAACTACAAAATAATTTTTTTTATGGTAGACCCATGAATCCATAGGACCACATAATAAAAACAGTTAAATTCAAACTACCCACAAGCAGGTATTAAGGCCAAAGTGCAATGCTTCTAAAATACTTAGAACTGCGATGGACAGTGTCTATTGTGTAAAGTCTACTGAAATGGACTCTGGATTTGTCAACATAACTTCAGTGGTCAACGTCAGCTAGATGTCTCATTCCTTCTCTGAAGAACAAAATGGCATGAAGCCAAGGTGTGTCCACTACATTTCAACAACACATAAGTGAGCATCTCATCATAGTGGCATAGCTGGATATTTTACCCTGTGGTTGCAAACTCAAGTATATTCCTCAATATGAAGCATGCAGATAAAATATAGTAGACTTATGACCAATCATTGTTGTGCTACATTATTAACAGCGTATCTTTGTTAATTTCATCCTCAGCACACTTCAGATATGATGCACACTGCTCAAAAGTGTGATCGTTTTCTTGTCCTACATTCCTTTACTGTAATTGCCCATGATAATGGCATGCTTACATGCTCTCACGAGTTCCAAACGATTTACATTTTGTCATGAGAACTGTATTTCACAATTGATACATCCAACGCTAACATTCACAATCCACTGCATTGTTGTCAGGATGTGCAGTAACACAGTCACAGACCACTACCTAGTGAAGCACAGTGTTCACCTTTGACCGTCAGCATTTTGGGGACCTTTGTTATGGAGAAAGACTTCTAACAGCTGCTTCCAACCCTTATAAGTGTATGATTACCTCTGGTAAGAGGTCTTATCACAAGGCTCAGTAAGGTTTATGGATCCAATGTGTTTTTAATATACCACCAACTTGCTATACTAAGGGATGATTGTGGTAAGGTATAATTAATATCTAACATATTTATGTTCAGAATACAAACGAATTACATAGATTATTAATGTGTGCACTGTGCTGTTATGGAATCCATCTGGGTCGAGTTCGACTTTACAGAATGTTCAGATGTGAATACAGTGCAGAAATATTGTATATTATGTAGAAAAGACATGGTTCTCTGTCATTGCCTAAGCTTTTGATGTTTTTTGTTGTTATCCCTAGTTTTGCTTAGCCATGTTGTTTATTTTTCAATACCCAACATATTCAACAAATGATATAGTAATGGTTGTATATCAATTACACCTACTGTAGTTGAAAAAAGCTTGTCCAGTTTTCCAGTTGTTTGTTGGTTTTACTTCTGTTTTTCATCACTAGGTGGAGACATTGACCACAGCACACCACACCCTGAGTACCAACCTGTATGGTCCACCACACTGTCTCTCATTAGCACCACCAGCTGAAGAGAGTTTCTCCATAATTGTGTTCCCCATGCCCTATATGAACTTGTCCATTCCCATTGTGATTACTCTGAAGAAGGCCATTGAAGGCCGAAACGTCAATCTTTTAAACTTGTCTAATAAAACTACGATTTTTTTTATAGTGAGCGAGCGTTGCGACTTTTCCTGTCCAATGATGTATACTGAACAAAAATA
Organism: Coregonus clupeaformis; assembly: GCF_020615455.1. NCBI lineage: Eukaryota > Metazoa > Chordata > Actinopteri > Salmoniformes > Salmonidae > Coregonus > Coregonus clupeaformis. The sequence continues at coordinate 36,068,080 of NC_059226.1, read as the reverse complement.
TAAACGCAACATGTAAAGTGTTGGTCCCATGTTTCATGAGCTGAAATAAAAGATCACATACATTTTCCATACGCACAAATAGCTTATTTCTCTCAAAAGTTGTGCACAAATTTGTTCACATCCCTGTTAGTGAGCATTTCTCCTTTGCCAAAATAATCCATCCACCTGACTGGTGTGGCATATCAAGAAACAGATTAAACAGCATGATCATTACACAGGTGCACCTTGTGCTGGGGGCAATAAAATCCACTGTAAAATGTGCAGTTTTGTCACACAACACAATGCCACAGATGTCTCAAGTTATGAGGGAGCATGCTGACCGCAGGAATGCCCACCAGAGCTGTTGCCAGATAATTTAATGTACATTTTTCTACCATAAGCCGTCTCCAACGTTGTTTGAGAGAATTTGGCAGAATGTCCAACTGGCCTCACATCCGCAGACCATGTGTAACCACGCCAGCCCAGGACCTCCATATCTGGCTTCTTCACCTGCGGGATAGTCTGAGACCAGCCACCCAGACAGCTGATGAAACTGAGGAGTATTTATGTCTGTAATAAAGCCCTTTTGTGGGGAAAAACTCATTCGCCCCTGCGCAGTCATGTGAAATCCATAGATTAGGGCCTAATTAATGTATTTCTATTGACGGATTTCCTTATATGAACTGTAACTCAATAAAATCTTAGAAATTGTTGCATGTTGCGTTTATATATTTCTGTTCAGTGTAGAATGGGGAATGATGCCAGCTCTATGCAAAAAATGTCTATCTACAACATTCAGATCATTCCACTCTCCTGAGCGCGGCCCTAGAGGCCTCAAGCAAAGATGATGGATGAATGAAGATCTCCCACTCAGGCCGTTTACCATTGAAAATAATTGTCACAGTTCCGGGCTGCTTAAGGGGTGGCTCTCCCACAGGCAACAATGCATTAGCAGCTGGGTCTGGTCTGCTTTGTTCATTGACTGTATGTAAACCAGAAACAAAGGAGCGAGTGTGATGTCTTGCTTCCTCTTCCGTCTCTGACCTCAAGGCCATGTACAGCAAAGTAGGACTCTTCTCTTGGCAGTATAGTATCGTCCTCCTAAGGCCAGCAGATGTCAATGCAGGACAGGCATGATCCAGGGTAGCACTGGAGTGAGTACTTTTAATACTATCTGAACCCTTAGATAACCTTTCATGAAGGTGTTGCTGAAATGAGTATTCATCAGCAGAATAGTGGACTAGAGACAGTTGGCCTCTTCTCAATGAAACCCAGATATCCGTTTTTTTGGGATGAGTCAAAATCATCATCAATCTTCCCGTCCTGCAGGAATGCAGATTTGGACTCATGTTATTCACTCAACAATACAAACATCAGGCCTACTGAGTGAAATAAAGAAACTCGAATGTATAATTATTTCAAACATGCTTTTCTCATTGTCCATAGAAACTTGTTGACTTATTCTGGTTATCGTTTTTCACTGAATAGGGCCTTATGGCCTGCTGTTTTATGTACAGTAGCTACTCTACAGCATATTGTACATCTGTTTTCTCTCTCATACTGGGTTTCTACCTTCCTGGTTTAGATTAAGGGCGTATGACTTCTCTACATTCTCAATTCTCTTAGTACAGTAAATAACTTCCAGCATTGTTAGTGTTACTGGTAGACCTGAACTTCTAAGACATGCCTCTAACCCATCCCATTTTCAGAGGAAGTATATCCTCATTCAGTGTACGTGTCACAAGCTAGCAACATTAGCGAGAGCAGAAGAAGTTATCTGGCACCGTAAGTAGGATCTCTTTATTTGTATAAATACAGTATGCATTTTGATTTTGACAAGGTTTATCAAAGTTTTAAAAAGGGTCAAGGTCAAGGATATGGTTAAACGTGAAATGAGGACAGGATTAAACTGGATATTTCTGGGTGTACTCAGGAAGTTAGTAGTTTGGAGTAGAAGACCCTCATGACACCATAAAAACATGACTCAGAGACAGATATTGTGGTGAGTTGAACCAGCATTACTGACTAAGATAAGGGAACAAAAAATAAGAAGAATATTAGAAGAGAGAGAAAGAGAGAAAATGGAGAGAGGGAGTGAACCAAAAAAGGCTGGTTTAACTACACCACCACCATACACAGAAGGGAGGCACCACCACCATACACAGAAGGGAGGCACCACCACCATACACAGAAGGGAGGCACCACCACCATACACAGAAGGGAGGCACCACCACCATACACCGAAGGGGGGCAGTATTCTCAGGTCACAGGTTTAGTCTCAATAACAGGGAATGTAGAGATAGAAGAAGAGGAAAGGAAGCAGCAGGTTTCCACACCAAGGAGAGGAGAACAATCACATTTAGGTATAAACTGTTATTTTGGACTAGGGGACAGGACTAACTTTTTGTAGGTTCTGGATTGATTACACAACAATTTATATTTTTACTAAAATCAAGGCAGCAAGTTGAAATGATTAGAATACTGGAAAGTGGTTATGGGTTTGTTATGTTATAGGTGTATATTCCACTTAATGAAACATTAAAATGTCTGATGTGTCTTGATTGAGAGTCTTTCTTCACAGATTGATGGAAATCCCCTACAGTATGAATGATGAGGGAGATGTAGGAGACCACGTCTCAAACAACATTTTAATAGATACTTGGGATCAAATATCACTGATTCCTTACACTGAGGAATTGACTGTATTTGTGAGAGGGAAAAGTATTACACTCAGTGGGGTTAAAGAATCCTTCCGAGGGTCAAAGATAAATTCTGAAAGGTGAAATGTAAATTGACAGTATGTATGGGTGACAGCGCGAATGAGGGTTACAAATAGTCAAATGGTGTATCATGCTGCATTTAAACAATCGCTAGAGGGGTTGAATTTGAGTGTTATGGATTGTAGTAAAGTGTTATGGGTGTCGAATGATGATGACGCTAATGGGCGAAAACATCATCACATTAGTAAAGGATTTTATAGTAGGTGGGCCACAGGGCATGTGGGGAAGTGCAACCAACGAGGCAAGAGATAGCATATTTGAGTTTTCGACGTCACGAAGCATGTTGGGGGTGATTGAGTGGTAGCAGTGCGGCTAGGGAAAAGCCTAGGGGTTTAAATCTTATGGGATTTTATTTCGTTTTATGTGCGCTGGATTGTGGAATTCACCGGAGAAGGGAGCAGTAACAAGTGATGTTCTTGAGGGTTGTCTGAAAGGAGGGATCAGGAGATGTGGCAAGAGAGTGAGAATTTCGAATTTAGATTGTGTGGACTGATTAAGAGGTATCAAAATGGAAACTAACTAAATGAGTGATTCTCTTTTCTTTGAAATATTTTCTGAGACTATAAATAAGGCCTGGACATTTTTTGTTTGTTTATTGTTTTACTATATGGTGTTCAAATAACCACAAACAAACCACTTAGTATGAAATGTTAGCTGTATAGGATTTTTATTTGTATTTTAGTTTTTTTCACGGGATGGAAGTGAAATATCTTAAAGGGGCAAACATGTAATTTGGGCTTTTATTTACTGAGAGATAAGTAAATACGTGTGATTTATTTAGAAAAGAGCTGTACTAAAGACATACTGTACACTTGGGATACAACATTTATGAAATGTTTTGACGGTTCTTAATGAGTAGTATACTATTTGATGGAACAATTAATTGAATGATTTCAATGACCTCTGCAATCTGTCCTGGCTTTATAGTGTGACCTGATCATCCACACTGTAAATCTTGGAGGCATGCTGAATTAGGGGTTGAATATAATAAGGAATTGTGAAGAACTATATAATTTGGCATTCATCCTATATATAATTCCAAACAGGACAAGGATGAAATGAGAGAGTTAGTCTTGAAGGAGAGATAACCTTGAATAATGTTATGGAATGAAATTGGGTTAAGATATCATCAAGGGTTGTCATTTTAAGTTCAGTTATTATTTTTGGTTTAACAAGCAATATTGTTGTTGTTTTGTTTTTTGAACACATGAATCACGATGTGATGCATGTGTCCAAAGGGGGGAAGGTGTTAACTATTTTGTTTTTTTGGGCTTACAGGGGTTTTACAGGTGTTTTAATGATTTTGGGCTTACAGGGGTTTTAATGGTTTTTAATGGTTTTAATATTTTTTATGTTTTTGTGGTAAGATATGCAAAGGTGCGCTTCATAATCTCAAGGCTTCTCCTGACGGATGAGAGGACATAAGTAGCATATTGTGTCTCACCTAACCTAACAATGTTCTTAAGATTTTTTCCCATGGGTGAAGGGAACTCTGTCCAACGGAGTAGGAGAATCTGAGTATTTTCTGCGTCCTGGAGACTATGTGATGGTAAAAGACTATGGAAGAAAGAGTTGGAAAGACCCTATGTGGAGGGGCCTGTACCAGGTGTTGTTGGCTACCTCAATGATGGTAAAAGTGGCGGAGACAGATACTTAGATCCATGTTTCCCACTATAGGAGTGTTCGAACCTCAGCCATTGGGTAGCATTGTTGTCTTTTGTGTGTGTCTGTGCTTGTGTGTCCTTGCAGCAGTAACTCCGAGCTTCCTTATGGGTAGGCTGATAGAAGGACACTCTTCGCAGACCGATGTCGATAGATTGAGAGGGACTCTGGCTGATCCGGAGACCCTTGTGACGGAAGAAGGTTAACAGCTGAAGTGACCATACATCATCGTCCAGGTTACACCAACGACGGTACGGATAGAGGGGAGCGCGATCGGGTATCATCTAAACTATTGTACCAGAGTGAGGGAACAGATGACTAAGAGACCACCGAGACCTTCAATACCTTCAAGACCTTCTAGATCTTCGAGATATTCCAGACATTCAAGACATTCAAGACATTCAAGATGCACCAGATATCCCCATCATTGATTTCTTTGCACTTGACTAGTTCCCTGAGAATAAGGGGAATGGGGTACTGATAATAGTGAAGAGCAGAAGAACAAGACATAGAAGGGATATAGACAGGATTAGAATGTATATTCCTGCACATGCAGGAACCATAACTAAAATACAGAAAGGGATCACTATTAAAATACAAGGGTTAAATGGTTATTGGTGTGGGAAGAACCAGCACAAGGGGTATGGGGAAATCACATGGGGTAATGGTGACCTTAAGATAATAAAATAAAAAGACAGATGGATCATAGACATAAGGATAACAGTTCAAGACTTAGATAAACAATTTGATGTAGTACTTAGTGTTAGAGTTCCAGGGGGAAGTGTTGTTGGAGTAGTTATTCCTTGGGAAAGTGCACTAAACCCTGTACATGTTAGAGCCATACCAAATACAGAAGAAAGGGAATGGAAGGAACCGTTAAACAATGATTGGTATAGATGAGTACAATATATTACATTACAATTAAATAAAGAAAATAGTCTAATATGCACCACATCTCCGTTTAAAGAATTAACAGTAGTTCAAAATCTTCACAGTTACCAGGACTGTGTGCTAGGATTCAATCACAACTTTTGTAATATTTAGGAAATTCTAACTATAAACAATTTTATGATCAACCAGGATGAGGAGAGAATTGTAAGCAATTGTTAGAATAGGAACAAGAAAAAGGGAAACACCGGAGTAATATCAAATAGATTATGAGGAAATATAGGAATGTTACAATAAAACAATTGGGTTATATAATTTGGGAGGATTCAAGGGAGAATGTAAAACTAGGGGGCGTTTAAACAGATAGCCTTTGGAATACAGGGACCCCTCAAAGAAAAATCTATCAGGCAGCAGGATCAAGTATTAGAAATGGGTATTAAGAATGAGTGGTGAAACATAATGATTTGTCATATAGTCAATGTTAATAGGGATGTTTTGGATTGGAAATTAACTCAACTAAACTGTTATGATCTGTCCTTTCCTGAGGTTACTACGGATGGTGTCGTAATGCATAGCAGAGATAATTCGGTCCAGAACGGTGTAAAGCTCAATAAAAACCAAAAAACCTCTACCCGGCTGAAGAGGAGCAACAAAGGCGTTGAAGACGTTCCTGTCCGACACCACCTCTGCCAGGAGACCTGAATCCAGCATAAAATCAAAATAAACAATTGCCTTCTCTTTTGTGCCTTTTCTCTCAAGAATGTGACAGGAGTCCATGTGGGGGGAGCAGGAAGAGAGATCTATGTCAATACAACATTCTTCATAGTTTGGGTATACTGGTTGGCAAAATGGACAAAACAGAATGATGGTGGAGGTAGGGCGGCTCAGGTGTGACATTGGAATTGGGGCATTGCCATGGGCAATCCAAGATGAACTATGAAGCTATCTGAAGGACATAAGGAGGACGCCAGAAGATTGAGTGCTGGTAGAGGAAGGGAGTGTTAGTTGAGGTAGTATGTTAAATTGAGGAGGTAGTATACACTGCTAAATTTATAGTAATTTAGACTAGGAATGCATTGGGATACTGATCTGTTGTAATTCTCGTTATGAGGAAGGTCATGTTAGAATTGTGATAATATAACTATACAGTATGCCAGTGTCAATATGTGTCAAGGTGAGAGTTTTAACTTTGAATGATGGAGCCAAGGTGACTAACTAAGAATTGTCATTCTAAATTTGTTTTTGGGTAATTAATGTTGGTATGATTATGAATTGTAAGCTGACTGATTGATCTGAATGAAGTTATGTGAGTTAAAGATATTGATATTATTCTTAAACATGTCCTAGGTAGTATGGCTAAAACAACGCTACGTTAGTTTTAATGTGTTAGGATACTAACACTTATTTTGGAATTGGTTTAGGTAGAAATATTAATATTGTTCATTATGAGTATAACTTTGAATGCAATGATGGTGATTGATAGCATAAACATAACATACTTGTGTAAGGTTATGGGATTAGTAATCCCATGAGGAGGGATATGTGGTGAATTATTATTAATGAACTGTAGAGTTTAATGGACTATGAGGTAGAACTGGGTTAATCAAGAGCATAAAGTTAGAATTGTTTGTTACTGGGCCAGGAATTGTATTGGGTCATTTAATTTCACTGTGTGGGGGAGTAGAGAGGAAATCTGCCCTAGGGTCAAATTGCTTGCTCTTACTTAAATCCATGGCTGTCTTATCTGATGAGAGACTGAAACTAGCTTGTGGCCTTTTGTCTCTCTTCAAACACAGTGAAGGGAGCGGCACCAGGGTTGAATAGAGTTTGGGCTAGACCTTTGTCTCCTTGGTATCTTCTCGATTGATTACAGCATGAGGTGGTGAGGTTTGTGTATGATGCAAGAATTTAGGGCCTTGTCATGTTTAAACTAAACATGAGTGTGTGTGCAGGACAGGGGAGCGAGTGATTGGTTTGAGTAATAGTTCAGCCGTCCTCAGGGACAAAGGAAGTGGGTGTGGAGTGATAAAGAGCGGGAAACTGAAGAGGGAGGGATTTAGAGCTAGAAGAGTGGGGGATGATGATATATAATGTGACGTGAGGAAAACAGAACGGGGTGCCACTCTGCAGACTGGTATCGGCTTTGTTGAAAACTTTAATAAAGTAATTTCTTGATGCAACAAAAACTCTGTAAGACCTTATTTGTAATAAAGTATAGTGGTTATTTCCCACAACATAATCTGGAGACAAAAAGTTAACATTGTTGAGAGAAGATTAGTGAGATGAAAAAGGAAGTGAACGTAAAGAACATACAGTTTATCAGTTGTAGGGGATAGCCTATAAGCTTTTTTCTACCCTTGAGAAATGTTTAATGCATTGTTTTATGTTCAAAATAAACACAGTTTACAAATGATTGAAATGAAGATGAACAGTGTCTTTATAGGGAGCCAACAAATAACTTTTATGGTATACTAATTTTGGATACATGTAGCTCTGTTAAGAATGAAAGTGGAACATCAAGTCATTTCCTCTTTCTTTGTACTGCTAAAGTTTCAAAAGGTAACTTGTAATGTTCTCTTTCTCTCCCTCTCTGTCTCCCCCTCCCTCTCTCCCTCTCTTTGTCTCCCTCTCTCCCTCTCTTTGTCTCCCTCTCTCCCTCTCTTTGTCTCCCTCTCCCTCTCTCCCTCTCTCCCTCTCCTTGTCTCCCTCTCTCCCTCTCTTTGTCTCCCTCTCCCTCTCTCCTTGTCTCCCTCTCCCCCTCTCTCCCTCTCTTTGTCTCCCTCTCCCTCTCTCTCCCTCTCTTTGTCTCCCTCTCTTTCTCTCCCTCTCTCCCTCTCTTTCTCTCTCTCCCTCTCCAGAGCAAGCTGCTTCTCTCCATTCTTAGTTTGCTGCCATGTCGTCAGATGGTAATGTGACATATTTGCTTTTGGATCAACAAAAATTGCTGTATTTGTACAGTTGAAGTCGGAAGCTTACATACACCTTAGCCAAATACATTTAAACTCAGTTTTTCACAATTACTGACATTTAATCCTAGTAAAAATTCCCTGTCTTAGGTCAGTTAGGATCACCACTTTATTTTAAGAATGTGAAATGTCAGAATAATAGTAGAAAGAATGATTTATTTCAGCTTTTATTTCTTTCATCACATTCCCAGTGGGTCAGAAGTTTACATACACTCAATTAGTATTTGGTAGCATTGCCTTTAAAGTGTTTAACTTGGGTCAAACGTTTTGGGTAGCCTTCCACAAGCTTCCCACAATAAGTTGGGTGAATTTTGGCACATTCCTCCTGACAGAGCTGGTGTAACTGAGTCAGGTTCGTGGGCCTCCTTGCTCGCACACACTTTTTCAGTTCTGCCCACACATTTTCTATAGGATTGAGGTCAGGGCTTTGTGATGGCCACTCCAATACCTTGACTTTGTTGTCCTTAAGCCATTTCGCCACAAATTTGGAAGTATGCTTGGGGTCATTGTCCATTTGGAAGACCCATTTGCGACCAAGCTTTAACTTCCTGACTGATGTCTTGAGATGTTGCTTCAATATATCCACATCATTTTCCTTCCTCATGATGCCATCTATTTTTTGAAGTGCACCAGTCCTTCCTGCAGCAAAGCAACCCCACAGCATGATGCTGCCACCCCCGTGCTTCACGGTTGGGATGGTGTTCTTCGGCTTGCAAGCATCACCCTTTTTCCTCCAAACATAACAATGGTCATTATGGTCAAACAGTTCAATTTTTGTTTCATCAGACCAAAGGACATTTCTCCAAAAAGTACGATCTTTGTCCCCATGTACAGTTGCAAACCGTAGTCTGGCTTTTTTATGGCGGTTTTGAAGCAGTGGCTTCTTCCTTGCTGAGCGGCCTTTCAGGTTATGTCGATATAGGACTCGTTTTACTGTGGATATAGATACTTTTGTACCTGTTTCCTCCAGCATCTTCACAAGGTCCTTTGCTGTTGTTCTGGGATTGATTTGCACTTTTCGCACCAAAGTACGTTCATCTCTAGGAGACAGACCGCATCTCCTTCCTGAGCGGTATGACGGCTGCGTGGTCCCATGGTGTTTATACTTGCGTACTATTGTTTGTACAGATGAACGTGGTACCTTCAGGCATTTGGAAATTGCTCCCAAGGATGAACCAGACTTGTGGAGGTCTACCATTTTTTTCTGAGGTCTTGGCTGATTTCTTTTGATTTTCCCATGATGTCAAGCAAAGAGGCACTGAGTTTGAAGGTAGGCTTTGAAATACATCCACAGGTACAGAAGCTTCTAAAGCCATGACATCATTTTCTGGAATTTTCAAAGCTGTTTAAAGGCACAGTCAACTTAGTGTATGTAAACTTCTGACCCACTGGAATTGTGATACAGTGAATTATAAGTGAAATAATCTGTCTGTAAACAATTGTTGGAAAAATTACTTGTGTCATGCACAAAGTAGATGTCCTAACCGACTTGCCAAAACTATAGTTTGTTAACAAGACATTTGTGGAGTGGTTGAAAAACAAGTTTTAATGACTCCAACCTAAATGTATGTGTAAACTTCCGACTTCAACTGTATATAATTTGTCTACCATGTTTTGTAGTTATGAAATCAAAAGGCGTCCTAAAAGATTCACATTGTGAGTAATGATAATAAATGACATAAAGGTAGCAAGAATCATACTGTTAGAGAGCATTAATAGTACACCATTGATATTCCATGGACAAATACTATAAACAAAACTTCCCAGCTTCGTACCTGTTTAGTCTTGTCCACTTAGGGCCACATTTACGTGATTGTGAATGTGGGAATCAAGTGTGATTTTCTAATATTGGCTTGATAACTTTAACTCTCTCTTTTCTAACCTGACTATCAGGTGCCGATTTTGTGGATAGACACATGGCTGAGTTCATCCAGAGGGTCCACTTGGTGATGCCTATAGCAGATGATCTGCGCAGCAATGACATGATCCTTGATGAGGCGTACTCTAATATTAAAACTTCCAAGACCAGCCAGGACAAGATGATAAACTTGTACGATGTCTTACAGTCAGGAGGGCCAGAAGTGAAATCAGCCTTCTACAGGAGTCTGCTGAAACACGACCGTTATCTAGTCAACGATCTGGGTACATTTCTCTCTCTTCCTCTTGATGGTGGTGCAATTTACAAGACTTCTGTTATGTAGAATATATTAACTTTTTACACATTTACCATTTGTCACACTTTCCCCCATTCTGTGTTTAAGAACATAAACTACTCTCTGATGTTAGTTTTATTAAGGTAAAGTAAACATGTAACCAAGTCACAACTCAAAGTGACATCTGTCAGTCTCTGTAAGTGGCTGTCTTGACAGACAAAAGAGGCAGACCATAACTGACCATTATACTCTCAATGTTTGTCTGTTTTCATTTCTAATTACATCATCACCCAGTCTGTAATATACAGACACCTGCCCTTTATGAAATAACAATTCCTCAAAAGATCTCTGTATTTTTCTCTTTCCCTCCCTCCCTCCCTCCCTCCCTCCCTTCCTCCCTCCCTCTATGGGGCACTTTTGGAGTTCTGGGAGATGATTTGAACATTAGAGCATCTTCTTCAGGGAAATCTACAGGACATATTCAGCCAGGTGTTGTATTTTATAATTTCTCTCTCAGGTCCTCTTTAGGCTTATCTTTATTGGCAATAATAAAATGTATGGTATATATCCACCATTGTGGATATGGTATGGTAGTTCTCAATGACATGATTTTGTGCGTTATATGCAGTCAGATCCATCATTATTGGCAATCTTGAGACTGTATTAAATAAATAATACAAATACTGAGCTACAGTGAGGGAAAAAAGTATTTGATCCCCTGCTGATTTTGTACGCTTGCCCACTGACAAAGACATGATCAGTCTATAATTTTAATGGTAGGTTTATTTGAACAGTGAGAGACAGAATAACAACAAAAAAATCCAGAAAAACGCATGTCAAAAATGTTAAATTGATTTGCATTTTAATGAGGGAAATAAGTATTTGACCCCTCTGCAAAACATGACTTAGTACTTGGTGGCAAAACCCTTGTTGGCAATCACAGAGGTCAGACATTTCTTGTAGTTGGCCACCAGGTTTGCACACATCTCAGGAGGGATTTTGTCCCACTCCTCTTTGCAGATCTTCTCCAAGTCATTAAGGTTTCGAGCATGACGTTTGGCAACTCGAACCTTCAGCTCCCTCCACAGATTTTCTATGGGATTAAGGTCTGGAGACTGGCTAGGCCACTCCAGGACCTTAATGTCCTCCTTCTTGAGCCACTCCTTTGTTGTCTTGGCCGTGTGTTTTGAGTCATTGTCATGATGGAATACCCATCCACGACCCATTTTCAATGCCCTGGCTGAGGGAAGGAGGTTCTCACCCAAGATTTGACGGTACATGGCCCCATCCATCGTCCCTTTGATTCGGTGAAGTTGTCCTGTCCCCTTAGCAGAAAAACACCCCCAAAGCATAATGTTTCCACCTCCATGTTTGACAGTGGGGATGGTGTTCTTGGGGTCATAGGCAGCATTCCTCCTCCTCCAAACAAGTTGAGTTGATGCCAAAGAGCTCGATTTTGGTCTCATCTGACCACAACACTTTCACCCAGTTCTCCTCTGAATCATTCAGATGTTCATTGGCAAACTTCAGACGGGCATGTATATGTGCTTTCTTGAGCAGGGGGACCTTGCGGGCGCTGCAGGATTTCAGTCCTTCACGGCGTAGTGTGTTACCAATTGTTTTCTTGGTGACTATGGTCCCAGCTGCCTTGAGATCATTGACAAGATCCTCCCGTGTAGTTCTGGGCTGATTCCTCACCGTTCTCATGATCATCGCAACTCCACGAGGTGAGATCTTGCATGGAGCCCCAGGCCGAGGGAGATTGACAGTTATTTTGTGTTTCTTCCATTTGCCAATAATCGCACCAACTGTTGTCACCTTCTAACCAAGCTGCTTGGCAATGGTCTTGTAGCCCATTCCAGTCTTGTGTAGGTCTACAATCTTGTCCCTGACATCCTTGGAGAGCTCTTTGTTCTTGGCCATGGTGGAGAGTTTGGAATCTGATTGATTGCTTCTGTGGACAGGTGTCTTTTATACAGGTAACAAGCTGAGATTAGGAGCACTCCCTTTAAGAGTGTGCTCCTAATCTCAGCTCGTTACCTGTATAAAAGACACCTGGGAGCCAGAAATCTTTCTGATTGAGAGGGGGTCAAATACTTATTTCCCTCATTAAAATGCAAATCAATTCATAACATTTTTGACATGCGTTTTTCTGGATTTTTTTGTTGTTATTCTGTTTCTCACTGTTCAAATAAACCTACCATTAAAATTATAGACTGATCATTTCTTTGTCAGTGGGCAAACATACAAAATCAGCAGGGGATGAAATACTTTTTTCCCTCACTGTATATGATAAGTAAAAACAAAAACGAGGGAATTGTATTATTTTATACTAATACAATTGTTCAGAGAAATATATATTTTTAACAAGTAAAACAAAACATTTCTAAAAAAGATAGGGGTAAAAATTATTGGCACCCCTGTTTTCAATACTCTAGCACCCTCCCCTTGCGAAGATAATTACACTGAGCCTTTAACTAAAATGTTTTATGAGATTGGAGAACACGTTGGGAAAGATCTTAAACCATTCCTCCATTCAGAATCTTTCCAGATCCTTGATATCCTTTGCCTGCTCTCATGGACTACCCTCTTCAATTCAAACTACAGGAGACTGAGATGGCCATTGCACAGTGTTGATTTTGTGGTCAATTGATTTTGATTAGTGCTTGGGGTTATTATCATGTTGGAAGTATCAGCCTCCTGGCAGAGGCAACCAGGTTTTTGGCTAATATGTCCTAGTACTTGGTCAAATTCATGATGCTGTTGACCTTAACCAGGGCCCCAGGACCAGTGGAAGAAAATTAGCCCCATAACATCAAAGATCCACAACCATATTTTACCGCCAAACCAACCACTGGTGTGGTTGAGCTCTATTTTCATGTTATCTGACCATATAACTAGTTCCCATCCAAGTGAAAAATAGAGCTCTTTGGCCACACACACCAGTCGTGGGTATGGCGTTGAAAAATAGAAGGATATGCAGAAAAGTACCTTATACCTTCGGTAAAATATGGTGGGGATCTTAGATGTTCTGGTTAAGGTCAACGGCACCAAGGACCAGGCCATTTTGGCCAAAAACTTGGTTGCCTCTGCCAGGAGGCTGACACTTGACTGCAAGTGGATCTTCCAGCAAGATAATTAAACCAAGCAATAATCCAACTCCACAAAGAAATGGTTAATTGACTACAAAATCCACATTTTGAAATAGCCATCTCAGTCTCCGGACTTGAACCCCATTGAAAACCTGTGGTTTGAATTGAAGAGAGCAGTCCGTAAGAGAAAAAGAAGGATATCAAGGATCTGGAAAGAAGATTCTGTATGGAGGAATGGTCTAAGATAGATCCCTCCCGATGTGTTCTCCAATCTCATAAAACATGAAAGAGAAAGTCTACGTGTCGTTTGACCTCTATTTCTTTTACTTTTTTTTTTAATGACATGTTAATCAAAATATATTTCTCTGAGCAATTGTATTAGTATATACAGTACCAGTCAAAAGTTTAGACAAACCTACTCATTCAAGGGTTTTCTTTATTTTAAAATGTTTTTACATTGTAGAATAATAGTGAAGACATCAAACTATGAAATAACACATTTGGAATCATGTAGTAACCAAAAAAGTGTTAAACAAATCAAAATATATTTTATATTTGAGATTCTTCAAATAGCAACCCTTTGCCTTGATGACAGCTTTGCACACTCTTGGCATTCTCTCAACCAGCTTCACCTGGAATGATTTTCCAACAGTCTTGAAGGAGTTCCCACAAATGCTGAGCACTTGTTGGCTGCTTTTCCTTAACTCTGCCATCCAACTCATCCCAAACCATCTCAATTGGGTTGAGGTCGGGAGATTGTGGAGGCCAGGTCATCTGATGCAGCACTCCATCACTCTCCTACTTGGTAAAATAGCCCTTACACAGCCTGGAGGTGTGTTGGGTCATTGTCCTGTTGAAAAACAAATGATAGTCCCACTAAGCCCAAACCAGATGGGATGGCGTATCGCTGCAGAATGCTGTGGTAGCCATGCTGGTTAAGTGTGCCTTGAATTCTAAATAAATCACCGACAATGGCACCAGCAAAGCACCCCCACACATTAACACCTCCTTGTCCATGCTTTACGGTGGGAAATACAGAGAGATCATCCGTTCACCCACACCACGTCTCACAAAGACACTGCGCTTGGAACCAAAAATCTCCAATTTGGACTCCAGACCGAAGGACAAATTTACACCGGTCTAATGTCCATTGCTCTTGTTTCTTAGCCCAAGCAGGTCTCTTCTTCTTATTGGTGTCCTTTAGTAGTGGTTTCTTTGCAGCAATTCGACCATGAAGGCCTGATTCACACAGTCCCCTCTGAACAGTTGATGTTGAGATGTGTCTGTGACTTGAACTCTGTGAAGCATTTATTTGGGCTGCAATTTCTGAGGCTGGTAACTCTAATGAACGTATCCTCTGCAGCAGAGGTAACTCTGGGACTTCCATTCCTGTGGTGGTCCTCATGAGATCCAGTTTCATCATAGCGATTGATGGTTTTTGCGACTGCACTTAATGATATAATGAATACTCGGACAGAGTGGTAAGATCCAATCGCAGAATAGCGATGCTTTATTAGAGTACAGACAAGGGAATAGCTTAATCGTGGTCGGGCGGGCTGTGGTCAAAACCGGGCCAGGCATAGACAGGCAGAGGTACCAAAGGAGCGGGCTTAGTCGTAGTCGAGGTCACAGACACAGGATCAGAGAACGGTAATCACTGGGGCAGACAAGCAGAGGATTAAGCAATATGGGGAGTCAAACAACAAGGCACAGGTCGGATACACGGGTAATCAAAACAACAAACTCTCTCTCTCTCTCGGAACAAAACGCTTAGCAAGTCACAAAGGAACAATACCTCGCACCGACTGAACCTCTGAGCACACCTTATATCCTACCCTAATTACGGACAGGTGTGCTCAGAACTCAGGTGAACCAGATCGAGTCTGATGACTCCCCCTCTCTGTAGATCGGGGAAGTGTCAGACTCTGTCTAGACCCAGCCAACCCCCGATCCCTTACAGTACCCCCCTCCCCAGGGCCGGCTCCTGACGGCCTTCTACCTCTACCGGGTGGTCTTCCTCTGGGTCGGGGTCCGGGATGATCTGGGTGTTCAGCGTGGAAAGTGGCCTTGAGAGCGGGGTCTAGTATGTCCTTAGCAGGAACCCAGGACCGTTCCTCCGGTCCATATCCCTCCCAGTCCACGAGATATTCGATGCCCCCTCGTCTCCGTCTTGACTCCAGTATCTCGTAGACTGTATAGGTGGTGTCCTGTTCATCCTCCAAAGGTGGTGTAGTAGGTTGTTGAGCGATTGGTGGATACATCGGGCTATAATGAACAGGTTTCAGCAGGGAGACGTGGAACGTAGGGGTTTATCCTGTAGTGTCGAGGGAGTAACAGACGGTAGGTGACAGGGTTAATACGTCTCTGTACTTTGAAGGGACCAATGTACCTGGGTTGGAGCTTCTTGCAGCTCCGTCGGAACCGCAGGTCTCGGGTAGACAGCCACACTCGTTGTCCGGGTTGATAAGTGGGAGTAGGTCTCCGGCGTCGGTCGGCATAGGTCTTTTGCTGCTGAGAGGCTTGACTGAGATGTTGATGGGCCGTCTCCCAGACCTGCGCACTCCGACGGAACCACTCGTCCACCGCCGGTACCATCCCGGGTGCGGTATCCCACGGAAACAGGGGTGGTTGATACCCTAGAACACACTGAAAGGGCGTTAGACGTAGGGAGGTGTGAATGAGTGAGTTCTGAGCATACTCTACCCAAGGAAGGAATCGGCTCCACTCTTGCGGCTGCCGCGAACATTGTTGCCGTAGATACTTCCCAATTTCCTGGTTGAGCCGTTCGGTCTGCCCATTGGCCTTGGGATGATATCCGGAGGTGAGGCTCACCGAGATACCCAAGCGTTCGCAGAAGGCCTTCCAAACCCGGGATACGAACTGGGGTCCCCGGTCGGAAACAATATCCTCTGGAACACCAAACTGCCGGAACACCTGGTTAAACATAGTCTCCGCCATCTGAGTGGCGTTAGGTAAACGGGTCATGGGTACTAACCGACACATCTTTGAGAATCGATCGATGACCACGAGAATAACAGTATGGCCCTCTGATTCTGGTAGGTCGGTAACAAAGTCCATCGCAATGTGCGACCAGGGTCGTTGAGGGGTTGGCAATGGCATCAGCTTACCCTCCGGTAGTGCTCGAGGCGTCTTGGACTGAGCACAAACTGGGCAGGATAATACGTAGTCTCGTAAGTCATCTGTGAGGGAATCCCACCAGTATTTTCGACTGATGAGTCGAGTAGTTCGAGTGATTCCGGGATGACCAGATCCTAGCGACGTGTGGCACCATTCCATCAGTTGAGGTCGAAGCGGAGCTGGTACAAACACCTTCGACACCGGGGTTTCTGGAGGGGCTGGTTCCGCTTGTAGGCTCTCCTGAATTGTGTCATCGATAGCCCACCTCACAGGGCCAGCACGGCAACTCATGGGGAGGATAGGTTCTGGTTCAACCGGTCTGTCAGCGCGCTCGAACCGTCGGGAAAGCGCGTCCGCCTTACAATTCTTGGACCCGGGAATATAAGAGACAGTGAATTGAAAACGGTTGAAGAACAAAGACCACCTTGCCTGTCGGGAGTTCAGTCGTTTAGCACTGTGAAGATACTCCAGATTGCGGTGGTCCGTGAGCACTTGGAACGGATGAGCTGCTCCCTCCAGCCAATGTCTCCACTCCTCCAGTGCTAACTTCACCGCCAGCAATTCACGATTTCCCACGCCGTAGTTCTGCTCGGCCGGATTCAGCTTCTTAGAAAAAAAAAGCACAGGGTCGTGATTTGGGCGGCTCACCTTGGCGCTGGGATAGCACGGCTCCAACTCCAACCTCCGAGGCGTCCACCTCCACGATGAACGGCAAGGTAGGATCCGGCTGACACAAAATGGGAACGGTGGTAAATCGTTGTTTCAATGTCTCAAAAGCCCGCACTGCCCCCTCCGTCCATTTCAGACCACGCCCCTTGTGGCTGGTCATCGCCGACAGGGGAGCTGCGGTGGTGCTGAAATTACGCACGAACCGTCTATAGTAATTGGCAAACCCCAAGAATCTCTGAAGCTCTTTCACCGTCTGGGGTTGAGGCCAGTCTCGTACAGCTTGTACCTTGGATTCATCCAGTCTTACCCCGTCGGGAGTGAGTATGGCCCCAAGGAAGGAAATCGTCGTGACATGAAATTCACTCTTCTCGGCCTTCACGAACAGAGAGTGTTGGCGGAGTCGGTCCAGAACCTGTCGTACATGGGACACATGTTCACTCAGAGAGTTAGAGTAGATTAGGATGTCATCAATGTACACTATGACGAAACGATCAATCAAGTCCCTAAAAATGTCATTCATGAACGCCTGGAACACAGAGGGCGCGTTAGTAAGTCCATAGGGCATAACACAATATTAATAATGTCCTCGATGGGTGATGAAGGCGGTCTTCCATTCATCCCCCTCTCTAATGCGCACCAGATTGTACGCACTCCTGAGGTCCAGTTTACTGTAGATGGAGGCTTGCCCCACCTGCTCGAGGGCCGCTGGAATCAAAGGAAGGGGGTAACGATTTTTTATGGTGATATCGTTCAAACCTCGATAGTCTATGCAAGGACGAAGTCCGCCATCCTTTTTCTTAACAAAGAAAAAACTGGATGCGGCGGGAGACGTAGATGGGCGAATGGCCCCTTGCTGAAGTGCCTCATCAATATACTTGCTCATTGATTCCCGTTCCGGCTGAGACAAAGGGTAGATTCGTCCGCGAGGAGGGGTAGCCCCGGATAGCAGATCAATGGCACAATCCCAGGCCCGATGCGGTGGTAACACGGTAGCCCTCTCCTTGGAGAACACCTGCGCGTAATCCTGGTACTCTGTAGGAACAACAGTAGACACCGCACCCTTCGCATCCTCCACAGTAGACGTTTTGCAAGGTAAAATGAGGCACTCAGCCCTGCATACCTCACTCCAAGCCGTGATATCGCCAGATTTCCAGGAGATGACCGGATCAGGGGTAACGAGCCAGGGGTGGCCGAGGACTAGCGGCTCCCGTGGAGCGGAGATGACGAACAGAATGATGTTCTCATGGTGCAGGGAGCCCACTTGTAACTTGATTTCCCCGGTACGGTGCGTAATGAACCCAGTGCCCATGGGCTCACCGTCTAGCGCGTTGACTCGCAGGGGAGGTTGAATTGGGATAAGTTGAACTCCCAACTCCTCAGCAAGACCCATATCCAGAAAGCTGGCAGCCGCTCCGGAATCAATAAGTCCTTCCAACCTGCGTACTTTCTCTCCGACAGATAAGGTAACAGGCACATACATTTGTTTCGATGTAATGTTCAACACTGGAGTCTCACTCACCGGTTTGGCAGTTCCGAGGCGATATCCTGGGGTACGGTTAGGTCGTACCGGACATTGACGAACGAAATGACCCACCTGACCACAATACAGGCATAGTCCGTCTTGCCGACGTTGTTGTCTCACCGAACCTTGTAGAGGTGACCGTCCCAGTTGCATAGGTTCCTCCTCAGATTCTCTCCTCCGCTCTGTCGATTGCATAGGACCAGTGATCGAGGGCTCCCGGACTGTAGATGCCTTGTGTTGCACTATAAGATGATCAATAGAGATGGCTATTTTGATAAACTCATGTAGCGCAGTGATATCTCCTCGACAAGCCAACTCAGTCTGTACGTCTTTGCGCAGCCCTCTTCGGAAAACTGTGAGCAAAGCCGTTTCGCTCCATCCGCTACCGGCTGCTATAGTACGGAACTCTAAAGCGTAGTCGGCTACTGTGCGACGGCCCTGCTGAAGTTCGCATAGTTGGTCTCCCACACTACGCCCAGATACTGGGTGGTCGAACACCTCTTGAAACAGTCTCTTGAACTGAACTTCCGCATTCAACTCGGGGACCTCAGCTGCCCAAAGCGCAGTAGCCCAATCCAGTGCTCTTCCCGTTAGCAGAGAAATCATGAAATCCACCCTGCTACGGTCATCGGAAAACATAGTACGACATATACAGGGAAATCTGGAGTAGAAACCCCTGACATTTGCCAGGTTCCCCGTCGTACCTTGTCGGTATAGAAATCGGAGGTGCATGACGAGGACTGACCGTACTCGGGGTGGTGCCTTCCGCTGCACCAGCGTTGAGTAGCTGTAGGAGTTCATCCATGCGTTTCTCCTGTATCTCCCATCGCCTCTGTAATTCCGCTGGATCCATGGTAAAGGCGAGGTATTCTGTAATGAATACTCGGACAGAGTGGTAAGATCCAATCGCAGAATAGCGATGCTTTATTAGAGTACAGACAAGGGAATAGCTTAATCGTGGTCGGGCGGGCTGTGGTCAAAACCGGGCCAGGCATAGACAGGCAGAGGTCCAAAGGAGCGGGCTTAGTCGTAGTCGAGGTCACAGACACAGGATCAGAGAACGGTAATCACTGGGGCAGACAAGCAGAGGATTAAGCAATACGGGGAGTCAAACAACAAGGCACAGGTCGGATACACGGGTAATCAAAACAACAAACTCTCTCTCTCTCTCTCGGAACAAAACGCTTAGCAAGTCACAAAGGAACAATACCTCGCACCGACTGAACCTCTGAGCACACCTTATATCCTACCCTAATTACGGACAGGTGTGCTCAGAACTCAGGTGAACCAGATCGAGTCTGATGACTCCCCCTCTCTGTAGATCGGGGAAGTGTCAGACTCTGTCTAGACCCAGCCAACCCCCGATCCCTTACAGATGAAACTTCCAAAGTTCTTGAAATGTTCCGTATTGACTGACCTTCATGTCTTAAAGTAATGATGGACTGTCGTTTCTCTTTGCTAATTTGAGCTGTTCTTGCCATAATATGGACTTGGTGTTTTACCAAATAGGGCTATCTTCTGTATACCCCCCCTACCTTGTCACAACACAACTGATTGGCTCAAACGCATTAAGAAGGAAAGAAAATCCACAAATTAACTTTTAAGAAGGCACACCTGTTAATTGAAATGCATTCCAGGTGACTACCTCATGAAGCTGGTTGAGAGAATGCCAAGAGTGTGCAAAGCTGTCATCAAGGCAAAGGGTGGCTATTTGAATAATCTCAAATATAAAATATATTTCGATTTGTTTAACACTTTTTTGGTTACTACATGATTCCATATGTGTTATTTCATAGTTTTGACGTCTTTACTATTATTCTACAATATAAAAAATAGTACAATATAGCTCAGTATTGTATTATGTATTTTATTGTATTTTTTGCTAATATTTATCAAGGGATCCAATAATTATGGATCTCACTCTATGTATGATGTCATCCAATCTTAGGTCCTGCATTACCTCATGCCTCCAATATATTGCCTGGGACTGGAAGACAATCAGTTGAACGTGGTGAGCTTTCAACCATTTTGACATGCTTGTTATAACCACCCAAGAACCACACCTAAAGATCCAATTGACCAAAGAGTATTCCCCCTTTTTGGTTCCAAATTTACAACTGCATGTATAAATTTCAATACTCCTTCCAGATGATGTTAAATGCAACACAGCAATAGGTGCTATGCTAATACAATGTGTAACTGTAGCTAGGCCTACTGTAGATGTACGATCTTAATTTGATCACCCTGTTGAAGGAGAACTTTCCTGAAATGCAGGAAATGTAAAACTTGTAGTGTATTTGAGGTTTGAAAAGGCTTCTGAAGTTTGTTATTTTCACTTTAAAATGTCAGACTTGATTTTCCCTTACAAAAAATGTATCAACCCTTACACAAATGTCCATTAATTATAATCCACATAATAATTAACCTTTCCTGTTGCTGCAGGATTATTTTCCTGTGGTATCAAACTTGCTCAAATTAAGATCCTACATCTGTATAATTCTCATAAGCCTATGATTTAACAGATCAGGTTCTGTGTCTTGACAATAAAGGTACTGTAGGGTGGTATTTTCTGTCTTAACACAGTGTTGTAATTTTGATATAGCATCAGATGAGGAATCGGTTGGAAAGATCACATACTATACCAATAACGATCTTGGAAAAGGTGCCGATGGAATTGTGTTCAGGTAAACCAGCTTAAACATTATTGTGTAAATGTGTTTGTAACCCTAAACCCCTCTTTGCTCTTTGTAGCAAAAATTTCCTTATGATCCCCCCCGAAAAAAATTAAATAAAAAAAGTCCTTATGATCGCTTCATTGACTAGATGTTTATCTTTCTCTACCGCTGTCCTCTAGGGGTTTCTTCCTTTGTGATGATGCCAACAAGCGTCCTGCGGCAGTGAAGAGAATTGAACTAGCAAAACAAAGCAATGCTGATCAAGAGGTCGCTTTGCTTCATAAATTGGACTACAATCCCCATGTCGTCCGCTACTTCTGCACTGAAAAGGACAGGCAATTCCTATACATTGCCATCGAGCAGTGTGCCGCCTCTTTAGATAAGGTCTAATTGAATTACTCACTATTTTATTCTCAGATTTATCCAAACTTAATTATATAAGTCTCACATCATGATTATCTATGTTAGAATATATACTGAACAAAAATATAAACGCAACATGAACAATTTCAAAGATTTTACTGAGTTACAGTTCTTAGAAGAAAATCAGTCACTTGCAATAAATAAATTAGGCTCTAATCTATGGATTTCTCATGACTGGGAATACAGATATGCATCAGTTGGTCACAGATACCTTAAAAAAGGTAGGTGCATGGATCAGAAAACCAGTCAGTGTCTGGTGTGACCACCATTTGCCTCATTCATTTGCATAGAATTGATCAGGCTGTTGATTGTGGCCTGTGGAATGTTGTCCCACTCCTCTTTAATGGCTGTGCGAAGTTTCTGGATATTGGCGGGAACTGGAACACGCTGTTGTACGCGCCGATCCAGAGCATCCCAAACATGCTCAATGGGTGGCATGTCTGTTGAGTATAAAGGTCATGGAAGAACTGTAACATTTTCAGCTTCCAGGAATTGTGTACAGATCTTTGAGACTGGGGGCCATGCATTATCATGCTGAAACAAGAGGTGATGGCGGCGGATGAATGGCGCGACAATGGGCCTCAGGATCTTGTCACTGTATTTCTGTGCATTCAAATTGCCATAGATGAAATGCAATTGTGTTCGTTGTCCGTAGCTTATGCCTGCCCATACCATAACTGACCCCCACCATGGGGCACTCTGCTCACAACGTTGACATCAGCAAACCGCTTCGGTTGTCAGGCCAGTTGGACGTAGTGCAAAATTCTCTGAAACAATGTTGGAGGTGGCTTATGGTAGAGAAATGAACATTACATTCTCTGGCAACAGCTCTGGTGGACATTCCTGCAGTCAGCATGTCAATTGCACGCTCCCTCAAAACTTGAGACATCTGTGGCATTGTGTTGTGTAACAAAACTGCACATTTTAGAGTGGCCTTTTATTGTCCCCAGCACAAGGTGCACCTGTGTAATGATCATGCTGTTTAATCAGCTTCTTGCCACACCTGTCAGGTGGATGGATTATCTTGGCAGAGGAGAAATGCTCACTAATGGATGTAAACAAATTTGTGCACAACATTTTAGAGAAATAAGCTTTTTGTTTATATGGAAAATGTCTGGGATCTTTTATTTCAGCTCATGAAACATCAGCGCACTAATACTTGTGTGTCTCTTCCAGTGTTTTACTAAAGAAAATCCTTTTGACCTTCACGGACTGAAACCTGTGGAGCTGCTGGAGCAGACCATGATAGGACTGAAACACCTGCACTCTCACAACATAGGTTATAATGATATGCTGTATACTGTAATAATAATAAATAATATGCCATTTAGCAGACGCTTTTATCCAAAGCGATTTACAGTCATGTGCGCATACATGTTTACGTATGGGTGGTCCCGGGGATCGAACCCACTACCCTGGCGTTACAAGCGCCATGCTCTACCAATTGAGCTACAGAGGACCACTACTGTAGATAATCCTAGTGAAGTTACGGTATTTATGACTTTCAGATCTTCCCTCAACTCCAGTAGACAGATTCATCCTGATCTTTTCTCCCCAGTCCACCGTGATGTGAAGCCCCACAACATCCTGTTGAAAAAAGACTCTGTCTCGTTCACGGTCAAGATCTCAGACTTTGGGATGAGTAAGCAGTTGGCGGACGACAGACAAAGCTACAGCATGAGGTCGGGCGCCCTTGGCACCATGGGCTGGAACGCCCCAGAGGTCCTGGATGAGAGCAGGAAAGGAAACCCTGTGAGTACAATTTTATGAATGCCGATAGATAATTTGTTTGTTCTGTCTGTAAAATGAATTATGTGAGAAATGGCAGTGGAAACGTCTTTATGCGCAAATATTGATATAATAACCATCATAATGAATTAAACTTGGAGTCACGCGATGATATGTTGTGTGGTCCTCCCACTATGACTTCGGAAACCATGCCGTTTACTAGGCTACAGATGAAATAAGTTATAATGAACTTCACAGGGTGGTGAAAGTGCATGATGATGAGCTTGATGTGTTAGGCCTACTGCTGCTAGGTAGCTCTCTCTCTGCTCTCCCCCTCCCCTCTGTCTGTCCTTGATTGCAGGAGTGAAGTCTGGTGTGCGGGAGTCAGGGTTCCAGCTGCAGCTCATTCACCATAATCACCTCAGCCTTTAAGACCCGGTCAAACTTGCCACTCATCGTCAGATCATAGTCAAGACGACCATGTTAGTCTCGCTGTCGACTCAACCTGTTTGTTTTCGGCCTGTTCTATTTACTTTTCTCCTGTGCCACAGATTATTGGAACCTGACTCCTGCCTCCGCTTCACTCCTGCCACCACCATCCTGCTTTCCACTACCGGACCTCCCTTTTGGACTCACCACGGACACTACGACATTACGGTACCACACCTCCCCTTACCTGGATCTGTTACCCTCCCTGTAACCTGGACTTGCTCTTCCCCTATTATTGGAAACCTGGACTAATTGAACATTGTAAATAAACCTGTTAAACCTTCTCTGGCTTGGTGTAGTTGTCTGCATTTGGGTTCAAATCCAGTTAAATCATGACAGTATGACCTGACCAACATGAACCCAGCAGACAGTAGCTCGGATACCACCCCAGAGTGCACTCAAATTCGGACTGCCATAGCCAATCAGGGCATTTTACTTGGCCAACATGATACCCTGTTTAAGTCCATTGCTGAGAACAGTCAGGTGCTGCTTAATCAGGTTCAATTACTCACCAATCAAGTGTCTGCCCTTACTACCCAAGTTAATAATGCACCCCTCGGGCATGGCATACAAACTGCTCCTTCTCCTGCTCCACCTGTTTTTCCTACCCCTTCAGCCCAGATCAGTGAGCCTTTTGTTCCTGCTCCAGAGCGCTATGACGGGAACATGGGAACCTGTGGCGATTTTTTGACTCAATGCTCGTTAGTGTTTGAACAACAGCCCCTCACCTACGCCTCAGAAAGAGCCCGTATTGCCTACCTTATCAACTCTACTAGCGGTTCCACTCGTGCCTGGGGATCCGCGGTCTGGGAGAGTCAGTCGGACATTTGCAACGCTTACGTTGCCTTCACCACTGAGATGAGGAAGGTTTTTGACCACCCCGTACGGGGCAAGGAGGCTGCGAAACGGTTGTTTTCTCTTCGGCAGGGGGCTCGCAGTGTGGCGGAGATGGCAGTGGAGTTTCGGACTTTAGCGGCAGTGAGTGGTTGGAATGACGAGGCATTACAAGGAGTGTTCATCAATGCTTTGTCTGAGACTTTAAAAGATGAATTGGTGTCATATGATGAATCGCCTACGCTGGATAATCTTATTTCACTCACCATCAGGTTGGATAATCGGGTTCGGGAGCGCCGCCGGGAGAGGAGTGTTAGTTCCAAGCAACCTGTCTGTCGTCAACAAACTCCTCCCCGCATCTTCCCTACGGAGAAAGCCGTGTCTTCCCGAGTCGATACGAGGAGCACTGAACCCGACGCCATGGAGGTGGGTCGTGCACGGTTGTCCTCAGAGGAGCGTGCACGTCGTATTCAGGCTCGGGTCTGCCTGTATTGTGGAGAAGCTGGTCATTTCGTTCCTTCCTGCCCAGTTCGTCCGGGGAAAAGGGCCGGCTCATCATTATTGGGAGAAGTTTTGGTGAGCCGAGCAGCGGATTCTTCCTCTTCTCCCCGCATTCTGCTCCAGGCATCCCTCCAGTGGCAGTCCCAGAATTTCTCTGTTAGTGCGCTGGTTGACTCTGGTGCCGATGAAAGCTTTTTGGATAGAGAGTGGGCTCAACAAATGGATTTGGAGACTGTTCCTATGGACTGTCCGCTGCAGGCTAAGGGTCTAAATGGACAATTGTTGACCCGTATTACTCATCAGACTGTTCCTGTTTGTCTGAGTGTCGGGTAATCATCAGGAGAACACTCAATTCCATATAATCGACTGCCCACAGACCCCCCTGGTCCTTGGTATCCCCTGGCTCAAAAGACACAATCCACACATTGATTGGGTGACAGGTAGAATTGTTTCATGGAGCACATTTTGTCATGTGAATTGTTTGTGTTCTGCTCAGACCCCTGCCAGCACTGTGCCTCAACCTCCACTGGAGTCCATGGATCTTTCTGCTGTCCCTGACGTGTATCATGACCTGGCATCCGTTTTCTGCTAACACAGAGCTACTTCTCTTCCTTCTCACCGGCCTTACGACTGCGTCATTGACCTCCAGCCAGGAGCCCCGCTCCCCAGCAGTCGCCTGTACAATCTCTCCCGCCCGGAGACGGAGGCTATGGAGAACTACATTCGGGACTCCTTGGCGGCAGGTATTATTCGTCCTTCCTCGTCACCTGTAGGAGCGGGATTCTTTTTTGTTGCTAAGAAGGATAAAACCCTCAGACCCTGTATTGATTTCCGTGGACTTAACAACATCACCATTAAGAACAAATATTCTCTGCCATTAATTAATTCAGCTTTTCCCCTCCTTCATGGTGCAACTATCTTTACCAAACTGGATCTACGAAATGCGTATCACCTGGTGCGCATTCATAAAGGTGATGAATGGAAGACTGCCTTCAACACACCCTTGGGACATTTTGAGTATCTAGTTATGCCTTTTGGGTTGTCCAATGCCCCTGCTGTTTTTCAGGCACTAGTCAATTATGTCCTTTGGGACATGTTGAATCAGTTTGTTTTTGTCTATCTGGATGATATCTTGATTTTCTCAGAGTCCTCCCAGGAACATGAACTGCATGTGCGCCAGGTGTTGCAAAGGTTGTTGGAGAACAAACTGTTTGTGAAGATGAAGAAATGTGAATTTCATGTGTCTGAGACCTCTTTTTTGGGTTACATCATAGCTCCGGGGGAGTTGCGGATGGACCCAGCTAAGATCTCTGCTGTCACGGACTGGCCAGCCCCCTCCACCCGCAAACTACTTCAACGATTCCTGGGGTTTGCGAACTTCTACAGGAGGTTCATCAAGGACTACAGCCGCATTGCGGCGCCACTCACCGCTCTCACCTCCATCTCACGACCGTTCGCTTGGAATGAAGGGGCCGAATCAGCGTTCGAAAAACTGAAACATCGCTTCGCCTCGGCTCCCATTCTGATGCAGCCGGACCCCGACCGCCAGTTTGTCGTGGAGGTGGATGCATCCGACACTGGGGTAGGTGCGGTGTTGTCACAACGTTCTCCTGAAGATAACAAACTGCATCCCTGTGCTTTTCTTTCAAGGAAACTTTCTCAGGCAGAGAGGAATTATGATGTTGGCAATCGTGAACTGCTCGCCGTTAAGCTGGCTCTCGAGGAGTGGCGACATTGGTTGGAGGGGGCGGCACAACCCTTCATCGTTTGGACGGATCATAAGAATCTGGCTTACATCCAGTCAGCGAAGCAGCTCAACCCCCGTCAAGCCAGGTGGGCACTATTTTTTTTGGGGGAGATTCAATTTTTCTCTGTCTTACCGTCCTGGGTCACGCAACGTCAAGCCTGACGCCCTGTCTCGTGTTCATTCGGCTGTTGATACTGGTAGTAACCCTGAACCCATCTTGCCTCCTACCTGCAGTATTGCGGCCATCACATGTGACATCGAAGGGATTGTTAGACCGGCTCAACATCATCAAGCTGACCCTGGGAGGGGTCCTCCTAACCGGTTGTTTGTCCCTGAGTCTGCTTGCTCCCAGGTACTTCAGTGGGCTCACTCGTCTCCCCTTACCTTTCACCCTGGAGTTTCGCGGACCCTTGACTTTGTGCGACGGAAGTTCTGGTGGGCCACGATGGAGGCGGACACTCGAGCCTTCATTGCTGCTTGTACGGTATGTGCACGAAGTAAGAACTCCACCCAGGCCAGCGCTGGTCATCTACGACCTCTACCTATACCCAGCCGGCCCTGGTCGCACATTGCTATGGATTTTGTCACTGGACTTCCCACCTCGTCTGGAAAGACTGTCATTCTTACTGTGATTGATCGTTTTTCTAAGTTCGCTAATTTTTTGGCCCTACCTAAACTGCCCACTGCCAGAGAGATGGCTGATATTTTGGTTGAACATGTGTTCCGCTCTCATGGTCTACCCACGGATATTGTCTCTGACAGGGGTCCCCAGTTTGTCTCCCAGGTATGGAAAGCTTTCTGTAAAGCTTTGGGCATCGCATCCAGCCTGTCCTCTGGATATCAGACCAACGGGCAAGCCGAGAGAGCGAACCAGGAGATGGAGACCGCTCTCCGTTGTGTCACAGGGTCTAACCCTGGGTCATGGAGCTCCATGCTCCCCTGGGTGGAATATGCTCATAACACCTTGACTAACGCTTCCTCTGGTTTGTCTCCCTTTCTGTGTGCTCTGGGTTATCAACCTCCCCTGTTCCCTTCTCAAGAGAGGGAACTGGCGGTACCCTCGGTGCAGTCCCACATGCGCCGCTGCTTCAAGGTCTGGAGGAAGGCCAGGGTAGCTCTGTCCCGAGCTTCGGCGTACATGCAGAGGCAACCCAACCGTCACCGGTCCCAGGCTCCCGGTTACTCTCCTGGTCAAGAGGTATGGCTTAAGTCACGTGACCTTCCATTGAAAGTGGAGTCTAAGAAGATGGCGCCTCGTTTTATAGGACCGTTCAAGATACTGTCTATTGTTAACCCCTGCGCGGTTAAGCTACAGCTTCCTGCCTCCCCTACGGGTTCATTCCACCTTTCATGTTTCCCAGATTAAGCCTGTGTCGGTTAGCCCTCTGTGCCCGCCCTCTCGTCCCCCCTCCTCCGCCCAGGATCGTGGGTGGGGGTCCGGTCTACACTGTCCGGCGACTTCTGGATGTTCGCCGTCGTGGTTTCCAGTACCTGGTGGATTGGGAGGGTTATGGTCCTGAGGAACGTTCCTGGGTGCCCAGGAGCTTCATTGTGGATCCTGCTCTGGTCCGTGAGTTTCATAGGTTACATCCTGATAAACCCTGTCGGCCGCCAGGTGGCGTCCGTAGAGGGGGTACTATTAGGCCTACTGCTGCTAGGTAGCTCTCTCTCTGCTCTCCCCCTCCCCTCTGTCTGTCCTTGATTGCAGGAGTGAAGTCTGGTGTGCGGGAGTCAGGGTTCCAGCTGCAGCTCATTCACCATAATCACCTCAGCCTTTAAGACCCGGTCAAACTTGCCACTCATCGTCAGATCATAGTCAAGACGACCATGTTAGTCTCGCTGTCGACTCAACCTGTTTGTTTTCGCTCTTTGTGTTTTTGGCCTGTTCTATTTACTTTTCTCCTGTGCCACAGATTATTGGAACCTGACTCCTGCCTCTGCTTCACTCCTGCCACCACCATCCTGCTTTCCACTACCGGACCTCCCTTTTGGACTCACCACGGACATTACGGTACCACACCTGCCCTGACCTGGATCTGTTACCCTCCCTGTAACCTGGACTTGCTCTTCCCCTATTATTGGAAACCTGGACTAATTGAACATTGTAAATAAACCTGTTAAACCTTCTCTGGCTTGGTGTAGTTGTCTGCATTTGGGTTCAAATCCAGTTAAATCATGACATGATGGTCCTTTCCAATAAACATTGAGGGTCTTATTCTGGTTTTGGGGTCTAAAAATGTCTGACAACTGTGTGAACTATTCTGTTAGGTTGCCTGTAGATTGGAACTAGTAACGATGGTGGTACTGTACTGAAACAACTATTATTAAAGACACTCCTCTTCCTCTACAGACCAGTGCTGTGGACATCTTCTCTGCTAGCTGTGTGTTTTACTATGTGTTGACAGGAGGCAAACATCCCTTTTGGGAACCCAATCGTAGGGCTGGTAATATTGAGGATGGCAAATACAACCTCGACGGATTACAGAAAGACAAACATGGTAAAGCTATTGTACAATTGACAGGTTGTTTCTGAAATGATCATTAGAGTACTACTTAATTTAAAGGCAGAGAGTAATTTTTTTGCAGTGGCATCATGTAACTTTTGATGGTTGTGGGTTTTGAAATTAACAAAATATAGACCTATCCCATCTTTACTCATGTTGAACATGTTTGCAGTCCACATTGTTCCAATTAATTGCATGGCTTCAATATGAAAATACACTACATGACCAAAAGGATGTGGACACCTGCTCATCGAACATCTCATTCCAAAACCATGGGCATTAATATGGAGTTGGTCCCCCCCTTTACTGCTATAACAGCCTCCACTTTTCGGGGAAAGCTTTCCACTAGATTATGAAACTTTGCTGCGGGGACTTGCTTCCATTCAGTCACAAGAGCATTAGTGAGGTCGGGCATTGATGTTGGGCGATTAGGCCTGGCTCGCAGTCTGCGTTCCTATTCATCCCAAAGGTGTTCGATGGGGTTGAGGTCAGGGCTCTGTGCAGGCCAGTCAAGTTCTTCCACACTGATCTCGACAAACCATTTCTGTAAGGACCTTGCTTTGTGCACGAGGGCATTGTCATGCTGAAACAGGAAAGGGCCTTCCCCAAACTTGTGCCACAAAGCGTTCTCCTGGCATCCGCCAAACCCAGATATGTCCGTTGGACTGCCAGATGGTGAAGCGTGATTCATCACTCCAGAGAACGCGTTTCCACTGCTCCAGAGTCCAATGGCGGCAAGCATTACACCACTCCAGCCGACGCTTGGCATTGCGCATGGTGATCTTAGGCTTGTGTGCGGCTGCCCGGCCATGGAAACCCATTTCATGAAGCTCCTGATGAACAGTTATTGTGCTGTGTAAATAAAATTATGTCTGAGCCATGGACATGCCAAACATTGTCAATAAGTAATATTACATTCACTATTGATAAGGCCTAAAAAGACAGTGAATAACTTGAAGAAAATTTGAATCAAAACTTAACAAGGACTTGTTTTAAATAGGTAATGTCTACAGTTACAGGCACCATAATTGCTCCCTCTGGGCATATAATATTAAGGCAATGTAGATTATGGACGGTTTTACGCACATCCAAACTTTTCACAGGAGCTGGATGTAATCAGAAAGGAGGATTGTCCACTCACCGTTATACTGCTCCACAATTTAATGTTTTATAAACATAATGGAACCATTTTACAGATTATATTCGCACTTCTCCAGAAATAGTAGACGGCTCCAAATTGCATTGCATGCGAGCCATGAACGATCTCACCATAAAGCCATGGAAGGCAATCATGCAAACGTATTTTTTATTTTAATTTTAATTTTATTGTTGTTTTTTAAACAAAACAATATTTATAAATAAGATGAGGTCGGAACCATTATATCAAAAACCGCATCTCTCGTTTCATGACCATAATGTGGCGTTCACGTACTATTGGGGTTATCAGAAGTTCTGACTGTTACCAACCGCGTTACTGCTAATCTGCTTCTGGTAGGTCTTAAATCTCCCATTAGCGCCTCATGAATTTGGCACTTTTGCGCTTGTTTTTAAGGACACACCTCAAATATTGCCACCCCTTCCACCTCAGTGCAAGCGAGCGGATGTTAGAGAGGTAAATTGCCGAACCTGGCACAAGCGGTGTAAAATGCCAGAGCAACAGTTTTTACATGCACAAATTGCCAGAATTTGATCCTACTGAATAGTGATCTCAAATGTTGTCTTTGTGAAAGGCCTGATAAAATGTTTGATTAAGCTCTGTCATTTAAAAATATTCTCATAATATTTGTCAACTCAAATTATGTTGTAAGCAACACTACTGGGTCTTTCTTCATTGAAATCATCACATTGGTTCAGAGGAAATCATTTTATCACCATGTTTTTGAATGAAAAAAAGTATCTTGGTTTTAAACCCCCTCATGGTGACTGTGTGTTTGGTCTTGTCTATCCCAGAGGACATCATGGCCGAACACCTGATAAAATATATGGTGACTAAGGAGCCCAAGTGGAGGCCTTCTGCTGAGAGCGTGCTCGAACACCCCTTCTTCTGGAGCCTGGAGAAACAACTGCAGTTTTTCCAGGTCTGAATCAAGTTTCATTGTTCACATTTAGATATAATAAAAAATCAAGTAATTTTATTCCCTGAAGAAAGCTCACCAGAATAACTACAATGGGGATACAGTAAATATAACTACAAGTGGCAATACTATAGCCCTCATTTTAGCTGCCTGTCTTTCTGGATTCTCCATTGAAGCTGTTTGTCCTTGTCATTAATGAGAACATTATGGATACCAAGTTTGTCAAACAATGGATCATCTTAAACCATTGGTTAAAATAGCCCATAGCTCATCAGAGGATGTTCATTAAGTCTGTTTTTTCCTGGCAAGCTGTAATTGTTTCTTCATATTAAACTGGAATACAGTGGAGCAGAAACAGTCTGGTACTCAAGCTAGTAATCGAGGACTCTATTGGCTACAAAGCTAGAAGGTAATAAAGGAGATATTTGAGGAATTAAAGCCATGTTTTCCCCTGTAGGGTGTGAGTGACTGGATTGATGCATAGTTACAGCTGAAGCAGTTGAACGACGCAATCATTGATCAGCTGGAGTCAGAAGCAGAAAAAGTGGTCAAGGGGAACTGGATGAAACACATCAATGAGGATCTGCGAGAAAGTTAGTGTCTGAGGATCAGTGTTTGAACACCAACAGACTGTGAGGCCTTAATATAATTTACGTATTGTATATCACAGACACTTTAGCCTGGTTCAACTCAAGATCGTCATGACTGGCATGACAATGATTGACAGAGGTGTTGGCTAAAACAGATCTGGACCAGGCTACACCAACATCTCCTTTCTTGGTGGAATCACAAAATGATGGCCTCTTGTGATGACATAATTCTGGATCAATTCTTGCTATACTGTATATGTAGTTATCATTGTTTGCTTACGGGCTGTCGCTCCTCCCTCTGCAGATCTAGAAAAACGCAAAGGAGCATGTAAAGAGGGCTCCGTTGAACTATTCTACGGGCCATAAGAAACAAGGTAAGTGTGTTCTGTCCATTGGCAATGAATTACATAATATCTATTGATATGTATTGTATTATTCTAGTATTTGTATATTATCAAAATAAAATAAAATGTTACTGGTCTCGTACACATGTTGCAGATGTTATCCCAGGTGCATCGGAATGCTTAGGGAATGATCGACATTTACATAATGGGTACCATGCTTTTCCAATTTCAAACCCTCAAGGGAGGTTTTAGTATTTTTTAACTCTAGTCTAGTTTTAACTCTAGGGGAGGGTCATGTAATTTGTAATTGATGAAATGTCAATATTTCTCAGTGTTTTAGAATTAGTTGCTTATTAGGCTATATATCGCTGTGTGTCCGATGCGCCCCTCATCTCTGATTCTCCACTGGACGCGCAATATCAAGTACGCCTATAGGCTATTTAGTGTGGTCTCAATCAAATGATCCACATGCTATAGGCTACAAAGTGCATGCTCGGAGAAGCACAGAGCAAGGTTATATTTCTATGATAGCTGCTGGGATGGTGTAAATAAAACTGGGCTGCATTACACACTGCAATGGATATTCCAACCCTGAGCCTTGGCCGGCACTTCTGTTATTGATAAAAAACGTGTTTATGTGCTGCCTAACCAATGGCTGTGCTGTGTAGGCCTACAGTGGCAGTTCAGGGGGAGTCAAAGGCTTCTTCCAAATTAGTTTGTGTTGATTAGGCCTAGTCCCAAAAAATATTGTATGTGGACTAGCCTATAGCCTATGTTCTGTTCAGTTTGAGAAGGAGAGAGAGAATATGAGAAGGAGGACTGAAGGTCAACTTTGATAGCTTGCTAATACTATAATTGATTTATTCAAAACAATATGTTTCTTGCCCGTGATGTTGGCCAATTTATCCGACTTATTGACATCATAATAAGCCAGATTTGAGTAACTTACATTGTGGTGCTGAAACTTGAAGCAGCGGCACAATCAATCGGAAATGGACAGCTCATGGTGCTGAAAATAGGCACATTTGAGTAGGCATTCATTTAAACTGTCTTAATTTTAATTAGACTTTACTAACAACAAGAGGGCTTTATGTTGGAGCCTATTTGTCTTCCTATTTAAGAAATAAGAGGTAGGTCTATCTGTTTGACAGACAAAATTAGGCTATAGGCTGCTATATCCATAGATTTGTCGGTCAATTCCTCCATCCACCATGCACTCTTTAAATAGACTACTTCTGTGTCAGTGAAGAGCTGTTAAGTTAAAACCAAGACTCAAATTGAGGGGGTATGAGATGGTATGCCATAGGCCTACTTTTTATTAAAGAAAATGGCAAAAAGCACAGGCCTACCCCTTGTTAGTTTAATATTTTGAAGAAAATACAACTGATCTGATTTATAAAGTGATCTATAACAGCGCTTTGGTAGAAACAAGCTATAAAATACCAGAGAAAGACGTGACTCAGATGCATATGGGGATATCATTGTTTGGTTTCTTTGACATTCAGAGGCTGAGCTACAGCCTTCTGTAGCCGAGGAGACAAAACATGTACTTTGCTTGGGAAGTGTTCTAATTCTGTCACTATCAATTGATTAAGCTATTCACTTTCTGTACAATAGAAGATTTTTAAACCCAGACAGCTTTTAGGGAAGAACTTTTGACCTTCTCTCGTTGGGTTAAGCCAAGGAAGAAGAGTAGCCAGCAGTTAAAGCTTACATTTTTCTTCGTCTGTAGGCCTGGGGTGGAATGGTAGGTCTAACTTTTGAAAGTACCATGCTCAGATTCCTACTGATGTCTCAGATTTAATTATTTACAAACAGATACAGTTTCGTTGCAAACAAGACACACCGCAGCTCAATATTAGGAAGGTGTTCTTAATGTTTTGTGCACTGTGTATATAAATGGTGTGTATAGACAGTATGGACAGTATATGAATAGAAAAGGTGTGTACATCAGTAGTTAAACAGGATGAGCCTTGACTAGAATACAGTATATACAGTGCATTCAGAAAGTATTCAGACCCCTTGACTTTTTCCACATTTTGTTACGTTACAGCCTTATTCTAAAATGGATAAAATTGTTTTGTTCCCCTCATCAATCTACACACAATACCCCATAACGACAAAGCAAAAACGTTTTTTGAGAATTTTTTGCTAATGTATTACAAATCAAAACTGAAATATTACATTTACATAAGTAATCAGACCCTTTACTCAGTACTTTGTTGAAGCACCTTTGGCATCGAGTCTTCTTGGGAATGACGCTACAAGATTGGCACACCTGTATTTGGGGAGTTTCTCCCATTCTTCTCTGCAGATACTCTCAAGCTCTGTCAGGTTGGATGGGGAGCTTTGCTGCACAGTGATTTTCAGGTCTCTCCAGAGGTGTTAGATCGGGTTCAAGTCTGGGCTCTGGCTGGGCCACTCAAGGACATTCAGAGACTTGTCCCGAAGCCACTCCTGCATTGTCTTGGCTGTGTGCTTAGGGTCGTTGTCCTGTTGGAAGGTGAACCTTCACCCCAGTCTGAGGTTCTGAGCGCTCTGGAGCAGGTTTTCATCAAGGATCTCTCTGTACTTTGCTTCGTTCATCTTTGCCTCGACCCTGTCTAGTCTCCCAGTCCCTGCCGCTGAAAAACATCCCCACCGCATGATGCTGCCACCACCATGCTTCACCATAGGGATGGTGCCAGGTTTCCTCCATACTTGACACTTGGCATTCAGGCCAAATAATTCAATCTTGGTTTCATCAGACCAGAGAATCTTGTTTCTCATGGTCTGAGAGTCGTTAGGTGCCTTTTGGCAATCTCCAAGCGGGCTGTCATGTGCCTTTTACTGAGGAGTGGCTTCCGTCTGGCCACTCTACTATAGAGGCCTGATTTGTGGAGTGCTGCAGAGATGGTTGTCCTTCTGGAAGTTTCTCCCATCTCCACAGAGGAACTCTAAAGCTCTGTCAGATTGGCCATTGGGTTCTTGGTCACCTCCCTAACCAAGGCCATTCTACCCCGATTGCCCAGTTTGGCCAGGCGGCCAGCTCTAGGAAGAGACTTGGTGGTACCAAACTTCTTCCATTTAAGAATGATGGAGGCCACTGTGTTCTTAACGACCTTCAATGCTGCAGAATTTTTTTTATACCCTTCCCCAGATCTGTGCCTCGACACAATCCTGTCTCGGAGCTCTACGGACAATTCTTCGACCTCATGGCTTTTGCTCTGACATGCACTGTCAACTCTGGGACCTTATATAGACAGGTGTGTGCCTTTCCAAATCATGTCCAATCAATTGAATTTACCACAGGTGGACTCCAATCAAGTTGTAGAAACATCTCAAGGATGATCAATGGAAACAGGATGCACCTGAGCTCAATTTCGAGTCTCATAGCAAAGGGTCTGAATACTTATGTAAATGTGATATTTACGTTTTTTTATTTTTGATAAACGTTCTAAACTTTCTAAAAACCTGTTTTTGCTTTGTCATTATGGGGTATTGTGTGTAGATTGATGAGGGGGAAAAAAACAATGTAATCAATTTTAGAATAAGGCTGTAACGTAACAGAATGTGGAAAAAGTCAAGGGGTCTGAATACTTTCCGAAGGCACTGTACATCTGAAGTTGGTAAAACAGTTTGCAAACATTAAAGTGACCAGTGTTCATTGACTATGTACATAGGGCAGCTGTGATGGGTGATTTGAAGGACTCAGGCGCAGAAGGGTAAATCACAGAATACAGAGTTTATTCCGGAATACAGAGTTACGCAGATATAGCGTCAAACAGTCCAGTGCGCAAAACAGGCGCACTGGAACAAAACAGGCACACAGGGAAAATATACCCTGGCAATACAAAATACACGTAGCTCAACCGAGCTACTCTCTCCTCACATTAAACATTCACCCACAAGGACAAGGGGGCAGAGGGAACACTTATACATGTACTAATGAGGGGATATGAACCAGGTGTGTGTAATAGACAAAACAAAACAAATGGAATGATGAGATGAGATGCGGCAGTGGCTAGAAGGCCGTTGATGACGAACGCCGAAGCCTGCCCGAACAAGGAGAGGAGGCAGCTTCTGAGGAAGTCGTGACAGCAGCAGTCTCTAAGGTGCTGCTACTCATTTACATTTACATTTACGTCATTTAGCAGACGCTCTTATCCAGAGCGACTTACAAATAGGTGCATTCACCTTATAGCCAGTGGGATAACCACTTTACTATGTGTTTTTTTTTTGGGGGGGGGGGGGTAGAAGGATTACTTTATCCTATCCCAGGTATTCCTTAAAGAGGTGGGGTTTCAAATGTCTCCGGAAGGTGGTGAGTGACTCCGCTGTCCTGGCGTCGTGAGGGAGCTTGTTCCACCATTGGGGTGCCAGAGCAGCGAACAGTTTTGACTGGGCTGAGCGGGAACTATGCTTC
Organism: Coregonus clupeaformis; assembly: GCF_020615455.1. Lineage (NCBI taxonomy): Eukaryota > Metazoa > Chordata > Actinopteri > Salmoniformes > Salmonidae > Coregonus > Coregonus clupeaformis. The sequence continues at coordinate 36,030,916 of NC_059226.1, read as the reverse complement.
CGCAGAGGTAGGGGAGCCAGCAGGCCAGAGGTGGATGAACGCAATGCCCTCGTTTGGGTGTAGGGACTGATCAGAGCCTGAAGGTACGGAGGTGCCGTTCCCCTCACAGCTCCGTAGGCAAGCACCATGGTCTTGTAGCAGATGCGAGCTTCAACTGGAAGCCAGTGGAGTGTGCGGAGGAGCGGGGTGACGTGAGAGAACTTGGGAAGGTTGAACACCAGACGGGCTGCGGCATTCTGGATGAGTTGTAGGGGTTTAATGGCACAGGCAGGGAGCCCAGCCAACAGCGAGTTGCAGTAATCCAGACGGGAGATGACAAGTGCCTGGATTAGGACCTGTGCCGCTTCCTGTGTAAGGCAGGGTCGTGCTCTCCGAATGTTGTAGAGCATGAACCTATAGGATCGGGTCACTGCCTTGATGTTAGCGGAGAACGACAGGGTGTTGTCCAGGGTCACGCCAAGGCTCTTCACACTCTGGGAGGAGGACACAACGGAGTTGTCAACCGTGATGGCGAGATCATGGAACAGGCAGTCCTTCCCCGGGAGGAAGAGCAGCTCCGTCTTGCCAAGGTTCAGCTTGAGGTGGTGATCCGTCATCCATACTGATATGTCTGCCAGACATGCAGAGATGCGATTCGCCACCTGGTTATCAGAAGGGGGAAAGGAGAAGATTAGTTGTGTGTCGTCAGCGTAGCAATGATAGGAGAGGCCATGTGAGGATATGACAGAGCCAAGTGACTTGGTGTATAGCGAGAATAGGAGAGGGCCTAGAACTGAGCCCTGGGGGACACCAGTGGTGAGAGCACGTGGTGCAGAGACAGCTTCTCGCCACGCCACTTGGTAGGAGCGACCGGTCAGGTAGGACGCAATCCAAGAGTGAGCCGCGCCGGAGATGCCCAGCTCGGAGAGGGTAGAGAGGAGGATCTGATGGTTCACAGTATCAAAGGCAGCAGACAGGTCTAGAAGGACAAGAGCAGAGGAGAGAGAGTTAGCTTTAGCAGTGCGGAGAGCCTCCGTGACACAGAGAAGAGCAGTCTCAGTTGAATGACCAGTCTTGAAACCTGACTGGTTTGGATCAAGAAGGTCATTCTGAGAGAGATAGCAAGAGAGTTGGCTAAAGACGGCACGCTATATTGGTATAAGTAGTTCATTGTGTAACATTAATAATTATTTAATTATTGTTATCAGAATTAATCAAATACATAAGGTATGGACATATTTCTTTGTGTGACTACAACCTCCTTTAATATACTGAACAAAAATATAAACGCAACATGAAATAATTTCAACGATTTTACTGAGTTACAGGTCATATAAGCAAATTAGTCAATTGAAATAAACTAATTTGGCCCTAATCTATGGATTTCACATGACTGGGCAGGAGCGCAGCCATGGGTGGGCCTGGGAAGGCATAGGCCCACCCACTGAGGAGCCAGGCCCAGCCAATCAGAATTAGCTTTTCCCCACAAGAGGACTTTATTACAGACAGAAATACTCCTCAGTTTCATTAGCTGTCTGGGTGGCTGGTCTCAGATGATCCCGCAGGTGAAAAAGCCGGATGTGGAGGTCCTGGACTGGCGTGGTTACACGTAGTCTGTGGTTGTGAGGCCGGTTGGACGTATGACCAAATTCTGTAAAAATGACATTGGAGGCGGCTTATGGTTGAGAAATGAACATTGAATTCTCTGGCAACAGCTCTGGGGGACATTCCTGCAGTCAGCATGCCAATTGCACGCTCCCTCAAAACTTGAGACATCTGTGGTTTGTGTTGTGTGACAAAGCTGCACATTTTAGAGTGGCCTTTTATTGTCCCCAGCACAAGGTGCACCTGCGTAATGGTCATGCTGTTTAATTCTTGATATGCCACACCTGTTAGGTGGAAGGATTATCTTGGCAAAGGAAAAATGCTCACTAACAGGGATGGAAACAAATTTGTGCACAAAAGTTGAGAGACATTTTTGTGCATATGGAACATTTCAGGGATCTTTTATTCCAGCTCATGAAACATGAGACCAACACTTTACATGTTGCGTTTATATTTTTGTTCAGGATTGATAACCTCATTAAATGTGTGAAAGTGACATTCTATAAACTGTATGCTGTTTCCCATAGAGTAACCATTACGATGAAATTCCAGATCTCCATAAGACGTTCGGCTCATTCCCAGAAGGCTTTGTGTCCTACTTCACCTCCCGCTTCCCCCACCTGCTGCTGCACACCTACCGGGCCATGCTCACCTGTGCTGAGGAGATGGCCTTCCAGAAATACTACCCCAAGTTGAGAGAGGCGTGGATGGTCTATGACACACAGACAGCCTAAGACCAAAAGGTCCTTTACACCAATCTTTGAAGTGATGACAACCAAGCCACCAGCCCAAATATTGTGTATTTTTCTAGGCTTTGCTTTTATTGTTGTTTTCGTAACATGAACCTGCAGTGCACTGAATCCAGAGACATTCCTTCAATGACAATTCCATAACTAGATAGAGGCTGTCAGTTCACTGTACTGTCAGTGTACAAAAGTGAACTTAGCTTTTTTTTGTGTGTATCTGTTTTTCTATTACATTGCTTATGAAATATTATTATTTATGCATGAAGGTATTCCTGATCCTCTGTGGACCCTGACACTGTACCTTGTTTTGTTTATGTATGTGTATAGGTGATTTAATGCTTTATAGATGAAGCCTGTACCATGTTTGACTATGATGGCTTTTAGTGCCTCAACTAAATTTGAGTGGTCCACAGTGTTTTTGTTCCTTTTTTTTCCTGTATTCTTATATTATTGTATCATTGTGGATTGACACTTAAATACATTTTCCTAACTAGGTTACCCTGCCTGGTCCTTATGATCACTGTTAGTCTATTAGAGTCTACCCTGGTCCTTCTGATCACTGCTATTCTATTAGAGTCTATATAGACTGATGTGATAACAAGATGTTTGTACTGTAGCTACTTATTCATTATGATGTACTAGCTATATGAAATATGTGAGCCTGCTTCACGAAAGGGGGGGGGGGGCAATGCAAATAGTCCGGGTAGCCATGATTAGCTGTTCAGGAGTCTTATGGCTTGGAGGTAGAAGCCGTTCAGGAGTCTTATGGCTTGGGGGTAGAAGCTGTTAAGAAGCCTTTTGGAACTACACTTGGCGCTCCGGGTACCGCTCACTAGTTAACATACAACACCATACTTTTTGCATTAGATAAATGCACTCAAATAATCGAAGTATAGGCTACCTCCAGTGTAAACTGTGCGGTAGCATACTAGGCAGCGCCCAGTTTGTCCCTAGCGACATGCCGTCGAAATCGCTCCGTCCAGTTCAACAACAACTTTTCACGTGCGTGGGCAAGCGAAGCGACATTCAATGCATTTTATGTGGCCTGCCCTAGAGTAAGTACTGGGGAAAATGCGTACATTTAATCTCATAATTTTCACCGGCTTTCTAATATCTCTTGCTAACATTTAGCTATGTATGCACTAGGCAGACAATTCTAGCTACAGTCTGTTCTAGCTAACGTTAGCTTGCACACTCCTTGTCTTGTTTATGTGTGTAACGTTAGACTGTGTACACCTGTCAGCTGACATATAACATCTATCGGTAGTGATAGGTCCACAATTTGTTGTAGTGTGTCCATAGTTGCCAATTATCTTAGGCTACCGTTTCATATCATTTTCATTTTTCAGACTTCTACACTGACATGCTGGCTCGTCAGCATTTGGAGACAGTTTTGCCCCACCACCTCCCAGATTTCCCAACTCGACACAGGACATGGGTTTGTCTAGTTGTCTGTCTGCCCTGTCTCTCTCTGCCCTGATCACCCTGGCCTTGATAACATGTTTACACCTTAGCTACCTGTCTGACCAAAAGGTCTCACTGATAAAGTTAACTAGCAAAAAACAACCAGATGAGACACCAATACACCTATCAGTAAGACATGGTTTAGAGGAGGATCCAGCAACAAGACAGGCCAGTGAGAGGGAGGATATAGTGAACCTCCAGAGGGTTAGCTCCCATCTTGCCCCCAGTCACAGATTGCTGGGGGAAGTCCCCCACCCAGCCAGCTCCAGTGGTCCCAGAGAGGCTGAGTGTAGGAGGGTAGCCCATGAGAGCCGCTTTGACTGTGCCCGGGACCGAGTTCTGAGCCAGACAGAGTGTCAGGGGAGAGGGTGCTGCTATGCTCCCCTACCACAAGGCCTCTCTGGAGGACCCCCGTGGTGCTTCTACCCCCCGTCATACAGCGGGTACAGGATGGGGCCCCTCACCCCCACTTCCAGGGGCCAGGCTGCCACCCTCACGAGGCCCACTCCCTCCTACCTGCCCCGGGATATCTCTATACTCCAGTTGGAGGTCCTGGATGAGACAGAAGGCCGACTGCACCTCACGGTTCGTCTTTGTGGATGTATAACCACTCGTATATTTCCTGCCGAGATAAAGGGTTTGGTTTCCATTGTCTTTGTCTATAACATTGCTTTTAAACGTGTTGCCTCTAAAAAGGGCATACAGTATTTGCTACATGTTTTATCTCATTACTTTTTAATAAATTTTACTATAACCAATCACTCATCAGCGAGAAGTCATTCTCCTCAGACTATATTATTGTGTAAGAGTCATAACAACACGTTTCTTCTCCCTACAGTTGAAGGATCCATCGTCCCAGCGATATGAAGTTCCCCTATCCACTTCCCCATCCAGAGGTAACGCTCAAACCCAGGACCACCTCTATGTCACTGAGTTTCAAGCTGACCCTTTTGGGTTCATAGTGTGCCGGAAATCCAACAGCCGTGTCCTGTGAGTATTCATTGTCAGTTGGTCTTTATGTCTGCTTATACAGTACCAGTCAAAAGGTTTTACACACCTACTCATTCAAGGGTTTTTCTTTATTTTTACTATTTTCTAAATTGTAGAATAATAGTGAAGACCTCAAAACTATGAAATAACACATATGGAATCATGTAGTAACCAAAAAAGTGATAAACAAATCAAAATATATTTTATATTTGAAGAATCTCAAAGTAGCCACCCTTTGCCTTGATGAGAGCTTTGCACACTTGGCATTCTCTCAACCAGCTTCATGAGGAATGCTTTCCAACAGTCTTGAAGGAGTTCCCACATATGCAGAGCACTTGTTGGCTGCTTTTCCTTCACTCTGCTGTCCAACTCTAGCCAAACCATCTAAATTGGGTGGAGGCCAGGTCATCTGATGCAGCACTCCATCACTCTCCTTGGTCAAATAGCCCTTACACAGCCTGGAGGTGTGTTTTGGGTCATTGTCCTGTTGAAAAACAAATGATAGTCCCACTAAGCGCAAACCAGATGGGATGGTTCATTGATTAGATCTCCTAAACTTGACATAAAACAATTTGGACTCATCAGACCGAAGGACAGATTTCTACCGGTCTAATGTCCATTGCTCGTGTTTCTTGGCCCAAGCAAGTCTCTTCTTCTTATTGGTGTCCTTTAGTAGTGGTTTCTTTGCAGCAATTCGACCATGAAGGCCTGATTCACACAGTCTCCTCTGAACAGTTGATGTTGAGATGTGTCTGTTACTTGAACTCTGTGAAGCATTTATTTGGGCTGCAATTTCTGAGGCTGGAAACTCTAATGAACTTATCCTCTGCAGCAGAGGTAACTCTGGGTCTTCCTTTCCTGTGGTGGTTCTCATGAGAGCCAGTTTCATCATAGCGCTTGATGTTTTTTGCGACTGCACTTGAAGAGATTTTCCGGATTGACTGACCTTCATGTCTTAAAGTAATGATGGACTGTCGTTTCTCTTTGCTTATTTGAGCTGTTCCTGACATAAAATGGACTTGGTCTTTTACCAAATAGGGCTATCTTCTGTATACCACCCCTACCTTGTCACAACACAACTGATTGGCTCAATCATTTACATTTACATTTTAGTCATTTAGCAGACGCTCTTATCCAGAGCGACTTACAGTTAGTGAGTGCATACATTCTTTTTTTTTTTTTTCATACTGGCCCCCCGTGGGAATCGAACCCACAACCCTGGCGTTGAAAACGCCATGCTCTACCAACTGAGCTACATCCCTGCCGGCCATTCCCTCCCCTACCCTGGACGACGCTGGGCCAATTGTGCGCCGCCCCATGGGTCTCCCGGTCACAGCGAGCTACGACAGAGCCTGGATTCGAACCAGGATCTCTAGTGGCACAGCTAGCACTGCGATCAATCACATTAAGAAGGAAAGAAATTCCACAAATTAACTTTTAAGAAGGCACACCTGTTAATTGAAATGCATTCCAGGTGACTACCTCATGAAGCTGTTTGAGAGAATGCCAAGATTGTGCAAAGCTGTCATCAAGGCAAAGGGTGGCTACTTTGAAGAATCTCAAATATAAAATATATTTTGATTTGTTTAACACTTTTTTGGTTATTACATGATTCTGTATGTGTTATTTCATAATGTTGATGTCTTCACTATTATTCTACAATGTAGAAAATAGTAAAAATAAAGAAAAACCCTTGAATGAGTAGGTGTGTCCAAACTGTTGACTGGGGCTGTATGTCTGGCACTGGTTCATTGATCAGATCTCCTAAACCTGACATAAAACTGTTGTAACCATGTCATAGGCCTAACACATAAGATAAGGATTTTTTGTATCGATCCCAAAGGGTAAATTGGCTTGCAGTATGACAATATATTGCTGTGTTTCTACTTATAGCAGTCATAAGCATGACGTAAGATCTCCCTGTCCCTACTTACAACTGTCATAAGCATGACACCGCTGTCCTCTGTCTGTCAGTGTGAACACCACAGTGGCCCCGCTGCTGTATGCTGACCAGTACCTGCAGCTGTCTACCTCCCTGGCCTCCTCACTGGTGTCTGGGCTGGGGGAACACTACACCCCCCTCAGCCTGGACCTCAATTGGACCTCCCTCACCCTCTGGAACAGGGACATGGCGCCCCATGTGAGTCTGACGTCATTATCATCATCTTCATCATCATCATTCATTTGCTTCCTTTTTAAATCATGATCAGGAGTGGTAAGTAAGTCAGATGTCTTCTTTATTCACCATGCAGGGCGATGCCAACCTGTATGGCTCCCATCCGTTCTACATGGTGCAGGAGGGGGATGGAAAGGCTCATGGGGTCTTCCTGCTCAACAGCAATGCCATGGGTAAAAAAGCATGTTGCTCCATGTACCATATCCTAAAGCAGAAATGTTTTGTTCTAATAGGAAAGCTTTGGTTTGAGCTAGTATATTTTGTAATCCCTCTTTTGATGATCTGACAATGTAATGGGTATTTAGCCTCGAGCAGACCACCAAGGCTGTCGGACATGCTACTTAGCAGCTCTGCCCAGAATGTCGGCAGTCAGTCTTTTTGTGTGTTTACATGGCACAGTACTTCTACTGTATCAGGATACAGGTGTAAATAATTGAGCCGAGTTTGACCTCTCCTTCTCTCTGTAGAGGTGGTCCTGCAGCCTAGCCCTGCTCTGACCTGGGTGGCTGTGGGAGGAATCCTGGACCTGTACATCTTCCTGGGCCCTGACCCTCAGAGTGTTGTCAGACAGTACCTCCAGGTTATAGGTATGGCTGTGTATGACCTTTAGGTGTAACTTCCTGTCACTGAATATCCTTTTCTTGTCTCCTATCCCAGTGTTTCTATGGTGGGAAGGGCCACTGGTGGGTCACAACTAATTCCTTTTGGGTAATAGCTAAGGAAAGGATAGTGTCTGTCTGTATCTTAGTGTCCTAGTAGTCTGAACGTGCTCCCTCATCTCCTTTCCTTCATCTCCTTTCACTTATGTGAAAGAACTTGACTGGTGAAAGCAAAACATTTTCCACTGTTAGGCACCATCCACCATATAGGTGTTATCCACCATATTGCTCTAACCTTTTGTGAATCTTCCGTCATAGCTAATGTCTACCCCGTCGTCTTCCCCCAGGGTACCCTATGATGCCTCCTTATTGGTCACTGGGGTTCCACCTGTGTCGCTGGGGATACCGGTCCACCAACGCAACCCGAGAGGTGGTGCGACGCATGCACAACGCCAACTTTCCCTTGGTAAAGATGCTGGAGGAAACACTTATATTGCAGTACAGTATTATCACTTGGGTTGACAGCTATTGGATAATGCTAACATTGAATTGTTAGCATTATCATGCTACAATGGGTTTTCTCCATGCTAATGCTAATTGGATGTTTGCGTTCTCAAGTACAGTATTATCATACCACTGAGGGTTCACAATTCTTGGAGAACATTCACTGCATTCTTTAGTTCAACTGCTTTTGTTCTTGGTCAGGACGTGCAGTGGAATGACCTGGATTACGCAGACAAGCGTCGGGTGTTCACCTTTGACCCCCAGCGCTTCGTGGACCTGCCAGACATGGTGAAGGAGTTCCATCAGAAGGGCATGAGGTACATTCTCATCCTGGTAAGAGAGAGGCCTCAACCCTCATAACATTTTGGACACATAGGCACACTAATAACTAATATTAGATTGAAATAGTACTTCAATGTAATTTTGTATTCTAAATAACAATCTGCATTGTGATTAAATTGTTGAATGAGTGCAATATTGGAAGGTACATCTAAAACTTCTAACCCTGATAGAAGGGAGCCAGTTAAGGAACCTTTCCTTCTCAATCCACAAGATGGGAGCAAAAGCATTACTGTAATTGTATTTTCCCAGGACCCTGGGATCAGCAGCACCAGCCCCCCTGGTACTTACCCACCCTTTGATGAGGGTCAGCGGAGAGGGGTCTTCATCAGGAACTCTACAGGACAGACACTCATAGGGAAGGTCAGACCTAAAACTCTAATTTCTCCTCTATTTCGAGACCCAGTGTAAACTGGGCTACATATACTTGGGAAATAACATATTTTTGATCGGTTTGAAAACATTGTGTATGTTCATTGTGTATTCAAGTAATGTGTCCGCTGAAAAGCAAGGTTACTCTAAACAAAACTTCCTCTTGAAGGTGTGTGTGTGTGTGTGTGTGTGTGTGTGTGTGTGTGGCATGCAGGCGTGTGTGTTGTGTGGAAAGATATGCATGTTCGGTTCCTCAATCTTCTTCCTCTGTGTCCAGTTGTGGCCTGGTCCGACAGCGTTCCCTGACTTCACCAACCCAGAGACACAGAGCTGGTGGGAGGACTGCATCCGGGAGTTCCACTCCAGAGTCCCCCTGGATGGCCTGTGGATCGTGAGTGTGTCGCAGATAGAAATGTCTTGTAGAGGGCTGAAATCATCCCCTATTCTATATTTGCACTAACAAGCTTGCATCATCCAGGCTGTGTCAATGCTACTCAGCAACCAACACACTCTTTCTCTCGTCGCTCTGTTCTCAGGATATGAATGAACCAGCCAGTTTTGTGCAGGGCTCTATGGAGGGGTGTCCTGACAGTGATTTGGAGAGCCCCCCCTACGTGCCACGTGAGTGTACTGCAGCTGAATAGTTTCCTGTCAATATAAAATCAATTGAGGAATTTAGTGAATTCAATCATACATTTTCATGAATTCTGTCTCCATACACACACATACAGGGGTGGTTGGAGGACAGCTGAACACTGGTACTCTCTGCATGTCAGCTCAACAGAACCTGTACCACTCACTACAACCTGCATAACCTCTATGGGCTGACGGAGGCTAGCGCCACCCACAGGTCAGACACAGCACTACAGGGATCAGTGTCACACCTTATCCTAAAACTATGTTGTCACATTTACTTCTGGTTGTTTGAATGAAGCAGATTTAATTTACCTTGTCTAGATTACAAATTTGCCGCCTTTGTAACTGTAGTTGGAAGATCAATTATAGCAGAAGTGTCGAATCAATGTTGAAACTATGTTGTACCTTGGGTTAAGACTGTATGACATGACCTCCCATCTTTGGCCTTTGACCCTCTCAGTGCCCTGGTGAAGGTCCGGGGGTCGCGACCCTTCGTGCTGTCCCGCTCCTCCTTCCCTGGCATCGGCCGTTTCTCCGGAGTCTGGACGGGAGATGTGAGGAGCGACTGGGAGCAGCTCAGATACTCCATCCCTGGTGAGGGGAAATACATCCCAAAATGTCCATCTCCATTACAAGCCATTCCCATTCCTATTCCCAAAGCCATTCACAAGCCCTGAGTGTGTGTTTTAGCCATCAGAGGACTAATGGTACCGATGCACCATCCAGACAGTACACGTTGCAGTGTGCTCTTACTCAGCAGTTTGTTGTCTCCTCTATTGTCCTCAGTTGAAAGTTGGAGCCTTTTCAGTGGTAGTTAACTATGGACTTGAATGAGGGGTTTGAATAGTCTCTCTCTCTCTCAGACTTGTAATGGAACCTCCTACTTTTTATTTCACTGGATGTAGCTAGCAAGTACAGAGAGATGCCTCTGTCTGCCTGACATCAAAGTTAAATAATGAATAAAGTGAATGAATATGGCCAATATCCGTCCGTCCCTCCACCCCCCAGCCGTGCTGCTGTTTGGCCTGTTCGGGGTGCCCCTGGCGGGGGCGGATGTGTGTGGGTTCGGGGGGGACACCACAGAGGAGCTGTGTGTACGCTGGACCCAGCTTGGAGCCTTCTACCCCTTCATGAGGAACCACAACGACAAGCCCAACGCTGTGAGTTGTGCTATCGTTGTGTGGGTGGGTGCACGCAAGCCAGGTTGTATGGTCTATACAGTTAACTTAGTTGGATAGGAATTTACCAAAATGTTTTCCTGAACTGCTAATGTCTTTTCACTGTCTCTATGTAACAGTCCATGGGTCTCATGTATTATGAATGGAGGTATCTCTAGCTCTGTGTGTGTGTAGCCCCAGGAGCCCTATGTGTTTGGGCAGGAGGCCCAGGCGGCTATGCGTAGCGCGGTGACGTTGCGTTACTCTCTCCTGCCGTTCCTCTACACACTCTTCTACCACGCACACACCTCCGCAGACACTGTGGCCATGCCTCTCTTCCTCCAGTACGTCCCTCTACTCCTCCTCTCTTCTCCTCTCAATTGCCATTGTCCACTCCAATCTTCCCTTCTCCTCTCTCTCTCTCTCTCTCTCTCTCTCTCTCTTCAATATTTGGACACTATTGTAACACTCTTATTTACACTCTTATTTACTATGTTGAAACTGTTTTCTGCCCCTCCCTCCCTCTCTGTCCATCTCTCCCAGGTTCCCCTCGGACCCTAACTGCCAGACCATAGACAGACAGTTCCTGTGGGGAAGTTCTCTGCTCGTCAGCCCGGTGTTAGAGCAGGGGTCAGTGGAGCTGGCTGCCTACCTCCCCCCGGGGACTTGGTACAGTCTGCACAATGTAAACAGCTCCTCCATTCAATACAGTTATACACTAAGTGTACAAAACATTATGAACAACTTCCTAATATTGAGTTGCACTTCACCCTTTTGCCCTCAGAACAGCCTCAATTCGTCGGGGCATGGACTCTACAAGGTGTCAAAAGCGTTCCACAGGGATGCTTGCCCATGTTGACTCCAATGCTTCCCACAGTTATATCAAGTTGGCTGGATGTCCTTTGGGTGGTGGACCATTCTTGATACACACGGGAAACTGTTGAAAGCCCAGCAGCGTTGCAGTTCTTGACACAAACTGGTGCGCCTGGAACCTACTACCATACCCCGTTCAAAGGCACTTAAATATTTAAGTCTATGGCATGGAAAGAGCAGGTGTTCCTAATGTTTTGTACACTCAGTGTATTTGTATAGGCCTTTCATACTGTCACTGCTATTAGTTCACAACTGCTTAAAGGGATTCCTAGGAGACCTAGCCCATCTTTTCTGTCGCTAACAGACATAAACCGATAAAAAAATATGTGTGAGCCTTTCTTACAGTCTTGTAGGCTTACTTTAGGACCAGGCAAAGATGTGTAATACTGTTGTACTGTGTCTACTATAACCATATTCCAATGGGCATCTCTCTCTCTCTCTCTCTCTCTCTCTCTCTCTCTCTCTCTTTCTCTCTCTCCTTTCATCCCTCCCTCCCTAGGGCCAGCCGTTCTACAGTAAGGGTCAGTACCTGCTCCTCCCAGCCCCTCTGGACACCATCAACGTCCATGTGAGAGAGGGACACATCATCCCACAGCAGGTGTGTGTCCTCTGTACACAATAGAGTTTGGTTGGCTGTTGTTTCATTGTGTGACAAAGCTTCATCTTAGGCCCATACTGTGGGTGTTACACACTGATGGTGGAGGAGATGAATGAGCTGCCAAACTCTCATATCATGAAATCAATTAAAGTTATTTGTCATAGAACAAGAGACACAGAATTCCTTTCTGAAACTGTGTGATAAAACCTAAAATGAAATACTCTCTGCGTACTAATCTGACTATGATCTTTTGGAGCTTGTGTCAGTTTTCTGTGTAAAGCCTGTTGCCTGTCTTAATCAGTAATTATATTATATATTTCAATGGAAAATACCCTCAAAATACCTTCTAACTGAGATACAGGAGCCAGCCCTGACCACCTCAGCTTCTCGCAGTAACCCTTTCCTCCTGACGGTGGCGCTGTCTGCTGGGGGTTGGGCCTGGGGTGACCTGTTCTGGGATGATGGGGACAGTCTGGACACCTTCCAGAGAGGAGACTACTCCTATGTTATCTTCATCGCAGGACAGGTAGGAGATGTAGAGGTCGCATAGGGTCCTGAGTTTTTCCTGATCACACAACCTGACCAAGGAAAACTTGGGGCCCTAGTTATAGCCCACTTCAAGGCTATCCCTGATGTAGTGAAAAGAAGAAAAAAAAAAAAAAAAAATTAAGTAAGCTTTATGCGACATCTTTTTGAGTGCGGACCCATCACACCTTTTGTGTGTCCTACTTCAAGGTACTTCATGACATCAAATCAAATTGTATTTGTCACATACACGTGTTTAGCAGATGTTATAGCGGGTGTAGCGAAATGCTTGTGCTTCTAGCTCCGACAGTGCAGTAATATCTAACAAGTAATATCTAACAATTTGACAACATATACCTAATACACACAAAACTAGTAAGGAATGGAATTTAAGAAAATATACATATATGGACAAGCAATGACAGAGCGGCATGGACTAAGATACAGTAGAATATTATAGAATAGAATGCAGTATATACATATGAGATGAGTAGTGCAAGATATGTAAACATTATTAAAGTGACTAGTGTTCCACTTCTTAAAGTGGCCAGTGATTTCAATAGGCAGCAGCAGCCTCTAATGTGCTAGTGATGGCTATTTAACAGTCTGATGGCCTTGAGATAGAAGCTGTTTTTCATTCTCTCGGTCCATCTGGGTAGGAAAAATGTAGGGCCCTAAATGGAGATCAGGGAATTATCTAGGGTGATTTGGATGTTTCTGCAGTACAGTATGTTTCTAGCAATGCTTGCAAGATTTATATCCAGATCCAATCCAATCAAAGATTGAAGATGTACTCTTCCCCTGTCATCCTGTGAACAGTAGGCCTAACTTTTAATGTCTAATGTATACTGGTACTATACAGTGCCTTCGGAAAGTATTCAAACCCCTTGACCTTTTCCACATTTTGTTACGTTACAACCTTATTCTAAAATGGATGAAATAAAAAAACATCTGCAGCAATCTACACACAATAACCCATAATGACGAAGCGAAAACAGGTTTTTAGATATTTCTGCTAATTTATTAAAAATAAAAAACAGAAATACCTTATTTACATAAGTATTCAGACCCTTTGCTATGAGACTCGAAATTGAGCTCAGGTGCGTCCTGTTTCCATTGATCATCCTTGAGATGTTTCTACAACTTAATTGGAGTCCACCTGTGGTAAATTGAATTGATTGGACATGATTTGGAAAGGCACACACCTGTCTATATAAGGTCCCACAGTTGACAGTGCATGTCAGAGCAAAAACCAAGCCATGAGGTCGCAGGTATTGTTCGTAGAGCTCCAAGACAGGATTGTGTCGAGGCACAGATCTGGGGAAGGGTACCAAAAAATTTCTGCAGCATTTAAGGTCCCCAAGAATACAGTGGCCTCCATCATTCTTAAATTGAAGAAGTTTGGAACCACCAAGACTCTTCCTAGAGCTGGCCACCCGGCCAAACTGAGCAATCGGGGGAGAAGGGCCTTGGTCAGGGAGGTGACCAAGAACCCGATGGTCACTCTGCCAGAGCTCTAGAGTTCCTCTGTGGCGATTGGAGAACCTTCCAGAAGGACGACCATCTCTGCAGCACTCCACCTATCAGGCCTTTATGGTAGAGTGGCCAGACGGAAGCCACTCCTCAGAAAATGGCACATGACAGCCTGCTTGGAGTTTTCCAAAAGGCACCTAAAGACTCTGACTATGAGAAACAAGATTCTCTGGTCTGATGAAACCAAGATTGAACTCTTTGGCCTGAATGCCAAGCGTCACGTCTGGAGGAAACCTGGCACCATCCCTACGGTGAAGCATGGTGGTGGCAGAATCATGCTGTGGGGATGTTTTTCAGCGGCAGGGACCGGGAGACTAGTCAGGATCAAGGGAAAGATGAACGGAGCAAAGTACAGAGAGATCCTTGATGAAAACCTGCTCCAGAGCACTCAGGACCTCAGACTGGGGCGAAGGTTCACCTTCCAACAGGATAACGACCCTAAGCACACAGCCAAGACAACGCAGGAGTGGCTTCAGGACAAGTCTCTGAATGTCCTTGAGTGGCCCAGCCAGAGCCTGGGCTTGAACCCAATCAAACATCTCTGGAGAGACCTGAAAATAGCTGTGCAGCAACGCTCCCCATCCAACCTGACAGAGCTTGAGAGGATCTGCAGAGACAAATGGGAGAATCTCCCCAAATACAGGTGTGTCAAGCTTGTAGTGTCATACCCAAGAAGACTCGAGGCTGTAATCGCGGCCAAAGGTGCTTCAACAAATTACTGAGTAAAGGGGTCTGAAAACTTATGTAAATGTGATATTTCCGTTTTTTTTTATACATTTGGAAAAGTTTCAAGAAAACTTTTTTTGCTTTGTCGTTAAGGGGTATTGTGTGTAGATTGATGAGGAGGAAAAAAAACAATAATCAATTTTAGAATAAGGCTGTAATGTTACAAAATGTGGAAAAAGTCAAGGGGTCTGTATACTTTCTGAATGAACTGTACATGTGTGTGTTTGCCAGTAGGGATCAATACGGTTTTTCATTTGATCCAGTCCCAGGTGGTGAGTGACCCCCTGCATCAGAACGGGGCCCTGGACGGGCTGGTGCTGGGAGGGGTGCGGGTGTTCGGGATGCTCTCCCCACCCCGCTATGTATGGGCCAACGGAAAGAAAGTGAGGGATTTCTCTTATCGGACTGACACCAAGGTGAGCAGTAGCTGGCTGAGTTACCTCTATAGAGTTTAGAATTAAGAAATAGTAGAACGGACATTCTAATTCTGCTTGCCTACCTGTTTATTCTATTCAAATCTACAGTATAATATACACTGCTCAAAAAAATAAAGGGAACACTAAAATAACACATCCTAGATCTGAATGAATGAAATAATCTTATTAAATACTTTTTTCTTTACATAGTTGAATGTGCTGACAACAAAATCACACAAATTATCAATGGAAATCAAATGTATCCAACCCATGGAGCTCTGGATTTGGAGTCACCCTCAAAATTAAAGTGGAAAACCACACTACAGGCTGATCCAACTTTGATGTAATGTCCTTAAAACAAGTCAAAATGAGGCTCAGTAGTGTGTGTGGCCTCCACGTGCCTGTATGACCCCCCTACAACGCCTGGGCATGCTCCTGATGAGGTGGCGGATAGTCTCCTGAGGGATCTCCTCCCAGACCTGGACTAAAGCATCTGCCAACTCCTGGACAGTCTGTGGTGCAACGTGGCGTTGGTGGATGGAGCGAGACATGATGTCCCAGATGTGCTCAATTGGATTCAGGTCTGGGGAACGGGCGGGCCAGTCCATAGCATCAATGCCTTCCTCTTGCAGGAACTGCTGACACACTCCAGCCACATGAGGTCTAGCATTGTCTTGCATTAGGAGGAACCCAGGGCCAACCGCACCAGCATATGGTCTCACAAGGGTCTGAGGATCTCATCTCGGTACCTAATGGCAGTCAGGCTACCTCTGGCGAGCACATGGAGGGCTGTGCGGCCCCCCAAAGAAATGCCACCCCACACCATGACTGACCCACCGCCAAACCGGTCATGCTGGAGGATGTTGCAGGCAGCAGAACGTTCTCCACGGCGTCTCCAGACTCTGTCACGTCTGTCACATGTGCTCAGTGTGAACCTGCTTTCATCTGTGAAGAGCACAGGGCACCAGTGGCGAATTTGCCAATCTTGGTGTTCTCTGGCAAATGCCAAACGTCCTGCACGGTGTTGGGCTGTAAGCACAACCCCCACCTGTGGACGTCGGGCCCTCATACCACCCTCATGGAGTCTGTTTCTGACCGTTTGAGCAGACACATGCACATTTGTGGCCTGCTGGAGGTCATTTTGCAGGGCTCTGGCAGTGCTCCTCCTGCTCCTCCTTGCACAAAGGCGGAGGTAGCGGTCCTGCTGCTGGGTTGTTGCCCTCCCTACGGCCTCCTCCACGTCTCCTGATGTACTGGCCTGTCTCCTGGTAGCGCCTCCATGCTCTGGACACTACGCTGACAGACACAGCAAACCTTCTTGCCACAGCTCGCATTGATGTGCCATCCTGGATGAGCTGCACTACCTGAGCCACTTGTGTGGGTTGTAGACTCCGTCTCATGCTACCACTAGAGTGAAAGCACCGCCAGCATTCAAAAGTGACCAAAACATCAGCCAGGAAGCATAGGAACTGAGAAGTGGTCTGTGGTCACCACCTGCAGAACCACTTCTTTATTGGGGGTGTCTTGCTAATTGCCTATAATTTCCACCTGTTGTCTATTCCATTTGCACAACAACATGTGAAATGTATTGTCAATCAGTGTTGCTTCCTAAGTGGACAGTTTGATTTCACAGAAGTGTGATGGACTTGGAGTTACATTGTGTTGTTTAAGTGTTCCCTTTATTTTTTTGAGCAGTGTATATTGTTTATAATCCTGTTTGTCTGTAGGTTCTGACAGTGACCAGCCTGGCCCTGCCCATGTCAGAGGTGTTTGAAGTCCAGTGGACCTCATGACCCAGTGAGCCTTATGAACCGTGTGACTCAGTGAACCTCATAATGACTCAGTGGACTCTGTGACCCAGTAGACAGCCTCTCAGGTTGTTCTGGCACTCCTGACCTAGCAAATCTCTGACAAGAACCTCCACCCAAAGTTGCCCCTTCATCACTGCTACCCTGAAAGTTTCCCCTTCATCACTGCTACCCTGGGTAAGCAATTGCGCTAATAGACTTCTGGGTTTTATGAATGGACGGACTACACTGAAGTATTTTTGGAAATCATGGTTTTTATTGCTTTTATATTCAACTGTATTTTTAATAAAATCTGTGAAAAGTACCAGTGTGAACTGTGTGGGTTATTGGCGATGATAAACTTTTCAAACGCTCAATCAGATATTTCTCCATTTCCTCGTTGTTGCAGATGAGTGATTACATGACATTGTCTCAGGTGAGATGCTGAGACAGTGGTGTGAGATTGAGAATTGGGGTCATTCTAGAACACTGGGCTGAAATGTATTATTGTTTTACTATTTTAATTTGTCTCTCTGAGAAAAGTTTTATTGTAAATCTTTCTAACCTTTTATTATTTTATTTGTTAAGCACTTTTGAAATGCATCCCCTGTAAGAAATGTTCTCTATAAATAACGTTTGATTGATTGTCCTGAATAGAACAGTTAGCAGTGGCTCTACACAAATGTTTTTATTAATTAACATCTTAAATTGATCAGAATATGCAGATTCTGTACACTTCCAGTATGATGGTAGGATCTGTGTTAAGTCTTATCAAATTACTTCTAGTGATATTGCCATATTGTTACCATTAAAGGCAATAGATAGCTCTGGGTTTGTTTCTCCTAAGCTAAGCATTGTTTCTCATGTTTTCTTATTAGTGAGCTGTCACCACTGTTTGAATGTGCAGTCAGTTATCTCTTTCTTCATAGTCTGGTGAACATCTGCCTTATAACTCAGTGCAGTTAAGCTCAATACAAGTGTACAATTGCATATTGTAAACAATTATGAATTGCACAAAATATCATACCTGTAGTAGGGTTATGTTATCTTATGTTATCAATTATTGTTTAAAATATTGGGGTCGAAATACCTTGTCTTGAAATAGTCATTTTGAGATGTGCTGTTTATTGTTTAAATGATTGCTCATTATCCTTGCTGCTAGTGGTTTAACCTGCCATATATAAGAGTTCCAGCGGGACATCTGATATCCGCGTCATGATGCTCCGACTCCAGCTTCACTGGTCCTGATGATGCTCATGTGAGTTCGGGATCAGCCAACTGCAGTGAAGCTTTCGGCATTGACCTCTAAAACGTCATACTATGATAAAAGGTTAGCCTTACATAGATGTCTCATTTTGATGTGTTGATGAGGATAATTTGCTTTTGCTAATAAAACAAAAATACTTCCAAATGTAATGTGATCCTAATAGTTGACTGGCCCGTGCTTTCACAGAAGCAGCCTTTATCCAGTCTGCCATCCCGGAAGCAGAGGAATTTGGGGGTTGGGTTAGAGAAAGATAGCAGCTCGGCGTGCGGTAGAGAAAGACCGCACGGATACAAACACGCACTCCGCGTAACAAAATACCGAAGACGTGACCTCAAACTACTCTGATACAACCACCATAAACACCGCTTCGCTTCGGAATGGATAAGCGGCAAAGACAGTAGTCTCGGGTGGGACAGAGGGTGAGAAAGCAAGACTGCATCTCCTGTGTTTTTGAGTGTGCATTTATTTATTAATTCCCCTGCTCGCACAGGTGTTCACCGATTACCGAAAAGGAATAAAATGACCTCGTTTATTATGGATAAGGTTATGGTGTTTCTAGCCTACAAGAACCCGGTATTTCCTAGGCTAGGCTATTCCTTTGCCGAACTATGCGGGGTTGGTCGGGATGTGCGCTGAATGTGATGGGGAGCAATTTGAGGACATAGGCCAGCCAGCTAAACTAAAATATTTATTCGTGAAGGTAGGCTTAACTACAGATAAAATCCCTGCCCGGCCAAACCGATAGCAATGTCGGAGAGGCAGGGGAAGAAGGACCGGGCCCGTGAAAAATAATGTTGCGGCAGCGAGAATCCCGCTGTTCCATCCTCTCTCCTGTCAAATTGATGTTGCCTGTCATTGATACAATGTGTCAATAGTTGATGTAGCCTCGTCATCACGGGCGTTACGCCACTCTTGAGGATACTCCTCTGTTACTGTATCGCGTAGGCTATTGATAGCCTACAGCTATATTCATTGGCATAGAGAGAGCATTTACTAATGATTTCCACATGGCTATCTCATTGAGTTCATATCCACCTGTTTAAAGCTATAACAGGGTCAAATTATAGGCATATGCCTTGTGAATGTGATTTGGGAAGGTGGGCTAAGCCAACAATTTTTAGCTCCCGTTCGATATTTCTTACCTAGGCTACTTCCATTCGAGCTCTACTTTACTAGGCATAATGTATACAGAATACTTATTGCTCTGTCTGTGTCTGATACAAAGCCTATTGGCTCTTTGCTCATGGAAGTTAGTCTGCATGAGGGATTGCAACACACTGAGAGAGTCTGGTTATTTAAAGTCCCTTTTAGCTGCCCCCAAGGCAGTGGTTTGTTGTCACAATCCAGATGAACAGGAGAGGCAGTTAATTATGGAAGCCTCCTCTATTCAAACGTCAGCAGCCTGACACGTTTATTACAGTGGCCCGGACATGAACTTGAACCAACTGATCTGAGGCACTGGAACCCTCTGCCTTTATAGTCATTGTGGCTGGCAGGACACAGTGGGCTACTGTAGTGATACACTCACTCTGTATTCTCATTGAGGAAGGTTTAGTAGTCTCAGAAACAGAACATCTTCATTTTATCTCAGAAAATCCTTAGGACTGTTTTGTTTGAAGTTTTTCTGAATATAACAACTACATACAGCAAGGCAGAAGGAGACAAATACTCAATGAGATGAATAGCTACAGAAAAAATAATGACAGAATGCAGACTTCACACTCACAGGAGAGTAACAGGTTCTCTGGAAAGCTGTCTCCATTGTTGGAATGCTACAGTAGGACCAGTGTGAGGTGACAGAGGCTATAGTGGAGGAGACAAGGCAATGTGTGAACACACACACTGAGGTGATGACAGCATGGAAGAAGGAGAGAGAGGGTGGGTGGATGGGAGAGAGAGAGAGAGCATTGTGCTATATCAGTCAGGCTCCCTGCTTAGTCACATGCTGAATATGGAATCATATCACACTCTGACCTCTTCTCACCCTGCTGCGATCATACTGACCAGAATAACCTCAGGCTATGGACACACACAGAGATCTGGTTATAACTGTTGTTTTACCACCAAATAACCTCTAACTTCCCTGTTTTGGTGCAGATCGTCACTGTCTATCAACTGGTTAGGGATAGCTGTTGTCTGGGGCGACCAGAAGCAGAAACATGGACTATGAAATGTAGCTTTAATCTGTTGAGGTATGGAAGGTCCAGGGGGGTATGGTTGACACTGAACACCTGGTATAGTGAGTTCAGCCTGGTTTACTACTGCTCATTTGCAAGTCGATTCAATGGATTGGCTTTGTTCTGTAAGCAGTTACCATGCAAATGTCCATGTGAGCAGCTCAGCGCTATGGCCAGAGTGGTTTTAGGATGGTTGTAATACTGAAGTGTAGTGTGGAAATGCAGTGTTCTTAGACAGGTAGCCTAAGAGAGCGACTTAATCATTGTAAAGTGTTACCAGGCCAAATAAATACGTTTGTTGCATAAATGTGTAGTACAACGTTCTTCATGAGGTTTTCTGTTGCCATATTTTCATTAACCATATCTTCAGTAGAGAAAATAAACCGATGGCTCCGGAATACAATACCTTTGATTGTCTTCCTCTGTGGAAATTCCTTGCAACAATGGGTAACTCCCTCTGTCTATACATCAGGATCGTTCCTAGGAACCTCACTCACTCTCCCTAGCCTGGTACCCGGTCTGTTTGTGCTGTCCTGCCAACTCCTATGATCAATGTCAGTCCAAAGACCACAGCAGTTGGCAAGGCGGCACACACATATCTGGGACCAGGCTACAGTACATACTCCATGGCCTTGCCCGGATTCCGGGGTAGAAGACTTCCTGTCCGAGTCCTAATAAGGCAGAAGGGTGAAGTTACCCCTAGATGCTGATCTTGGGTCAGTTTTGCATTTCCCCCACAAATGGTTAAGGTTAGGATTGGGAGAGTGGAATCTGATCCTAGATCTTTACCAAGGGGAAACGTCACCCCGGAGCCCTGATAACAGGAAGTTGTGGGGCATAGAGTTATTCAGAGGAAGTAAACATGGCTACCTCCCAAATGGCACTGTATTCTCTATGTAGCGCACTACTTTTGACCTAGGTCCATAGGGCTCTGGACAAAAGTAGTGCACCATATAGGGGATAGGGTGCCATTTGGGTCACAGGCCATGACTCAGGGTTCTGAGGAAGAGGAAAAGGATGGAACATTCCACACATTCAGGAGTAGTGGGGCACTGGGAATGTGTTAGAGGTCAGCTTGTCCATAGACCATGTCCATGTAGTGATAGGGAACTAGGCTACATTATCATAGGGTCTCACAGAGCAACTTACCCAGTATGGAGTAACACTGATATGCCAGTAGCAAAATAGTGGCCAATTCCAGTCATAGGAGAAAGGTTGACTGGAGTGAACAGCAAACTGATTTTGTTTAGTCATAGTGTAGTCTCTTTCATCAGCCGCTGTGAAAGCTATGAGTCTGGCACGTGAGACCAGTCATAGTGTAGTCTCTTTCATCAGCCACTGTGAAAGCTATGAGTCTGGCACATGAGACCAGTCATAGTGTAGTCTCTTTCATCAGCCGCTGTGAAAGCTATGAGTCTGGCACATGAGACCAGTCATAGTGCACAGTTGTGTGACATGTTGAGTATAGCCATGGATGCTGACATCTGTTAGCTCCTAATAACAGGCTAGGATTTCACATGGAATGAGTGACCAGGTGTGTGTAGTGTGTGTGTTTATTCAAGGTGGGACACACACTTGCACACACACACCTACACTAACAGAGCCAATTGTGTGAGTCAAGATAGTTGACGTGGCATAGGAAAACACTAACTGTGAATATTTGTTGCATGCCAGGGTTGACTTATCGGGGTAAGAACACACACTAATACTATACAAACATCACAGTGTAACTTAAGTACAAATGTCTGTCACTGCCTTAAAATGAAAGCTGAAACTGTAAAAGAGTTAGCTTTGCCATGTATGGTTGTATAACGATAATATACGTTTCTTCAGAAAGTATTCATATCCCTTGATTTATTCCACATTTTGTTGTGTTACAGCCTGAATTTAAAAATAAATGTCTCACCCATCTACACACAATACCCCATAATGACAAAGTGAAAACCATGTTTTTAGAAATGGTAGCAAATTTGAATGAAAATGTAATACAGAAATATCTCATATACATAAGTATTCACACCCCTGAGTCAATACATGTTAGAATCACCTTTGCCAGCGAATACAGCTGTGAGTCATTCTGGGTAAGTCTCTAAGATCATTGCACACCTGATTGTACAATATTTGCACATTATTCTTTTAAAAATTCTTCAAGCTCTGTGAAGTTGGTTGTTGATCATTGCTAAACACCCATTTTCAATTCTTGCCATAGATTTTGAAGTAGATTTGAGTCAAAACTGTAACTAGACCACTCCGGAACATTCAATGTCGTCTTGGTAAGCAACTCTAGTGTATATTTTACCTTGTGTTTTAGGATATTGTCCTGCTGAAAGGTGAATTTGTCTCCCAGTGTCTGTTGGAAAGCAGACTGAACCAAGTTTTCCTCTAGGATTTTGCCTGCGCTTAGCTCTATTCCGTTTATTTTCATACAAAAAATCTCCCTAGTCCTTGCCGATGGCAAGCATGCCAATAACATGATGCGGCAACCACCATGCTTGAAAATATGAATAGTGGTACTCAGTGATGGGTTGTGTTGGATTTTCCCCAAACATAACGCTTTGCATTCAGGACATAAAGTTAATTTATTTGCCACTTCTTTGCCTCTTTTTTGCAGTTTTCATTTAGTGCCTTATTGTAAACAGGATGCATGTTTTGGAATATGTTTTATTCTATACAGGCATCCTTCTTTTCACTCTGTCATTTACAGTGCATTCAGCAAGTATTCAGACCCCTTCCTCTTTTCCACATTTTGTTACGTTACAGCCTTATTCTAAAATTGATTAAATTCGTTTTTTTCCCCATATCAATCTACACACAATACCCCATAATGACAAAGTGAAAATAGGCACACACCTGTCTATATAAGGTCTCACAGTTGTCAGAGCAAAAACCGAGCCATGAGGTCGAAGGAATTGTCCTAAGAGCTTCGAGACAGGATTGTGTCGAGGCACCGATCTGGGGAAGGGTACCAAAACATTTCTGCAGCATTATAGGTCCCCAAGAACTCAGTGGCCTCCATCATTCTTGAAGGGATGAAGTTTGGTCCCGTGTAGCTCAGTTGGTAGAGCATGGCGCTTGCAACGCCAGGGTTGTGGGTTCGATTCCCAAGGGGGGCCAGTATGAAAAATAAATGTATGCACTCAAGTCGCTCTGGAGCGTCTGCTAAATGACAAAAATGTAAAATGTAAAAAAAATTGGAACCACCAAGACTCTTCCTAGAGCTGGCCGCCCGGCCAAACTGAGCAATCGGCGGAGAAGGGCCTTGGTCAGGGAGGTAACCAAGAACCTGATGGTCACTCTGACAGAGCTCCAGAGTTCCTCTGTGGAGATGGGAGAACCTTCCAGAAGGACAACCATCTCTGCAGCACTCCACCAATCAGGCCTTTATGGTAAAGTGGCCAGACGGAAGCGACTCCTCAGTAAAAGGCACATGACAGCCCGCTTGGAGTTTGCCAAAAGGCACCTAAAGGACTCAGACCATGAGAAACAAGATTCTCTGGTTTGATGAAACCAAGATTGAATTATTCGACCTGAATGCCAAGCGTCACGTCTGGAGGAAACCTGGCACCATCCCTACGGTCAAGCATGGTGGTGGCAGCATCATGCTGTGGGGATGTTTTTCAGCGGCAGGGACTAGGAGACTAGTCAGGATCGAGGGAAAGATGAACGGAGCAAAGTACAGAGCGATCCTTGATGAAAACCTGCTCCAGAACCTGCTCAGGACCTCAGACTGGGGCGAAGATTCACCTTCCAACAGGATAACGACCCTAAGCACACAGCCAAGACAACGCAGGAGTGGCTTCTGGACAAGTCTCTGAATGTCCTTGAGTGGCCCAGCCAGAGCCTGGGCTTGAACCCAATCAAACATCTCTGGAGAGACCTGAAAATAGCTGTGCAGTGACGCTCCCCATCCAACCTGACAGAGCTTGAGAGGATCTGCAGAGACAAATGGGAGAATCTCCCCAAATACAGGTGTGTCAAGCTTGTAGCGTCATACCCAAGAAGACTCGAGGCTGTAATCGCTGCCAAAGGTGCTTCAACAAGTACTGAGTAAAGGGTCTGAATACTTATGTAAATTGATATTTCAATGTTGTATTTTTAATACATTTGCAAAAATGTCTAAAAACCTGTTTTTGCTTTGTCATTAAGGGGTATTGTGTGCAGCTTGATGAGGGAAAAAAAACAATTTTAATCAATTTTAGAATAAGGCTGTAACGTAACAAAATGTGGAAAAAGTCAAGTGGTCTGAATACTTTCCGAAGGCAGTGTATACTGTATATATGATTTGTTGCTTTGAATAGGCAAATGTCGTGCTGTAAAATACTAGTGCCCCACTTCCTCCATTCTGACCTGATTCTGTCCCTCTCCCACCCTCTGCTTCCCCTCTCCTTCCTCTTTCCCCCATCTCCCTGTGTCCCCCTCTCTACCCATCTCTCACCTCTCCCCCTCCTCCCACTCCAGAGGATGGGCGCAGTGTCCTGGTGTCAGTGTAGATGTCTCTCGGTCGGCTCCTGCGACGCGCCTCCTCCAAGGCCTCGGACCTCCTGACCTTTAACCCAGGGTCGGCGGGGTCGCGGAACGGCTTGGACGGAGAGATCATCTTCTCCAAGAACAATGTGTGTGTGCACCCTGCCGAGCCCCTGCCGGGCCTGCCCGAACACCACCCAGGTACAGTATATAGCTGTCTAGGAGTCCCCTACATCAGGGTCGTATTCATTAGGGCACACCGTAGCGAAGATCTTTGCGACGGAAAACGGAAAATAGGATTTCTTATCGGACAAGTTCATGCAGTCCCTTCCTGTTTCAGTCCATTTTCTTGCTTTTGGTGCCTAATGCATACGACCCTGGGGTGTATTCAGTGAGCTGAACTATTCTGAACGTCACAGAAATGTAATGAATAGTGCTAACACGATTCCCTATTCTACCTGACAAACAATCATATTTGTTCTACACCATACATTTCTATCTGAATGTTCTGAAACATTACATCCTCCTGAACAGGCCCCAGCTATCACTATAGCATTCACCTGTTCACCTCTTCCTCTGCTGTTCTTCTCTTTCTTTCCCAGTGTGTCATATAGTAGGGTTGAACCATAAGTCCGATTGATTCCAGATATATATAGATGTACCAAATCTGGAGTCAATCTGACTTCTGGTTCATGGGAAGAAGGTTTTGTCCTGAGAACTGATTTGATTCAGGTGTCCTTTTCTCTTATAGTGTGATCTTCTCAGGTGACCTCGGTGTTTTCGTGTGTGTGTGTGTGTGTGTGTGTGTGTCCTCTCTTTCCCAACCTGATCTCATCAGGGTGAGTGTGTGTTCTTGTGTGTGTGTTCTTGTTCACATTCCTGTGTTCCTGTGTGTTTGCGGCCATGTTTCTCCCTCTCCCTCATGCCTCCCTTCTCTCCTCAGGGTACCTGTGTGTGCACATGGAGAAGGATGAGAGCCTGGGCACCACTCTAATCCTGACCTGGGTTCCCAACTCTCGCATCCAGAGACAGGACGAGGAGGCCCTGCGCTATATTACCCCCGAGAGCTCACCTGTCCGCAGAAACGCTCGGCGCAGGCCCCGCAGGTAGAGTGGGGAGAGTGGAACGTAATGGAGTTCTGTATGTGGTGATATTGCAATAACTGGTGTTATCGTGAAAACTGCTTGTATCGCGATAACAGGTTTTATTGCAGTAACTGGTTTTATCATGAAAACGTATTGTATCGTGATAACAGGTTTTATTGCAATAATTGGTTTTATTGTGATAACTGCTTGTATCCCGACAACTGAGCCTGAACTTTTGTAATACAGGTAAACACTGTTTAGGGATGGTGGTTAATTTCCATCTGGTCTTATCTAACTGAATTTCATCGAAAAAGTTATATTTTATGGTAACACTGTAATGCTAACCCAACCTGCAGGCCCCACTCCCGACACCCTCCCGCCCAGGAGGAAGATGAGGACCGGGAGGAGGAGGAGAGGATCGGGAACGGAACTGGGAATGGGAGAGGCCTGGGTCTGGAGGCCAGCGTAGAGCCCCCTCCTCCCCAACAGCAGCAGCCCCAGCCTGGGGGTGATGAGGGGGATGAGGGGTCCTGTGAGCTGTCGGCTGACGAGGTGAGCAGGGACAGCACCATGGGCTCCGACTCGGACACCTTCTCCTCACCCTTCTGCCTGTCGCCCGTCAGCGAGGCCCTCTTTGAGAGCAGCGGCTCTGTGTTCCTGGACAACGAGAGCAGGTGAGCTGGGGGAGGGGTTTGTGTGTGTGGATGATACAGACCTGGGTTCAAATTGTAATTTAAATAATTTCTAATACTTTATCTGGGCTTGATTGAGTTTACATGTTCTAATTGAACCAATAGAAAAAGGCAGGTTAATGCAAATACTAGTATTTGAAAGATGTCAGTATTTGAACGCAGGTCTGTTATGTGTGCACACATTTGTTTGTGACTTGTGTTGGACATCGATAGGAATAGGGTGTTTTAGTGAAAAAAATGAGGTATTGTCAGTTGGATTTTGTGTGAATTATCTCTGCGAGGTAGCTATTGATATGCAGGGAAGTAATGGAAACAGGAGATGTCGTTTCCATGGTATTTATAATTTATGTACAGTAGGGAAAAAAGTATTTAGTCAGCCACCAATTGTGCAAGTTCTCCCACTTAAAAAGATGAGAGAGGCCTGTAATTTTCATCATAGGTACACGTCAACTATGACAGACAAAATGAGAATTTTTTTCTCCAGAAAATCACATTGTAGGATTTTTTATGAATTTATTTGCAAATTATGGTGGAAAATAAGTATTTGGTCAATAACAAAAGTTTCTCAATACTTTGTTATATACCCTTTGCTGGCAATGACACAGGTCAAACGTTTTCTGTAAGTCTTCACAAGGTTTTCACACACTGTTGCTGGTATTTTGGCCCATTCCTCCATGCAGATCTCCTCTAGAGCAGTGATGTTTTGGGGCTGTCGCTGGGCAACACTGACTTTCAACTCCCTCCAAAGATTTTCTATGGGGTTGAGATCTGGAGACTGGCTAGGCCACTCCAGGACCTTGAAATGCTTCTTACGAAGCCACTCCTTCGTTGCCCGGGCGGTGTGTTTGGGATCATTGTCATGCTGAAAGACCCAGCCACGTTTCATCTTCAATGCCCTTGCTGATGGAAGGAGGTTTTCACTCAAAATCTCACGATACATGGCCCCATTCATTCTTTCCTTTACACGGATCAGTCGTCCTGGTCTCTTTGCAGAAAAACAGCCCCAAAGCATGATGTTTCCACCCCCATGCTTCACAGTAGGTATGGTGTTCTTTGGATGCAACTCAGCATTCTTTGTCCTCCAAACACGACAAGTTGAGTTTTTACCAAAAAGTTCTATTTTGGTTTCATCTGACCATATGACATTCTCCCAATCCTCTTTTGGATCATCCAAATGCACTCTAGCAAACTTCAGACGGGCCTGGACATGTACTGGCTTAAGCAGGGGGACACGTCTGGCACTGCAGGATTTGAGTCCCTGGTGGCGTAGTGTGTTACTGATGGTAGGCTTTGTTACTTTGGTCCCAGCTCTCTGCAGGTCATTCACTAGGTCCCCCCGTGTGGTTCTGGGATTTTTGCTCACCGTTCTTGTGATCATTTTGACCCCACGGGGTGAGATCTTGCGTGGAGCCCCAGATCGAGGGAGATTATCAGTGGTCTTGTATGTCTTCCATTTCCTAATAATTGCTCCCACAGTTGATTTCTTCAAACCAAGCTGCTTGCCTATTGCAGATTCAGTCTTCCCAGCCTGGTGCAGGTCTACAATTTTGTTTCTGGTGTCCTTTGACAGCTCTTTGGTCTTTGCCATAGTGGAGTTTGGAGTGTGACTGTTTGAGGTTGTGGACAGGTGTCTTTTATACTGATAACAAGTTCAAACAGGTGCCATTAATACAGGTAATGAGTGGAGGACAGAGGAGCCTCTTAAAGAAGAAGTTACAGGTCTGTGAGAGCCAGAAATCTTGTTGTTTGTAGGTGACCAAATACTTATTTTCCACCATAATTTGCAAATAAATTCATAAAAAATCCTACAATGTGATTTTCTGGATATTTTTTTCTCAATTTGTCTGTCATAGTTGACGTGTACCTATGATGAAAATTACAGGCCTCTCTCATCTTTTTAAGTGGGAGAACTTGCACAATTGGTGGATGACTAAATACTTTTTTCCCCCACTGTATGTATTGAATCCAGTCTCTCTCAGTTCAGACGCTGAATATTGGTGTCTTATCTCGCAATGGAGACCTATTGAAATGGTTTAAGCATAAGCACATAACAGAAATGCTTTTCCAATTATTTGGGTAGAGCAGCATCCAACTTGTTAAATAAATATTTGAAACTGACTGCCTGAATGCAAACAAGAACCTGCAACTCATTTGCGTAAATGTCCAATGCTTATTTTAAGTAACTGCCAATTTGATCGTTTTCCCACCACTTTATAAAAGAGTTTAGAAAAAAGAGCAAGAGCGAGAGAGAGCAGCAACAGTTTTCTGTGTTTAAAGGGTATAAACTTGAATAATGTTGAACCCCCACTCCAGATGCCAGTTTCTCACCTCACAACAAGAGAATGGATGTTTCTCACCAGATCAAGGTAGTTGTAATAGGCTAAACCTACCACATAGTGGAGCCACAGAGAAGAGGATAAGATTACTTTTACTGGCAGTGGGGGAGGTTCAGACTTTACACCGCATTAAAAAAAATATAAAAAATATTTACTCTTTATTTAACTAGGTAAGTCAGTTAAGAACAAATTCTTATTTACAATGACGGCCTGCCAAGGCTGGATGTGTGCACTCTGTAGGGAGAGAAAGGGCTGTGAAAGCAGATAATGACAAGGTTATGGTAATATCCAGTACATGTATGTTCTTATTGTCAACATGGGCCAAAGCACACACATTGTCCTTCACTAAATGCAATCCAATTAAAGCAGCTTAGTTAGCAGTTAGCACGCATATTCATTATGTGGTCCATGCGGGAATTGTACCGACAGCCTTGGTGTTGCCAACACTCTGCTCCAACCAACTAAACCATCTGGACTAAACCACTATCATGTTGCTGTACTGACTTTATGGCCATTCTCCTTTATAAATCCCTCAGAGGTCGTTTCCACACAGAGGTATTTGGCCAGAAACACAGCCCAGGATCAGTGAGTTTGAAGTGTGTGCGTGTGTGTGTCCATTTAGTGTGTGACTTGGCAGCTTTCTCTTGCACTGCCTCTAACCTTTTCTTCATCCCCTCTCCCTCCCCCTTTCTCTCTCACTCTCTTTCGATTGCTCTCTCTCTCTCTCCCTCTCTCTTTATCTCTTTCTCCTTCGCTAATGTTTCTCTTTAAGCTAATCTCTTCATTTCTTGCTCCCTGTACTTCCTTCCCCCCTCCCTTCCTCCCTCCCTGGGTCTGTGTGAAACTCTCTTTGATTCCTCCCTGCTCCTGGGGTTGTTGTGCTGGGCTGAGTGTCAGCTGGGTGGATTAGAGGAGTGGTCTGGTCCGGGCCTGCAGGCAGCAGCCAACGCCTCTGGAACACCACAGCTCTCAGCTTTAATTGACACTGTTAAGGGGCCTGGGACTGGAAACATGTCACTAGGAATCATGCAGAGAGAAATAATCTATGTGTAAGAAAGAGAGAGAAAGAGCGAGAGTACAGTATGCTGGTGTGTGAGAGAGACTGTGTATTGTAGCTAGTGTGTGTGTGTGAGTGCATGCGCGCATACGTGTTCACAATGCTATTAGTGTTTCACCCCTTTGAAACTCTGCTCTAAATGGTTAAGCCATTAGTTGCTCCAGTACAATATTCTAAACCACTGAATGTAGTGCGTCTGTAGGACAAAATTGCTATTATTTTTCTTAATCTTTAAAACTTTTAAATTCATAATGTATCTCAAAGGCTTCTTGCTGCCCTTTACAATGGTTAGAATCCAAAACATAGGTAATTCAATTATAATGAATTTCCATGCAAATGTACAATAATACATTATATTGTATCGTATTAAAACATAAAACCTAGTTTTAGCTCTCCTCCTCTCCCTACCCTACCAAGGGTTTTGATTAGATGTTTTTATACTGAACAAAAATATTAACGCAACATGTAAAGTGTTGGTTTCATGAGCTGAAATAAAATATCCCAGAAATTTTCCATACGCACAAAAAACTTTTGTGCACAAATTTGTTTACGTCCCTGTTAGTGAGCATTTCTCCTTTGCCAAGATAATCCACCCACCTGACAGGTGTAGCATATCAAGAAGCTGATTAAACAGCGTGATTATTACACAGGTGCACCTTGTGCTGGGGACAATAAAAGGCCACTCTAAAATGTGCAGTTTTGTCGCACAACAAAACGCCACAGATGTCTCAAGTTTTGAGGGAGCGTGCAATTGGCATGCTGACTGCAGGAATGTCCACCAGAGCTGTTGCTAGAGAATTTAATGTTCATTTATACCATAAGCCGCCTCAAACATCGTTTTAGAGAATTTGGCAGTACGTCCAACCGGCCTCACAACAGCAGACCACGTGTAACCATGCCAGCCCAGGACCTCCACATCCGGCTTCTTCACCTGTGGGATTGCCTGAGACCAGCCACCGGACAGCTGATGAAACCAAATACACTGCTCAAAAAAATAAAGGGAACACTTAAACAACACATCCTAGATCTGAATGAATGAAATAATCTTATTAAATACTTTTTTCTTTACATAGTTGAATGTGCTGACAACAAAATCACACAAAAATTATCAATGGAAATCAAATTTATCAACCCATGGAGGTCTGGATTTGGAGTCACCCTCAAAATTAAAGTGGAAAACCACACTACAGGCTGATCCAACTTTGATGTAATGTCCTTAAAACAAGTCAAAATGAGGCTCAGTAGTGTGCGTGGCCTCCACGTGCCTGTATGACCTCCCTACAACGCCTGGGCATGCTCCTGATGAGGTGGCGGATGGTCTCCTGAGGGATCTCCTCCCAGGCCTGGACTAAAGCATCCGCCAACTCCTGGACAGTCTGTGGTGCAACGTGGCGTTGGTGGATGGCGCGAGACATGATGTCCCAGATGTGCTCAATTGGATTCAGGTCTGGGGAATGGGCGGGCCAGTCCATAGCATCAATGCCTTCCTCTTGCAGGAACTGCTGACACACTCCAGCCACATGAGGTCTAGCATTGTCTTGCATTAGGAGGAACCCAGGGCCTACCGCACCAGCATATAGTCTCACAAGGGGTCTGAAGATCTCATCTCGGTACCTAATGGCAGTCAGGCTACCTCTGGCGAGCACATGGAGGGCTGTGCGGCCCCCAAAGAAATGCCACCCCACACCATGACTGAACCACCGCCAAACCGGTCATGCTGGAGGATGTTGCAGGCAGCAGAACGTTCTCCACGGTGTCTCCAGACTCTGTCACGTCTGTCACATGTGCTCAGTGTGAACCTGCTTTCATCTGTGAAGAGCACAGGGCGCCAGTGGCGAATTTGCCAATCTTGGTGTTCTCTGGCAAATACCAAACGTAAGCACAACCCCCACCTGTGGACGTCGGGCCCTCATACCACCCTCATGGAGTCTGTTTCTGACCGTTTGAGCAGACACATGCACATTTGTGGCCTGCTGGAGGTCATTTTGCAGGGCTCTGGCAGTGCTCCTCCTGCTCCTCCTTGCACAAAGGCGGAGGTAGCGGTCCTGCTGCTGGGTTGTTGCCCTCCTACGGCCTCCTCCACGTCTCCTGATGTACTGGCCTGTCTCCTGGTAGCGCCTCCATGCTCTGGACACTACGCTGACAGACACAGCAAACCTTCTTGCCACAGCTCGCATTGATGTGCCATCCTGGATGAGCTGCACTACCTGAGCCACTTGTGTGGGTTGTAGACTCCGTCTCATGCTACCACTAGAGTGAAAGCACCGCCAGCATTCAAAAGTGACCATAACATCAGCCAGGAAGCATAGGAACTGAGAAGTGGTCTGTGGTCACCACCTGCAGAACTACTTCTTTATTGGGGGTGTCTTGCTAATTGCCTATAATTTCCACCTGTTGTCTATTCCATTTGCACAACAGCATGTGAAATGTATTGTCAATCAGTGTTGCTTCCTAAGTGGACAGTTTGATTTCACAGAAGTGTGATTGACTTGGAGTTACATTGTGTTGTTTAAGTGTTCCCTTTATTTTTTTGAGCAGTGTAATTTCTACACAAACTGTCAGGAACCTTCTCAGGGAAGCTCATCTGCGTGCTCGTCGTCCTCACCAGGGGCTTGACCTGACTGCAGTTCGGCGTCGTCACCAACATCAGTGGGCTAATGCTCACCTTCGATGGCCACTGGGCGAGCAGTTTGCTGATGTCAACGTTGTGAACTGAGTGCCCCATGGTGGCGGTGGGGTTATGGTATGGGCAGTCATAAGCTACGGACAACAAACACAATTGCAATTTATCAATGGCAATTTAAATGCACAGTGATACCATGACGAGGTCCTGAGGCCCATTGTCTTGCCATTCATCCGCCGCCATCACCTCATGTTTCAGCATGATAATGCACGGCCCCATATCACAAGGTTCTGTACCCAATTCCTGGAAGCTGAGAATGTCTTCCATGGCCTGCATACTCAGACATGTCACCCACTGAGCATGTTTGGGATGCTCTGGATCTATGCGTACCACAGCATGTTCCAGTTCCCGCCAATATCCAGCAACTTCTCACAGTAGTGGGACAACATTCCACAGGCCACAATCAACAGCTTGATCAACTCTATGCGAAGGAGATGTGTCTCGCTGCATGAAGCAAATGGCGGTCACCCCAGATACTGACTGGTTTTCTGTTCCACGCTCCTACCTTTTTTTTTTAAAGGTATCTATCACCAACAGATGCATATCTGTATTCCCAGTCATGTGAAATCCATAGATTAGGGCCTAATTAATTTATTTCAATTGACTGATTTCCTGATATAAACTGTAACTCACTAAAATCTTTGAAATTGTTGCATGTTGCGTTTTCTATTTTTGTTCAATGGATTTTATTCAGATCCCCATTAGCTGTTGAAAAAGCAGCAGCTATTCTTCCTGAGGTGTACACAAAACATAGAACATTACAAAATGCACTAATAGATAAGAACAGCAACACAAATGTAAAACTACATTTTAAACGACTAAAGAAAATGGTGTTTGTATGCGTCTCCACAGTCCGCGTTGTTCCTTGAGGTGTTTTATCAGTTTTCTTTTTAAATATTTTTTTTTCTTGCCTGAGTTACCTGAGGGTAGAAGAAAATTCCATGTAGTCATTTTCCCAGCCTCTGTTCTGACTTGGGGACTGGGTTTTTGAGCTGTGTTAACTGGCTGAACAGACAATTCGGTGCTATCAATACATCAATATTTCTTACAACGATCGACAGTGATGCAGTCAATCTCTCCTCTTCACTGAGCCAGGAGAGACTGATATGCATGTTATTGACATTGGCCATCCGTGTACATTTGAGGGCCAGACGTGCTGCTCTGTTCTGGGCCAGCTGCAGCTTTTCTAGGTATTTGTTTTGTCGCACCGGACCATACAACTGGGCAATAGTCAAGATGCGACAAAACCAGAGCCTGCAGGACTAGTTTGGTTGCATGTGATGTTAAAAAAGCAGAGCATCTCTTTATCACAGACAGACCTCTCCCCATCTTTACAACAATAGAATAAATATGCTTTGACCAGGACATTTTACAATCTAATAGAACACCAAGAAGTTTAGTCTCTTCTACTTGATCAACAGCCACATTATTCATTGAGTTTAGAGACCGTGGGTCTCTGTGGGTGTTTAGCCCCAGGCTCTGGTTCTCAGGGTGACGCCAGAGCTCTGTCCCCAGGGTACAGCATCACGTAGGTGGGGAGCAGAGTGCTGTGGGCAGTCTGGTCTCACCCCAGCTTGTAGCTGTAGCTCCCCTGACGAGGGACATACCATTAAAACAGCTTTTCCATCAAAACATGCTGTTGACATGTACTGAGTGTACAAAACATTAAGAACACCTTCCTAATATTGAGTTGCACCCACACTTTTGCCCTCAGAACAGCCTCAATTTGTCAGGGCATGGACTCTACAAGGTGTCGAAAGCGTTCCACAGGGATGCTGGCCCATGTTGACGCCAATGCTTCCCACAGTTGTGTCAAGTTGGCTGGATTTCCTTTGGGTGGTGGACCATTCTTGATACACACCGGAAACTGTTGAGTGTGAAAAACCCAGCACTGTTGC
Source organism: Coregonus clupeaformis (assembly GCF_020615455.1). Classification (NCBI taxonomy): domain Eukaryota; kingdom Metazoa; phylum Chordata; class Actinopteri; order Salmoniformes; family Salmonidae; genus Coregonus; species Coregonus clupeaformis. Next base: position 35,996,232 of record NC_059226.1, on the reverse strand, counting down.
AGTTCTTGACACAAACCGGTGCGCCTGGCACCTACTACCATACCCTGTTCAAAGGCACTTAAATATTTTGTCTTGCCCATTCACCCTCTGAATGGCACACATACACAATCCATGTATCAGTTGTCTCAAGGCTTAAAAATCATTTTAACCTGTCTCCTCCCCTTCATCTACACTGATTGAAGTGGATTTAACAAGTGACATCAATAAGGGATCCTAGCTTTCACCTGGATTCAGTCTATGTCATGGAAAGAGCAGGTATTCCTAATGTTTTGTACACTCAGTGTATAGTCTGTGTATAACACACTGTTATACATAGGCTATAGTGTAGTCGCTATAGAGAACAGCATCAGCTATTAGTGTGAACATTTAGCATTAGCTAATTGAGATCCACTGATGAGGTAGATGACATTTAAAACCTCTCCGTAAGCACCCACTGTTATGTTAGCGTAAGCTAGCTTCGCTTCATTGATTAAGTAGACGACATTTAAAACAGGTCCATGTTCAACACCTTCTGTTAATGCTGCTTAGTTAACTGGAAAGACCATAGAGACTGTTAGCTTAGCAATATCCCTATGAGAGTTACGGTAGAGTTAGCATGTAGCGCAGTTTAAATATTTGTTTTAATCAATCAAATGTTGTCAGGTGTTATTACAGCAGACCATTAAGTGTGAGACGTTTGGTTTCTGTATGTTCTCTCAGCACCTCAATGTAATACAACAGGCCTAGTACTCAGACCTGGGTTCAAATACTTAAAGAAATAATTTATAATGCTTTTGCTGGGCTTGATTGAGCTTTCCTGTTGCAATGGAACCAATAGACAAGTCCCAAACGTGCAAAGCCCGCTCATTTGGCACCCCAGACAGGCTAAAGTAAACACTCAAATTATTTGAAAGATTTCAAATAGTATTTGAACCAGGTCTGCTATGACTAGGTTTAGATTGAGCCAGACAGAATCCCCCCACTTCTCTGTGCTGTAGTGTCCCAGAACTCAGAACTGGGACCTGGTTTATGATGTGATACATGATCCAGAGGGCAGTAAATCTGACCAATGAGGGGAAACCTTGCTGTCTCTATCAATCTCACATATTACTTTCCCATATACAGGTATGTGACGACCCGAGACATGATCAATTCACAGCCATTGATTTAGTTTGAAACTGACCAGCTCTAGCTCCTCTCCTCGGACCAATAGGCTGTTTGTGTTTATTATGGACTTAGAGAAATACTGTTCCATCAGCATACAAGGAAAGAGCATTTCAATGTAAATGTTTTTCCATATGACTGACTTGTGTTTCTTAGACCTGTTTTTAAAGTTGGCCACATTTGCAATTAATACGTCACTGTGCTTCTCAGGTCTGGCTCTCAGACTCCGAGACGTGTCTTGGAGTACGTTTTGGTTGTTAGTTGTGTTTGATTTACCCCCCTTACCCAGTTGTTTTATGTGTGTGTGTGTGTGTGTGTGCGTGTTAACGCAGTAGAGGAACTCCCAGCTCGGGTTACGGTGCCGGGAAAAACACAGTGGCCATGGGGGAAGGACGGGGGAAATTGGAAGGCAGATGCTGTGATTTGTGTGTGTGTGTGCACAGTTTCTGTTGTATGCACTGTGTGTGTGTGTGGCATGCGTGGTTCCCCCCTGCACAGTAACCTCCATGCATTCTTCTAATTCTCTGTCCCCTGGTCTAAGCCAGCACAATCCCAGGACATAAAACAAGGGACCACAACAGGGCAGCAAATAGACTCCTGATATTCAACACTAGTCACAGACAGTACATAGCCCTCTGGACCCTGTTTGCGATATCTAGGCTTATGTATTGTTAGAACGACATTTGTGTGCAATGCAATGATTGTCCAACATTTCCCTTAGACGCTGTTCTAAGGTCTGTTTTGCATTTACCACTAATAGTTACGGTTACCATCGGGTGGGTGTAAATTAATCTGATCCTACAACCAACTCAACTTCTCCCCCCTCCTTTTCTCAGGGAGCTGTGCGACGAGTCCATGACCCATTCGGCTAGCTCCGCCTCCAGCCTGGACAGCCACGCCCCCTCTGAGAACAACAGCCAATCGCAGGGCATGCGGTGGGAGGAGCAGCAGAAGGTGCTGGCGTTGGAGCAGCTGGGGGGAGTGTTCCGGGTCGACCTGGGGCATATGAGGTCGCTCCGCCTCTTCTTCAGGTCAGCCAGGGGTCACGGGGTCACGGGGGGTCATGTTGTCTGGATACTTTATGACTTCAGGAACTGACTTTTACTCTCATAACAACTCACCTGTGTACAGTTGTGTTGTTTGGCCTGTGAGGGTAAAGGGGAAGATTATCATTGAGTCCAACTCAAACGATTACAAAAATGAAGAAGTCACTTCAAAAAGTAGGCCTATATGTATGTAAAAAAGTACTGTATTTGACAATCCAGGAAATTCCCCTGAAATTCTTCTCCAACAGAGTTTGCTGTATATGTTATAAGCCATGTTTGAGCAGTGCAGGAACAATGTATGTGTATTTCTTTCAGCCAGTGTTTCTGTATGTTTGACATACGGTATGTTTTGATTCCAGTGATGAGGCGTGTAACAGTGGTCAGCTGGTGATCGCCAGCAGGGAGAGCCAGTATAAGGTCCTCCACTTCCACCACACAGGTCTGGACAAGCTGGCTGAGGTCTTCCAACAGTGGAAGTGCTGTAGAGAGACCCAGCTCAAAGACCAGGTGAGACATGGTAGCATTGTGGCTAGACCGGGAGACTCATGGGCGGCGCACAATTGGCCCAGCGTCGTCCAGGGTAGGGGAGGGAATGGCCGGCAGGGATGTAGCTCAGTTGATAGAGCATGGCGTTTGCAACGCCAGGGTTGTGGGTTCGATTCCCACGGGGGGCCAGTATAATAAAAATATGTATTCACTAACTGTAAGTCGCTCTGGATAAGAGCGTCTGCTAAATGACTAAAATGTAAATGTAAATGTTATACCATCTTTTTTTACTTCGGCGTTATTATTGTGGCTAGATATGTTATTTCAGTGTTAGCATAATGGCTAGTTCCTTGATATATCTCTTTCTCTCTCTGCCCCCCACCCATCTCTCTCACTCTCTCTCCGCCCCCCACCCATCTATCTCGCTCTCTCTTTCTCTCTCTTCCCCCCACCCATCTCTCTCGCTCTCTCTCCTCTCTCTCTGCCTCCCACCCATCTCTCTCACTCTCTCTCTGCCCCCACCCATCTATCTCGCTCTCTCTTTCTCTCTCTTCCCCCCACCCATCTCTCTCCTCTCGCTCCTCTCTCTCTGCCTCCCACCCATCTCTCTCACTCTCTCTGCCCCCCACCCATCTCTCACTCTCTCTTTCTCTCTCTTCCCCCACCCATCTCTCTCGCTCTCTCTCCTCTCTCTGCCTCCCACCCATCTCTCTCACTCTCTCTCTGCCCCCACCCATCTATCTCGCTCTCTCTTTCTCTCTCTTCCCCCCACCCATCTCTCTCGCTCTCGCTCCTCTCTCTCTGCCTCCCACCCATCTCTCTCACTCTCTCTCTGCCCCCCACCCATCTCTCACTCTCTCTTTCTCTCTCTGCCCCCCCACCCATCTATCTCGCTCTCTCTCCGCCCCCCCACCCATCCATCTCGCTCTCTCTCTCCTCCCTCTCTTTTCCAGGTAGTGGATGAGAAGTCATGTATGCAGTTCTCCATCCGGAGGCCCACCCTGCCGTCCGCTGAGACCCACCCAGAGGAACGTCTGTACCGCCGCCTGGACGTCACCACCTGGCTCCGACACCTCAACCACAACGGACAGGTGGAGGAGGAGTACAAGCTACGCAAGGTGAGTGTGTAGCTGTGATAAGACCTTGGAAGACTGACTGAGTCAGTGGGCAGCTTCAGATACACAGCAGATGTGGAACGGTCATTGTTCAAATCACCAGTTATGTGTGTGTGTGTTTTAAGATATCTTAAATTAAAATTACTTGGAGCTGATTTCCTGGTATTTTTACAGTGTTATGTCCAACAATGAAAATGAGAAAAACATTTAACCACCAGCAGGCCAAATTCGTCCCTGGGCCACCAGTTGGGGAACCCTGGTGTAGTTACTGTAGCTAACATTGTTAAATTCTAGACTTCTACTACCCAGGCTGATCATGTCCTCTCTTTCCCCCCCTCAGGCCATCTTCTTTGGGGGCGTCGACCCATCCATCCGCGGGGAGGTGTGGCCCTTCTTACTGCACTACTACAGCTGTGACTCCTCCTCCCAGGAGAGAGAGGCCTGGAGACTGCAGAAACGCTCAGAGTACCACGACATCCAGCAGAGGAGGTAGGTGGCTGTGGGGTGCAAACAGTATGTTTCTGGGTTTACTATAACTAATGTCTCTCCATCCAGGGGAGCTGCACTGCTACTGACTGTGTCTCTGTGTGTGTGTGTGTGTGTGTGTGTGTGTGTGTGTGTGTGTGTGGGCAGGCGGGCGGGCTGGGGGGGGCAGAAGAAAAAAAAAGTCAGTTCTAACCATAATAAAGTTGTGTATTGTATTTCTATTCCATGTAAGAAGGACATTCATAACACTGGAACATATGTGGTTTATTTATCCAAAGGAATAAGGTGGCACCAAGCCATATCCTGCTAACTATTAACACACACACACACACACTTTGCAAATGGAGCAAACAATAGACACACTTACAGAACGTGTTATGGGAGTGCTGGGTGTAAATGAACAGGCCTCTTGGGAAACAACATGTAAACGCTGATCAAATCATATTCTCATATTCTACCTATCAATAGGATGACTACAGCTCGATAGGCACGTACGCACCACACATCACACACCACACACCAACACACCACACATCACACACCATGCACCACATACCACACACACCACACATCACATACCACACACCACACACACACACCACACATCACACACCACACACCACACACCACATACCACACACTAAAAGAGAGTAAAGGATGCAACTAGTCAGAGTTTACATTAACCTTCCAGCGTTACCTGTCTGTGTCTGTCCCTAATCCTCTTTCTTTTTTCAATACGTTTAAATTTTTTATTTTTGTCATTTAACAGATGTCTTACCTAGAGCACCTTACAGGAGCAATTAGGGCTAAGTGCCTTGCTCAAGGGCACATTGGCACATTTTTCACCTAGTCGGCTTGGATATTCGAACCAGCGACCTTTCGGATACTTGGCTGTACGCTCTTACCCACTAGGCTACCTAAGCCTCCACACAGTGTGCATGTGTGCACAAGTGCACAGAATTAATATGATAATTGGCCAGTCTTCAGCGGTATGGTATATTAACCTTTTGAATACATCAGAAGACCTAATCCAAACCAGTCAATTAGAAGCTCTATTCCTCCTGTGATGTGATGTGGCTGTTAGAAAAACACTTGACTGAGCCTCCAGGGGCCACTGGCTCATTAAGACCCTGGAACTACAGTCTCTGCCTTATAGAGGTGGTGGCACTGGTAACACTGTCCTTAAAGCCTGCAGATATAATGCATTATGATGCAGGTATAATAACTTTTATAAACTGGGTGGGTCGAGCCCAGAATGCTGATTGTCTGACAGCCGTGGTATATCAGACCGTATACCATGGGTATGACAAAACATTTATTTTTACTGCTCTAATTATGTTGGTAACCAGTTTATAATAGCAATAAGGCACCTCGGGGGGTTGTGATATATGGCCAATATACCACGGCTAAGGGCTGGGTCCAGTCACTACGCGTTTCGTCGTGCATAAGAACAGCCCTTAGCCGTGGTATATTGACCATATACCACACCTCATCGGGCCTTATTGCTTAAATAAGACTTATCATGAACATGTATGACACCCTTAGAATCATCTCTTTGTGATCCTGACTAAAGACCAGCCCCTGTTAATTAAATCAATTAGTTATATATGGAAATGTAACATTAGATTATTTATATTTTGTTTTAGATGGTCATAAGTTACATTTTGAAGAATCAATTATTGCTTGTTTGATGTTCAGTTATGTGCTGTAGCCAGTACTGTTGAAGATGTAAAAAAATGGAGGATCCTGCTTGAGAGGAGAGGAATGTCCAAATATACCTGTTCTGAACAAACACTGGAGGAGAAGAGGGTTGTGGAGAGTTGATTCAGTTTACTCGTCTATTTTCTAGAAGGTCTGATGTCTTTGAGGTCTTACATGCTAATGTTAATGTTGAGTTACAGTGGGGGAAAAAAGTATTTAGTCAGCCACCAATTGTGCAAGTTCTCCCACTTAAAAAGATGAGAGAGGCCTGTAATTTTCATCATAGGTACACGTCAACTATGACAGACAAAATGAGGAAAAAAATTCCAGAAAATCACATTGTAGGATTTTTTATGAATTTATTTGCAAATTATGGTGGAAAATAAGTATTTGGTCAATAACAAAAGTTTCTCAATACTTTTTTATATACCCTTTGTTGGCAATGACACAGGTCAAATGTTTTCTGTAAGTCTTCACAAGGTTTTCACACACTGTTGCTGGTATTTTGGCCCATTCCTCCATGCAGATCTCCTCTAGAGCAGTGATGTTTTGGGGCTGTCGCTGGGCAACACGGACTTTCAACTCCCTCCAAAGATTTTCTATGGGGTTGAGATCTGGAGACTGGCTAGGCCACTCCAGGACCTTGAAATGCATCTTACGAAGCCACTCCTTCGTTGCCCGGGCGGTGTGTTTGGGATCATTGTCATGCTGAAAGACCCAGCCACGTTTCATCTTCAATGCCCTTGCTGATGGAAGGAGGTTTTCACTCAAAATCTCACGATACATGGCCCCATTCATTCTTTCCTTTACACGGATCAGTCGTCCTGGTTCCTTTGCAGAAAAACAGCCCCAAAGCATGATGTTTCCACCCCCATGCTTCACAGTAGGTATGGTGTTCTTTGGATGCAACTCAGCATTCTTTGTCCTCCAAACACGACAAGTTGAGTTTTTACCAAAAAGTTCTATTTTAGTTTCATCTGACCATATGACATTCTCCCAATCCTCTTCTGGATCATCCAAATGCACTCTAGCAAACTACATGTACTGGCTTAAGCAGGGGGACACGTCTGGCACTGCAGGATTTGAGTCCCTGGCGGCGTAGTGTGTTACTGATGGTAGGCTTTGTTACTTTGGTCCCAGCTCTCTGCAGGTCATTCACTAGGTCCCCCCATGTGGTTCTGGGATTTTTGCTCACCGTTCTTGTGATCATTTTGACCCCACGGGGTGAGATCTTGCGTGGAGCCCCAGATCGAGGGAGATTATCAGTGGTCTTGTATGTCTTCCATTTCCTAATAATTGCTCCCACAGTTGATTTCTTCAAACCAAGCTGCTTACCTATTGCAGATTCAGTCTTCCCAGCCTGGTGCAGGTCTACAATTTTGTTTCTGGTGTCCTTTGACAGCTCTTTGGTCTTGGCCATAGTGGAGTTTGGAGTGTGACTGTTTGAGGTTGTGGACAGGTGTCTTTTATACTGATAACAAGTTCAAACAGGTGCCATTAATACAGGTAACGAGTGGAGGACAGAGGAGCCTCTTAAAGAAGAAGTTACAGGTCTGTGAGAGCCAGAAATCTTGCTTGTTTGTAGGTGACCAAATACTTATTTTCCACCATAATTTGCAAATAAATTCATTAAAAATCCTACAATGTGATTTTCTGGATTTTCTTTCTTCTCATTTTGTCTGTCATAGTTGACGTGTACCTATGATGAAAATTACAGGCCTCTCTCATCTTTTTAAGTGGGAGAACTTGCACAATTGGTGGCTGACTAAATACTTTTTTCCCCCACTGTACATGACTAGGGGATTCTGGTAGCAGATCCAGGTACAGCTGATGACTGTTCTCCAGAAAGGAAGAAGAGAGAGAGAGTGAGGCATGGAGGTAGAGAGGGAACGAGGGACTGGGAGAGAGAAGGAGTGAGAGGGAGGAGACGCCGAGGGACAGGCAGACACAAACACAGCCCCAGAAAGTAAACAGTTGCGTGAAGTTGCATCACGCCTGGTGTTATTGTTCCTGGCGGGGCTCAATGGAAAACACATAGTGTTAATTAAATCCCCCCTGCTCTGCTCGTTAGGGTAGGGGTCAGGTCCTCACTGTTCAGGTTCTGAGCCAGAGGGTGATGGGAGGGGGTTAGGGTTAGATCATAGGTTGTTTAAGTGGTTTCAACAACCTCACCCTACCCTTTTCCTGTCATCCTATCAAGGGTTCAATTAAAAGTAAGTTTTTGAAGTTGCGGAACTGCCCTCAAGTTTGGTTGACATTAGTGCATAGCCCCAGTATTTAACCCAGTTTAAAACCGCTTCCTACCTGTGTCTGCCCCGGCCATCCCCAGGTTGTCTATGAGTCCTGAGGAGCACAGTGACTTCTGGAGGAAGGTTCAGTTCACCGTGGATAAGGACGTGGTGAGAACAGACCGCAGCAACCACTTCTTCAGGGGAGAGAACAACCCCAATGTGGAGATCATGAGGTGAGGACAGCTGGCTCTCTGTCTGGGTCTCTCCCTCTTTCGTTCCCTGTTCTCTTACTCTCTCTTCTCTCTGCTCTTTCAATCTTACACCTTCTATCCCCTGCCACTCCTCTTTCTCTCTTTCCTCTCATCTCTATCTCTGTCACTCTTTATTCTATATTTCACTCTTCCCTCTCTTTCTCATTCTCCTCTCCTCCATTTATTCCTCACCTTTTCAATTCCTCATCATCTTTCCTATCCCATAGTCCAGTGCACAGGAGGTAATATTGTACATGAATATCATATTCTGAACCCTGGGGGAAGCTAGCTAATGACTTTCATGCTTTATTGACTCCCACTAAGCTCTTAGTACACTACTTCTGATGCATACTTACAGCTAATAGCTTCCTAAATGAGGCTCTAAAGGTTTCGAAACCAGGCTGTTTGTTAAGTGACTCTCATGGCTGGATCTCAGTTTTGGTCAAAGTAACTGGGTCAAGTAGAGTAGGGGTGGGGGAGGTTAGAACTCTCATGTATTATTATGGCCTAATTTTATCTCACCACTTTTCATATTTGTTTTATTCATTCGCTTACTCTAAGTTCTAATGCCATAGTGTTAATTAGTTTAAGTTCCTTGGTGTCCACATCACTAAGGAATGATCATGGTCAACATACTCCAACACAGTCGTGAAAGCACGGTAACGCCTCTTCCCCCTCAAGAGGCTGAAAAGATTTGGCATGGACCCTCAGATCATTATAAAGTTCTACAGCTGCACCATTGAGAGCATCCTGACTGGCTGCGTCACCGCTTGGTATGGCAACTGCTTGGCATCCGACCGCAAGGCGCTACAGAGGGTAGTGTGTACGGCCCAGTACATCACTGGGGCCGAGCTTCCTGCCATCCAGGACCTCTATACCAGGTGGTGTCCAAGGAAGGCCCTAAAAATTGTCAGACTCCAGCCACCCAAGTTATAGACTGTTCTCTCTGCTACCGCACGGCAAGCGGTACCGATGCACCAAGTCTGGAAACAACATGACCCTGAACAGCTTCTACCCCCAAGCCATAAGACTGCTAAATATTTAGTTCGGGTGGCTATTGGTTAACTATTTAACTATCTGTATTGACCCTTTATGCACTAATTATTTTGACTCATCACATACGCTGCTGCTACTTGTTTATTATCTCTCCTGTTTCCTAGTCACATTATTCCTAGTTATATGTACATATCTACCTCAATTACCTCTTAGCCCTGCACATTGACTTGGTACTGGTACACCATGTATATAGCCAAGTTATCGTTGCTCATTGTATATTTATTCCTTTAGTTATTATTTCTCTATTTTTCTCTCTGCATTGTTGGGGTTAAAAGTAAGCATTTCACTGTTGGTCTACACCTGTTGTTTACGAAGTATGTGAAAAATACAATTTGATTTGATCTAATTGATTATTTTAGTGTGATGGGTTAGTAAGACTTTGTATGTAGGACTTAGTATGAGGTAATATGCATGACTTGATATCTTGATATTGTCTGTGGTGGTGTTCCTCCCTTCCTCCAGGTGTGTGCTGCTGAACTACGCAGTGTTCAACCCAGAGATGGGCTACTGCCAGGGCATGTCTGACCTGGTGGCTCCCCTGCTGACCGAGGTGCAGGACGAGAGCGACACGTTCTGGTGCTTCGTAGGCCTGATGGAGAACACCATCTTTATCAGCTCTCCCCGCGACGAGGACATGGAGAGACAACTGGTAACTCTCTCACTTTATTACACACACTCTATCTTTCTCTCTCTCTCTCTCTTTCTCTCTCTTTCTCTCTCTTTCTCTCTCTTTCTCTCTCTTTCTCTCTCTCTCTCTCTCTCTCTCTCTCTCTCTCTCTCTCTCTCTCTCTCTCTCTCTCTCTCTCTCTCTCTCTCTCTCTCTCTCTCTCTCTCTCTCTCTCTCTCTCTCTCTCTCTCTCTCTCTCTCTCTCTCTCTCTCTCTCTCTCTCTCTCTCTCTCTCTCTCTCTCTTCTCTCTCTCTCTCTCTCTTTCTCTCTCTCTCACTTTCTTACACACACACACTTTTCTCGCTCTCTCTCTCTCTTTCTCTCTTTCTCTCTTTCTCTCTCTCTCTCTCTCTCGCTCTCTCTCTCTCTCTCTCTCTCTCTCTCACTTTCTTACACACACACACATCTCTCTCTCTCTCTCTCTCTCTCTCTCTCTCTCTCTCTCTCTCTGTGATTCTCTTTTGTGTTTGATTGTTTGTGTGTGTGTGTGGTGTTACATTCATATCCACATTAGCGCCCTAACCATCTCTCTCCCCTGTTCCAGATGTACCTGAGGGAGCTGTTGCGTCTGATGCTGCCCCGGTTCCACCAGCACCTGACCCAGCTGGGGGAGGATGGGCTACAGCTGCTGTTCTGTCACCGCTGGATCCTACTCTGTTTCAAACGGGAGTTCCCCGACACAGAGGCCCTGCGCATGTGGGAGGCCTGCTGGGCACACTACCAGGTACACAACTTTACATCAGCATACGCACAGCAACATCATCATGTTGTACATGGCATTGGTGTACACAGAGCAATATCAAACACAACATTGGCATACATACACCAATATCAAACAATGTGTGTAACAATATGTATTAACAACTGTGTGTAACAATGTTAGGAGTTTATAGCCGGTATAGGTATAACCATCATTCATACAACCCACTAGTTATGGAGATTAGAGTTGGATGTAGACACAACCACACACAACCACACACAACCACTGTACTGTAGGCAGGCTCTCCACAGTTAAGTGTAAATGTACTTCATCATTAACACTATCGCTCCCTCAGACGGACTACTTCCATCTGTTCGTGTGTGTGGCCATCATCGTGCTGTACGGTGATGACGTAACGGAGCAGCAGTTAGCCACCGACCAGATGTTGCTCCACTTCAGCAACCTCTCCATGCACATGAACGGGGAGCTGGTGCTGCGCAAGGTAACGCTAGCAGTTAGCCTTTAGCATGATGTTGCGCTACTCCATGCCACTTTACCTCAAGCATGCTAGCATTTTATGCAACACTAGCATTTTACCCTCTAGTTAGCATACTATGATTGTTGTTTACTTCTTAACTCATCCCCTCAGTGTACACTCATCGACTGCGCCGAATGGATTTAAAAGGAATGGAGTTTGTGATACAACAAAGCATAATAGTCCTTGTTGCTTGCTACCCAGCCCTCAAGGAGAATTGAAATACTTGGTGTGATCCTGCCGTGTTGAGGATTTATGAGTCATGGCCGGTAGTGTGTCTCTGTCTTCTCCTCATGTTTATGGATGCCATGTTAGTACTGCTGCTGCAGCAACAGCACATTTTAGCATGCAGGTGTCATGACTGTTTTAGAACCCCTATTAGATTTGATATCTCTGTGTCTGTGAACAGCTCAGACCTTTTTAGTTTAAATTAAATCATGTTAATTGATTTTGGCTGTGTTAGATTGTTCTTCCACATCTGAAGGAGCTATTGATTCAGTCAAACGCTATTCAAATCTACTTGATACTAAGTGTGATCCTGTTAGCTGTTTTGCAAGTCTTGAGGTATAGCTTCTATTTCCTCCTTTCTAAGTGTTTTCCTCATGTTTAACCTATCTCTCATACTCTGCCACTCCCTTCCTCCACTCCCTTGCTCTCTCACATGCTCTCTTTCTTTCTCTCCATTTCTTCTCTCTACTGCTCTCCTTGACTCTCTCTTACGTTCTCTCTCTCTTTCTCTTCCTCTCTCTCACCCACCCTTCCTACTACCAGGCCCGTAGTCTACTCTACCAGTTCCGTCTGTTACCCAGAATCCCGTGCAGCCTCCATGACATGTGTAAGCTGTGCGGTCCAGGGATGTGGGACAGTCGCTACATCCCGGCCGTGGAGTGTTCCGGGGAGCACCCTGACTCCCAGAGCTGCCCCTATGGCGGCACAGCCATCCCCCAGCCCTCGGCCTCCCCGTCGCCCTCACCCTCACCCTACCCCACCCCACTCCCCGAGGGCAAAAGAGGCTCTAAGACCAGAGACATCTTCACGTTTCGGAAGCAGTCCTGAGGTGAAATAGGGGGGGAGGCGGGAGGGAGACAATGGTGCTAACTGTAACTGTTGAGTAGATCAGGAGCTGCAGTACTGATTTTCCGCCACTAGGATTCCTGACATACTGTGCTTCTCTCTGACACATCTCTCCACACTCTCCCCCGTTTCACAATCTCCATCTTAGTAAAGGGATTTTCCACCTGATCCTTTTGTCCAGTGCGACATGGAACACTGCCTTATAAGAATTTATATTTATTTGGAACACTACCACAGAGACTTGGCACTACGGTTCCCATGAAGAAGAAGCTGCTCTGCTATTGGAGGAGATTGGACAATCATCACTCTGTGTTGGACTGTAACCGTTCAGGGTCCACACTGTGGTCTAAGGTTGCTGGACTGGATTCAAGGTGACTCCAAGGGTCAAATACTGACTTGAGGTGTGTTGCAGTTATTTGAACTCCATCGAAAGGTTTTCATATGCTCACAATGGAATGTTTGTGTGAATAATGGAATGATATATTATCTCAGCATATTGCAATCAGGCTGAGGCCTTTTAACACTACACACTTATAAACCTCCATCAACCAAGAGAGAGGCAAGCTGTCATTTCAACTGTCAGTAAGTTGAAATATTGGTACTTTTCAAATAATATATTTTTTCCATTCCCTTCAAAGAGGGAGTGTGTGTATCTGTGGGTTTGCGATTACAATATTTAGCAATATAGTACGGTTATATCCTTGCATGAACAATCCTTTAAGTATAGAGGGCACAACCTGTTTAGCGAATAACACAGAAGCTCAAAACAGAGGTATATAGGAAACTTTCCACAACAGGTTTTCTACAAACATCCTTATCAGATTCCTGTTCAGAAACCTGCTCATGTATTCTCACATTATCAGATGACACTGCCTGTCAGGCAGAAAGAAGGTGGTATTTCATTTATCTTTGATAAGAGAGGATATTAATAAATATGGCATCTATCAAAGCAATATGGACTGAAAAATAGAAGTTAGACTAGATGTAGAGGATATGAGTTTGTGAAAAATATGGGGTGATGGTTGTGGATATCACAACATTACCAGCCAAAGAGTGTACAGTTTGGTCAGTTAGCTACAGTGGGGAAAAAAAGTATTTAGTCAGCCACCAATTGTGCAAGTTCTCCCACTTAAAAAGATGAGAGAGGCCTGTAATTTTCATCATAGGTACACGTCAACTATGACAGACAAAATGAGATTTTGTTTTCCAGAAAATCACATTGTAGGATTTTTAATGAATTTATTTGCAAATTATGGTGGAAAATAAGTATTTGGTCAATAACAAAACTTTCTCAATACTTTGTTATATACCCTTTGTTGGCAATGACACAGGTCAAACGTTTTCTGTTAGTCTTCACAAGGTTTTCACACACTGTTGCTGGTATTTTGGTCCATTCCTCCATGCAGATCTCCTCTAGAGCAGTGATGTTTTGGGGCTGTCGCTGGGCAACACGGACTTTCAACTCCCTCCAAAGATTTTCTATGGGGTTGAGATCTGGAGACTGGCTAGGCCACTCCAGGACCTTGAAATGCTTCTTACGAAGCCACTCCTTCGTTGCCCGGGTGGTGTGTTTGGGATCATTGTCATGCTGAAAGACCCAGCCACGTTTCATCTTCAATGCCCTTGCTGATGGAAGGAGGTTTTCACTCAAAATCTCACGATACATGGCCCCATTCATTCTTTCCTTTACACGGATCAGTCGTCCTGGTCCCTTTGCAGAAAAACAGCCCCAAAGCATGATGTTTCCACCCCCATGCTTCACAGTATGTATGGTGTTCTTTGGATGCAACTCAGCATTCTTTGTCCTCCAAACACGACGAGTTGAGTTTTTACCAAAAAGTTATATTTTGGTTTCATCTGACCATATGACATTCTCCCAATCCTCTTCTGAATCATCCAAATGCACTCTAGCAAACATCAGACGGGCCTGGACATGTACTGGCTTAAGCAGGGGGACACGTCTGGCACTGCAACACACTACGTCCCTGGCGGCGTAGTGTGTTACTGATGGTAGGCTTTGTTACTTTGGTCCCAGCTCTCTGCAGGTCATTCACTAGGTCCCCCCGTGTGGTTCTGGGATTTTTGCTCACCGTTCTTGTGATCATTTTGACCCCACGGGGTGAGATCTTGCGTGGAGCCCCAGATCGAGGGAGATTATCAGTGGTCTTGTATGTCTTCCATTTCCTAATAATTGCTCCCACAGTTGATTTCTTCAAACCAAGCTGCTTACCTATTGCAGATTCAGTCTTCCCAGCCTGGTGCAGGTCTACAATTTTGTTTCTGGTGTCCTTTGACAGCTCTTTGGTCTTGGCCATAGTGGAGTTTGGAGTGTGACTGTTTGAGGTTGTGGACAGGTTCAAACAGGTGCCATTAATACAGGTAACGAATGGAGGACAGAGGAGCCTCTTAAAGAAGAAGTTACAGGTCTGTGAGAGCCAGAAATCTTGCTTGTTTGTAGGTGACCAAATACTTATTTTCCACCATAATTTGCAAATAAATTAATTACAAAATCCTACAATGTGATTTTCTGGATTATTTTTTCTCAATTTGTCTGTCATAGTTGACGTGTACCTATGATGAAAATTACAGGCCTCTCTCATCTTTTTAAGTGGGAGAACTTGCACAATTGGTGGCTGACTAAATACTTTGTTTCCCCACTGTACATATCGAATACGACGCAGGATATTAGACAATGTGTTAGTTTTTTTTACTTTAAGTTTGTTTTTGTTAAATCATTTCAGACAGGGCGGTTGTGTAAAAGCTCAAGTATTGTTTTTTCATATCTAGAAACACATTGACCTCCACCTTGACCAAGTGAAAGAACACCACCATTGTTGTCACTGCACTATACAATATTATAATTCATTTGATTTGTACAGCACAGCTTCAATCAAATACAGTGAAATCTCAAGGTTCTTCACCTGCACCAACCAAGTGAATTTGTCCATATGAATGTATCCACTTTGTTGCTTTCTATTCTCTTGACTGTTTATTTCATGTTTGCGCGTGAGTGTGTGTGTGTGTGTGTGTGTGTAAACGGCAGTGACCTCCCAACATCTAGTAATGAGTTGGGGAGCAGCCCCCAATAGGCCTCCACTGACTGATCTCCTCAATTACAAAACACATCAGCACAGAGGGAGAGAAAGAAAGGGGGAGAGAGGGCGAAAGAAAACCAACCAAAGGAATGGCAGCTCTTTACCTAACCTGGGTACAAATACTATTTGAAATCATTTAAAATACTTTATTTTTGCTTGATTGAGCTTGCCTGGCTGAATAATGGACCAATAGAGTATTCCCAAAAGGCAGGCAGGAAGGCGAGCGCAAACGCTTAAAAGTATTTGAAAGATTTTAATTATTTTATTTTAATTTATTTCCCAAGTTCTCTGGGCCTGTTTCCTGTAATCTGTGAGTTGTCACGGTGGCGAGGGTCCCGGGGGGAGAGTTTGAGTGCCACTCCTGGTGGGAAAACATCTTGAAATTGCCACTAAAAGGTAACATTAGGATCTCCAAGCTGCTTCCCCTCTCTCTCCCGCTCAACATGCAGTCTCTGCAAATGACATGCATTACTGGCCCCTGTGTCCATTAGTCATCTGTGGCTGCTGCTCGCTGAAAAAGCCTGGAGAATTTAGAAGATTGGGCCAACCACTTTATAAAGGGCTAACCGATGGATGGTAACGTGGTTTGGAAAATAATTGGGTGGCAAGGCGGCGGGGGCTTTGTGTGTGTGTGTGTGTGTGTGTGTGTGTGTTTATTTGCTTGCTTACTTAGATTGTCCATCTCTTTCCATGGACTGCTTAACTGAGTCACTGTAACATGTCATTGGGTTTAGCACTATTTAACAAATGGTTGTGACTGCGAGTTATCACTGAATGTACAGTTCTATAAGGTTCTATAATAATACACAGGCCACTGATAAGAGGACCTACTATGGTCCTATGCTGTAGTGTAACCGACATATACAAGACTGGCTTTCACATGCTGGAGGGCCGTGGTGAAGGCCGAAACGTTGGTGATTTGAAATAAATGCATAAATTGAACTTTTTTTTATTCTTTTTTTTTCTCTCTGCATTCTGACCTTGAACTTAAGCATGAGGAAACGCATGTGCCAGCCAGCTATTCATTTGGGGTGGAGATCACAGAAATGGAGGTCTGGCAGAGTTATGTCTACAGATACAGTGCATTCGCAAAGTATTCAGACCCCTGGAGTTTTTTCCACATGTTGTTATGTTACAGCCTTATTCTAAAATGGATTAAATAAAAAAAAATCCTCATCAATCTATACACAATACCCCATAATGACAAAGCGAAAACAGGTTTTTAGAAATTTTGCACATTGGTCCCATAGTTGACCAGTGCATGTCAGAGCAAAAATCAAGCCATGAGGTCGGAGGAATTGTCCTCAGAGCTCCGAGACAGGATTGTGTCAAGGCACAGATCTGGGGAAGGGTATCAAAAAAATCTCTGCAGCATTGAAGGTCCCCAAGAACACAGTTTGGAACCACCAAGTCTCTGAAATCCTTGCCCATAGTTCGTCTACCTAGAGCTGGCCGCCCGGCCAAACTGAGCAATCGGGGGAGAAGGACCTTGGTCAGGGAGGTGACCAAGAACCCGATGGTCACTCTGACAGAGCTCAAGAGTTCCTCTGTGGAGATGGGAGAACCTTCCAGAAGGACAACCATCTGTGCAGCACTCCATCAATCAGGCCTTTATGGTAGAGTGGCCAGACAGAAGCCACTCCTCAGTAAAAGGCACATGACAGCCCGCGTGGAGTTCGCCAAAAGGCACCTAAAGGACTCACAGACCATGAGAAACAAGATTCTCTGGTCTTATGAAAACAAGATTGAACTATTTGGCCTGAATGCCAAGCATTACGTCTGAAGGAAACCTGGCACCATCCCTACAGGGAAGCATGGCGGTGGCAACATCATGCTGCGTGGATGTTTTTCAGCGACAGGGACTGGGAGACTAGTCAGGATCGAGGCAAAGATGAACGGAGCAAAGTACAGAGAGATCCTTGATGAAAACCTGCTCCAGAGCGCTCAGGACCTCAGACTGGGCGCGAAGGTTTACCTTCCAACAGGACAATGACCCTAAGCATACAACCAAGACAACGTAGGAGTGGCTTCAGGACAAGTCTCTGAATGTCCTTGAGTAGCCCAGCCAGAGCCCGGACCTGAACCTGATCAATCATCTCTGAAGAGACCTGAAAAAAGCTGTGCAGCAATGCTCCCCATCCAACCTGACAAAGCTTGAGAGGATCTGGCGGCAGGTAATTAGAGGTTAAGAGCGTTGTGCCAGTAACCAAAAGGTCGCTGGTTCTAATCCCCGAGCCGACTAGGTGAAAAATCTGTTGATGTGCCCTTGAGCAAGGCACTTAACCCTAATTGCTCCTGTAAGTCGCTCTGGATAAGAGCGTCTGCTAAATGACTGTAATGTAATGTAATGTAATGTAATGTAATCTGCAGAGAAGAATGGGAGAAACTCCCCAAATACAGGTGTGCCAAGCTTGTAGCGTCAAACCCAAGAAGACTCAAGGCTGTAATCGCTGCCAAATGTGCTTCAACAAAGTACTGAGTAAAGGGTCTGAATACTTATGTAAATGTCATGTTTTTTTATTTTTTTTGCTTTGTCATTATGGGGTATTGTGTGTAGATTGATGAAGGGGAAAAAAACAATTTAATCAATTTTAGAATAAGGCTATAAACTAACAAAAAGTGGAAAAAGTCCAGGGGTCTGAATACTTTCTGAATGCACTGTACACAATCTAATCTGGAATGGTTGTTTGCTGTAGCTTCTCATTATGGTTGGAGGACTGTAACACGTGCTGGAGTCTTAAACTGCCTTCCATCAACATCTGTTAAGATGGCATCAGAATGATCTTCAGGTGGCCTTGTCTTGGAGAGCAACAGGAACGCTCAAAACAGGGTTGCCAGATTTGTCTAAAATCGCCCGGTCTCTGCTCTTTCCCCATGTTGGATTGATTGCAGCCTTATAAGAAGATGATCTCTGTCTGTTTAGTTTAAGATTACACTACAACTCTATGACGTATTTATCATAGTTCATCATTTGGATGGGAGAGGTCGCTGAAACTAGCCAACAAGAATTTGATAGCAATGTTTTATGACATTTAGAAAGAAAGATTGAGGGAAAAACATTTTTTGACATGATTTCAAAATGTGATAATGTTCATTGCAGTTGGCTGATGCGGCACGCCTATTGGCTGGTTTCATCCTGAGTGACCCTACTGCCTCTGAGGTTGGAACTATAGAAATAGCATGACTAAAACGGACATCCCCATTCAAGTCAATTATTTTTCATTGGTGGACCGGCAGCCATATTGAGTGTACCTGTTAGAGTGCAGTTTTTTCCGTTCTAATAACTCTATTTCTATGCTTGGAACTGACTGCAATTACACAACCCATTAGCAGCTGATTGATAGCCCCTATCAGGCTTAATGCATTTCAAGAGCAGTAAACCAGATCAAGGGAAAATGACAATAAATACATAAATGAATAAAACGCCACTTCTCATTACTCCTATCTACAGTCTCCTTTGAGTAACTCCTATGAGGTTCATCTACACAACAACATTACTGTTGAATGATGATGGAAGCTGACTAAGGAATTGCACATGTGAAGGAAGAGCACTATAAGATCTGTGGGGGCCCATAATCATGAAGCATCTCAGAGTAGGAGTGCTGATCTAGGATCAGGTTCCCCCCTGAACATATAATCTTATTCATTATGATCTAAAAGGCTAAACTGATCTGTGTGCAAAAAGCAGATGGTTTAAACGTTGTCATCTTCTCCCTTCATGTTAATGTAAAGTGTTCGTCTGAGAGGCGCTCATCGTCGTGTGCTGCTTTGCCTAAACCTACAGTGGCAAGGTGGATTAAATAGTTGTCATTACAGCTCTGTATGATTGATAAGACCTGAGGTGTAACTGTAAGTGCTCTATCTCAGACATGGGTGGAAGCCCAACCAACCAACCAACCAGCACCGTCTGCAACCTTACACTGCTGCCACCATAGACATACAGACACATTACAGTCAGTACCTCTACCGCTGTGCGACACCCGTGTGTGTGTCAGTCTCTGTTTTCCATTAGAATTTGTACGCTGCAGATCAGTGTGGGTGTGTCATTCATCTGTGTGTGGTCCTCCTTTATCACATTTATCTCTTTCTCAGCATTGTGTGTGTGCGTGAGGGCATGCCTGCCTGCCTAAGTTCATACCTGTGTTCATGCCTGCCGATGTGCAAGCCATGCCTGCCTGTTTGTGTGTTTGTCCCTCCAAGCTTCCCTTAACTGCAGCCAACAACCTACCCCCCCATCTCTCTCCCTCTCTATTTTCTTTGAGTGACAGTGTGGGGCCTGGCCCCTCCCCTGCTGTGGGGCTGCATTTTTCCACTGGGTTATAGCCCCTTAAATATCAATTACAGGGCCACACTTCCACACCTGGAGACAGGCTGGGCTGAGAATGAGTTTGGCCCATTAGGGTGGACCCCGGCTGGGCTGTTTATCGAGGGGGCTGGGCGGTGTGGTGCGGAGGTGTTAATGGACCTGCCACTGCAATAGTCAGTCACCACCATAAAACAGTAGTGAATGGAGAGTGACGGGGAAGCTTGGTGCTTGTGGAGGCTACTACGTTCTCTGTGTTCGTTGGCTCATTTCCTGATATTGTTCGGTTGGATTTTATGTTTGTTTTGGTTCATTGTGTTGGAATTTATTTAGGCTTTTATTTTATTTTAATTACTGACTTTTTCCTGTTAATTTGTTCAAACTCAAGATATGATCTGGTGAGTTCTTTCAGTACAGTAACAGTAGTCCAGAATAAATACTGGTCTTATGGTGCCGTACACAGTAGTATACAAGTAGTATTATATGGAGAAGTACTGCATACAACAACACTATGACTCCGAAACATAATTTCATAAAGACCCAGTCCACAGGCATAGTTTAGCTTCCAATGCGATTATGGAGCTTAGATACTTTATGATCGATGTCAATGATACAGATGCAGTTTTGCTCTCCTAAATTGGCCACACTATCTATGCTATTATCATTGCGTGGGAGGATGGGGATGGGGATGGGGTGGGAGGGAGGGAGGAAGAGGGAGAGAAAGAGAGAGATGACACTGAATATACTCAGATGACTGCCATATTGATAGAAGTATGAAAATCGTCTCTCCCTCTGTCTGGATTTGTAATGTCATTATGAAAGAATTCACTGGCTGACTTATGGGCCATAAATTATGGCTGATCATTCTCAATTACTTCTAGATTGGGTCGGGGTCAAAGTTTGTATCAGGACAACATCTTATAAATAAGGAATTTCCTTGCATAATGCTTATTCTTAGCTAGTGCAAAAAGTGTCATTGCAGTGAATTTTTTTATCTGGATTTCATATATTGTAATCATATTTCTATGTGTATTACATGTTATTTCATTAGACATCTGATCATTTTTTTCCTTTATATACTGAGTGTACAAAACATTAGGAACACCTACTCTTTCCATGACATAGACTGACCAGGTGAAAGCTATGATCCCTTATTGATGTCACTTGTAAAATCCACTTCAATTAGTGTAGATGAACGGGGGGAGATGGGTTAAAGAAGGATTTCTAAGCCATTCAGAGGGTGAATGGGCAAGACATAATATTTAAGTGCCTAACTACAAGGTATGGTAGTAGGTGCCACGCACAACAGTTTCCCGTGTGTATCAAGAATGGTCCACCACCCAAAGGACATCCAGCCAACTTGACAAAACTATGGGAAGCATTGGAGTCAACATGGGCCAGCATCCCTGTGGAACGCTTTCGACACCTTGTAGAGTCCATGCCCCAACGAATTGAGGCTGTTCTGAGGGCAAAAGGAGGTGCAACTCAATATTAGGAAGGTGTTCCTAATGTTTTGTACACTCAGTGTATATCGCCTCTGCTCTATTACTTTGGGAGCAGCCATCTTGCCTGAACTCCGTGTTCTATGTCCATGTAAGGATCAGGGCAAAAATAGATTTATTTTCACGCTCCAATACAAATAGCTTAACTTGTCTTGGCCTCACCATAACAATGCCAAAACTCAACTCTGCCATAACGGTACTATTCTGTCATTGGTGGCATGTTGGTGAAAAGTATGACTTATGACAGAAATATAGTGTTTCACAAAATAACAACATATTATGCTTGGTCGTCTGTGTAACTTTGAAATGGGCACTTTGTGTCAAATTGTGTGTGCACACTTGTGGATGTGTGTCGACTACTGTAATGAACATCCAGAGAGAAAATGAATGACTAAGAGAGCTACGTATTTATTTTTCTAAGATTGTAATCATAATGGTTCTGGAATTTAGTGGAGATGGAAAAAATGCTGATATTATGGAACAGTTGGGCTCTCTGACTTATAATGGCAAAGGCAGGGGTGAGGAAAACTGATGTTAGATCAGCTGTTCAGGTGCAGCCCTCACTTTGTAATTCAGCTTTCAGGTTAATGTAGACCACATGGAATGAAGCATGGAACATGTTGCCATGGTGATGGATGTACAGTAGCCTCTGTCATCTTCTCATATCACCTCATCAGACTAAATGTCACTGTTTCTGTGCCACAGTCGTTCAATGGCTCACACAAAAGATTGTTGACTGCTTTTTATACATTAGGTTGAACCTCTGTTTTATTTAAATATTGCATCGTTCTTAAAATAGATTTATGTAAGAAACTATTTAAGACAGTATTTTTTCTTAATGTTAGACTTTCAGAATATAATAAAATACAATAGACTAGAATAACAACTACTCTGTGAAGATGATGAAACTCTTGCTTGGGGAAGGTGACTCATGTACTATATAATGTGAATGATGTAACATGGTCACAGTGGTGCTGTTAAAGGCCCAGTGCAGTCAAAAACTATTTTTTTCCTGTGTGTTATATATATTTCCACACCATGAGGTTGGAATAATACTCTAAAAATTATGATAATGCATTTTTAGTGTAAGAGCTATTTTGAAAAGACCGCCTGAAATGTCAGCCTGTTTTGGTGGGATGGAGTTTTGGCCTTCCGTGGTGACATCACCAGGCTTTAAATTAGTTGATAGACCAATGAGAAAGAGAGTTCCAAACCTCTCTGCCAATAACTGCTAGTTTTCCCCTCCCCAGTCAGACCACTCCCAGACAGTCATAGCAAAAATCTTGCTTGAGAAATTGCTCTTTACTAAGAAACTATTTTTGTTTCTTTTTGACCATTTTATTTGAGAACAGTAAGGTAAGGTACTTAATTGTTACCCAGAAATTATTTGATATTGAGATAAAATGGCTGCATTGGACCTTTTTAAGGGTTGTTAAGGGTTAAAACATTAGCGCCAGTGTCTCTCCCCTGACATGCTCCACCGGAGCCATGGGATACGGGTGATGACGCAAGTTAAAACCCCACACGACACGAGCCAGCAAGTAAATAAGCAGTCCGGTGAGCACAGCGGTTGAAGGCACAGTAACACCGATGATAAACAGTGAGCCATGTTGATCAAAACAAAATACATGATTCATTTTCACTGGAAGGCTTTCCGTTTTTATTTTATACACTGATTTGATTGTCTTATTGTAATTAACGATTTAGGGTATATTCTAGTATCATAGTGCAATAGTTAACGATGATCAGGTTAATATTTAGTCACTGAAATACTGTATTTTAAGCCCATTTTCCCTGGGCTTAACATTGTGTGTATTCAGCAAACTAGTTTATATTTCTGTTTGAGTTTTAACCATCACTGTGAAATGTAAGCATCTGAAAACTGATTTATCATCGCATGAACACCATCTTACTATCAGTCCTTGTTTTGACAAATGAAACACCAAAGGAAATGATAAAGGTTCTGGCTATCCTCTGTTAACCACCCATTCTTCAAGCCAAACTCCTACAGTACAGAGGATAGTCACTGGATCTGCTGTTGTTAACTAGCGTTCCCTATGATGTGCTCTCTCTGGGAGGGCAGTACTGTGGTCATTCCTAGCAGGCTTGTGGTGTTGACACACCTGGTGTTGTTGCTCAGAGCACGGTGACTCTCTCACGTCTAGGAGGACCAACATTAAAGGGGTGATTTGTCACTCTCTAATGTCCTGTGAAACCCCCTTGTGGTTTTAGAAAGGATGGTGTGGTCACTCTTTAGTGGTCCCTACCTCTGGTGGAGATGACGTAAATGTGGAGATGGTCCCCTCAGGCAACTCTGGCTTTCCTCCATATCTGTGGTTCACTCTTTCATTCCTTCGTTCTCTCGTTCACGCCTTTTTCCATTCTCTCTCTCTGTCTCTCTCTCGCTCTCTGTCTCTCGCTCTCTCTCTCTCTCTCTCTCTCTCTCGCTCTCTGTCTCCCTCCCTCTCTCTATCTCTCTCTCTCTCTCACTCTGTCTCTCTGTCTCTCTCTGTCTCTCTCTCTCTCTCTGTGTCTCTCTCTCTCTCTCTGTATCTCTCTGTATCTCTCTCTCTCTCTCTCTCTCTCTCTCTCTCTCGCTCTGTCTCGCTCTGTCTCTCTCTGTCTCTCTCTGTCTCTCTCTCTCCCTGTGTCTCTCTCTCTCTCTCTGTATCTCTCTCTCTCTCTCTCTCTCTCTCTCTCTCTCTCTCTCTGTATCTCTGCTCTCTCTCTCTCTCTCTCTCTCTCTCTCTCTCTCTCTCTCTCTCTCTCTCTCTCTCTCTCTCTCTCTCTCTCTCTCTCTCTCTCTCTCTCTCTCTCTCTCTCCTCCCTTCCTCCTTTCCTCCCTCCAGGCATTTAGGGCATTCACCCGGAACATCTACTTTCTGATTTTGTTTGACATGAATATGTGCAAATCAATTCCAGTCCTCCCAGTCAATGCCATGAAACATTCACACCAAAACTCATTGGCGTATATATCTACTTGAGATTGTTTCAGTCCTCACCCTAATGGCTGCCGAGCCTGAGGCTACGATGACTGTCAAAACATCCCTTTACCAGACAGATGACACCTGTAAGGGCTCTCTGTATGTCAGCATACAGGCTGATTCCTGTGCAGCAGCCTCGCCCAATGCTTTTATTGGTGTACAGAAGTCATGTTTGTTTCATGTTTCATCGCCACTTCAAATGAAATTAGGTATTTTACAGAGTGCGTGTGTTTACTTTTGTGTGGTGAGCGACTGAGCGTACTGCGACAAAATGGCAGCCGTGGGCTATGAAGATGATTTAGGCTTGCGCTGCACCATAACCACACATCGTTGGTGGCTCTCTCCTTACAATCTCACCACCAACCTCTTAGATTGTAAATGAAATTCTGTTGAATACAAATATCATCCACTATTATCCCTTTTTATCAACCATCATCATTCAGTATCATTCATCTCCCCCTGCTTTTCTCTCATAACTGGTTGAATCAATGCAATGCCCCTGAGGCGACTGCCTGCCTTGGCTGGGGCAGGGTTTGATGCCATTTTGTTTGTCTGTGTTATTGGATTGGATGGATTGTCTCCTCTCCGTTCCTCTGTGAGTGACTGTGAGGGGGTAAAGCCGGTGCCTGAGGCGCAGCTGTGTACGATCAGCCCCCTTCGGAGTCCCCGGTTGCTCCGTAGGGAGCTGCTCCTAAATCCAGGATTATTCTGGCAGGGCCCACAGCCCGGGATTAGGATGGGAAAGGGCACAGTCAGCACTCTTTTCTTTAGCAGCTCAAGGGATTACCCAACACAGACGAGGCACGGCGAGGTCTTGGTTCTGCGAGGGGTCGCCTGCTCCTTCTGCAGCCAGAGCACTATGTGGAGATGGGAGACGGTGTCAGAGAACACTCACGTTGGGGAGGTGTTGGCGCTTTAGTTCCTTGTTTTAGGTTTCTTGAATACAGTATCAACTATACAAGGGATGATTGGGAAGATGGGTGCTGGATGTTTGAGTGGTGCTGTTATATATTATTTTAAATGTGACTCAAACATTCCTTTCACACTTTAAAAATGCTACAGTTCAAATATACCACATTAGAAAGTATGCTTAACAATTTGTTTTTCACCCTTATCTGGATACATGAGTCTAAAAACCCTCACGTCTCATAGATTCAGTGTTACACCATGCCAATTTGCATCATGGCATTACTCGATGCCAGTTGGCATGATGACAGTTGCATTGCCACCTCATCTGTTTTGCAGGTACTGCCTGTGTTGGCTATAACTGTGTGGCCAGTGCAGCTAAAATAGTATTACACTCAAAGCCCCAAATATTGATGTGCTATATGTGCTGTGTGTAATCAGGTGGTCTTAATTGAGAACCAGTCAATGTGAGGACAGTCTGCATTCTCCCTATAAGAAACGGTGGACTCAAGATCAATAATTCATACAATCAAAATATTAGGCCTACATTCCTAAGGATGTGAATGAAATACCATACTTCATCTAAATTCCCTATAATGAACCCATCTATATCTTCACTATGACTGAATCTGAATCACATCCCATTGATTGTGATCCCATGAAACCATATAACGAACCAAATTGAAAAAGCCAGGTGCCTTAATTTGGTCTTTGTCACAGATATTTGAAAGCAGCCTCCTCCCTCCCCCACTCTGGCAGAGAGAGCCTTGCCTTATAAGGTTGCAGTGGCTTTAAGCGACGTCTCATTCCCAGCAGTAGATCCCTGGCAGCCAGACGAAAGCGTAAAGCCCACCATCTCAAACCCATCTGAAGAAGGAAGTCTCCCAGGCTTTGATTTGATAGCTCCAGCTGTCTACTGCTGCTGCTTGGTTGTAGATGGGATGATGATGATGATGATGATGATGGTGGTGGGGTGTGGTTATGTCATAGTGGTGTTATTGACTCCAGTCCTGAATCACATCCATCATTTTCTTTCTCTGCAAGGGGGTTATATGTTTGGGGTTTTGTGTGTGTGTGTGTGTGTGTGTGTGTGTGTGTGTGTGTGGACATGTTTTCCTACCTTATCAGGACCACAATGTCCTGATAAGTCACCACAATGTCCTGATAAGTCACCAGAATGTCCTGACAAGGTAGGAAGATTAACATTTTTGAAAAGTCAGGACTTTTTTCATGTCCTGAATTTGTTCAAATGCTGTTTTAGGGGTTTGGGGTTAGGGGTTAGGGAAGATAGGATTTTGAATGTGAATACATTTGTACTCCAGAATATTCACGAAAACAAAGCTGTCTGTGTTTGTGTGGATGCTGAGTCAGGTGGGGGGTGTTTAAGATGTAGATGTGGATGATGTTTCAGTGGTGAGGAGAAGCAGGTGTGGACTTGGACTCATCATTCCAACATGGCTTTTCTCTCTGCACAGGAAAAATGCTAATATCCACCTATCCTGGAAAGTAGTTATTGGATTTAATTCAATCCCAAGTCTCTTGATATCTTTCATATTCCTTCCATCTGTCTTCCATCCCCTCCTCCCATCTCTCCTTCCCTTCCCCTTACTTTATTTTCTCCTTCCCCTGTTCCTCTCTTTTCCTTTACCTCTGCATCTTTCCTAATCTCTCCCATTCTTCCTCCTTCTCCCTCTCTCCCCCACTCTTCCTTTCTCTCCCTACCCCCTCCCTCCTTCTCCGTCTCCCTCCCTTCCTCCCTCTGTCTCTCTGTCTCTGTTCCCCTCCCCCAGGCTGGTGTGTATCTCTCAGTCGGGGGCAGCAGCAGGGAGGGATGTTATTTGGGTAAATGGAGGACAGCGTGCAGTCTGCTCATTTGGAGGACGATCTGCCTCCTGCTGTGTCTCTCTCTCTCTCTCCTCTCTCCCTCTCTCTCGCTCTCCTCTCTCGCTCTCCTCTCTCTCCTCTCCTCTCTCTCTCCTCTCTCTCCTCTGCTTTCACTATCTTTCTCCTCTCTCTCTCTTTCTCCTTTCTCTCCTCTCTCTCCTCTCTCTCCTCTCCTCTCCTTTCTCTCTTTCTCCTCTCTCCTCTCTCTCTTTCTCTTTCTCCTCTCTCTCTTTCTCCTCTCTCTCTCTCTTTCTCCTCTCTCTCTTTCTCCTCTCTCTCTCTCTCTTTCTCCTCTCTTTCTCCTCTTTCTCCTCTCTCTCCCTCCTTCTCTTTCTCCTCTCTCTCTTTCTCCTCTCTCTCTCTCTCTCTCTCTCTCTCTCTCTCTCTCTCTCTCTCTCTCTCTCTCTCTCTCTCTCTCTCTCTCTCTCTCTCTCTCTCTCTCTCTCTCTCTCTCTCTCTCTCCCTCTCTCCCTCTGTCTCTCTCCTTCTTCTCTTTATCTCTCTCTCTCTCTTTGATTGAGACTGTAACTCTTTCTTTTCTGTAATTTCTCTCCCTCTCTCTCACCATTTAGACCTGTCTCTCCTTTCAACATGTCTCTATCCATCTCTCTAGCACTCTCTTACTCGATCCTTCTACCCATGTATTTATCTCTGTCTTTCCCCTCTCTCCCTCTGTGCAGATGCCCTCCTGGTTGGGTGGTTATCTGGTAACGTCGTCCCCCCTCCCTCTGCGTGGTGCCAGCTCAAACAGTGGGGGCATTCTTCTGTCATTAGAGACCCTTCACAGGGAGTCCACTCAGCACGCCGACCCACGTCTTCAAAGCCAACGCTGTCGTTTGTTTCCTCTCCTCTCCTCTCCTCTCCTCTCCTCTCCTCTCCTCTCCTCTCCTCTCCTATCATCTTTCTATACCCCCGCCATCTAACGCCTTTCAATGATCTTATAGTGTTTACCGTACACAGCTCCGTGGTCGCTTGGAAACAGCTTTGGGCAAATATTTTCCTTTCATGAATATGCTGTCAGTAAGCAGTGACTTCATAGGTGTGGGAACACTGTCGAAATGTTAATTGCCGCGCTATGAGGGCCTCTCCTCGTTGCATTCCTCCCTCTCTGGAATCTGGCAGGAGGAACACAGACATACGTAGTGGAGAGAGACTGTCTGCGTCCCAAATGGCACCCTATTCCCAATGTAATGAGCCCTATAGGCCCTGGTCAAAGGTCGTGCACTACAGTGGCTTCGGAAAGTATTCAGACCCCTTGACTTTTTCCACATTTTGTTATGTTACAGCCTTATTCTAAAACTGATTAAATCGTTTTTTTCCCCTCATGAATCTACACACAGTACCCTATAATGACAAAGCAAAAACAGGTTTTTAGAAATGTTTGCAAATGCATTTATATAAAAGAATTGAATTATCACATATACATAAGCATTTGGACCCTTTACTCAGTACTTTTTGTTTTGAAGCACCTTTGGCAGCGATTACAGCCTCGATTCTTCTTGGGTATGACGCTACAAGCTTGGCACACCTGTATTTGTGGAGTTTCTCCCATTATTCTCTGCAGATCCTCTCAAGCTCTGTCGGGTTGGATGGGGAGCCAGACAAGGACATTCAGAGACTTGTCCAGATGCCACTCCTGCATTGTCTTGGCTGTGTGCTTAAGGTCGTTGTCCTGTAGGAAGGTGAACCTTTGCCCCAGTCTGAGGTCCTGAGCGCTCTGGAGCATGTTTTCATCACAGATCTCTCTGTACTTTGTTCCATTCATCTTTGCCTCGATCCTGACTAGTCTCCCAGTCCCTGCCGCTGAAAAACATCCCTACAGCATGATGCTGCCACCACCATGCTTCACCGTAGGGATGGTGCCAGGCTTCCTCCAGATGTGACGCTTGGCATTCAGGCCAAAGGAGTTCAATCTTGGTTTCATCAGACCAGAGAATCTTGTTTCTCATGGTCTGAGAGCCTTTGGATGCCTTTTGGCAAACTAAAAGCAGGCTGTCATTTGCCTTTTACTGAGGAGTGGCTTCTGTCTGGCCACTCTACCATAAAGGCCTAATTGGTGGAGTGCTGCAGAGATGGTTGTCCTTCTGGAAGGTTCTCCCATCTCCACAGAGGAACTCTTGAGCTCTGTCAGAGTGACCATCGGGTTCTTGGTCACCTCCCTGACCCAGGCCCTTCTCCGCCGATTGCTCAGTTTGGCCGGGCGGCCAGCTCTAGGAAGAGTCTTGGTGGTTCCAAACTTCTTCCATTTAAGAATGATGGAGGCCAGTGTGTTCTTGGGGACCTTCAATGCTGCAGAAATGTTTTGGTACCCTTCCCCAGACCTGTGCCTTGACACAATCCAGTTCTGGAGCTCTACGGACAATTCCTTCGACCTCATGGCTTGGTTTTTGCTCTGACATGCACTGTCAACTGTGGGACCTTATATAGACAGGCATGTGCCTTTCCAAATCATGTCCAATCAATTTATTTTACCACAGGAGGACTCCAATCAAGTTGTAGAAACATCTCAAGGATGATCAATGGAAACAGGATGCACCTGAGCTCAATTTCGAGTCTCATAGCAAAGGGTCTGAATACTTATGTAAATAAGTATAATAATAAATAGTAATGTATTAAAACCTGTTTACGCTTTGTCATTATGGGGTATTGTGTGTAGATTGATGAGGAAATTGTTTTATTTAATACATTTTAGAATAAGGTTGTCACGTAACAAAATGTGGAAAAGGTCAAGGGGTCTGAATACTTTCCGAAGGCACTGTAAACAGGGAATAGGGTGCCATTTGAGATGCAGCTACTGTCTGGGTCACGGCAGGCTGAGACGTAGTAGGAGACACTGTGTGGAGGGAGGTGGGGTTGGGGGAGTTTGGGGGGGGGAAGTGTTACAGCACAGTGCGTGTTTCAGCACAACTGGAGGCAGACCAGAGAGGTGAACCATGGGATTAGGAACATTTTAGAAACAGGGTGCTGATATCTGTTGAAGTTGACCGTACGGGCAGTGAGGAAGGGAGGGAGTTTTCCTGGAGTCCTCACACTGGACCAGAAGATTTAGATGCAGGTGATAGATGATTCTTCTGATTCCTCTGGGTCCCTATCACAGTGTGGTCGCAGACACCATGGTGAGATGTCTAGAGGATCATCCCAGTGACACCAGCATTTCTGACTCTGAGACTCACGTCACAGCTGGTGGTGACTGGGGCAGGGCCAGGCTGCCACACCAGCACCATGTCCATGTTTGTGGCAGCTTGTCTTCCTTTGTCTCACCTTGTGGCTTCATGGGAGAGAGCACTGGAGTGAGGCAAGGAGGATACGTTCTCTAGTGCACAGGGATGTTTGTTCCCCCAATAGAACAGAACACTGCAATGGCTGCTTTGAAACAGGTCTGTCATGCTTCTGAATCTGAAGTGTGTGTGTGTGTAAGGTGCCTAAGCCTCTCTCTCCAACTCATCCAGCGGAGGCTTGTGATTGGAGAAATCGTTGGATGGGGCTCATTGTAATGGCTGGAATGGAATGAATGGAAAGATTTAAACACTTTTTAATTCATTCCATTATTACAGCCATTACAATGACTCATCCTATTGTCCTCTATCCCTCCTTATTCCATTCCTTAGCCCATTCTGCTTCTCTCTCTCCCTCCCTCTCTCTCTCCCCCCTTCTCTCTCTCCCTCCTTCTCTCTCTCTCCCTCCTTCTCTCTCCCTTCCCCTTCTACCTTTATTTTCCTCTGCCTCTTACCTCTTTTCTCCTTCCCCCTTTCTCTCCTCCGTCCTCTCTTTTCTCCATCCCCCTTTCTCTCCTCCTTCCTCTCCTTTCTCCATCCCCCTTTCTCTTCTCCTTCCTCTCCTTTCTCCACCCCCCTTTCTCTCCTCCTTCCTCTCCTTTCCCTCCCCCTTTCTCTCCTCCTTCCTCTCCTTTCCCTCCCCCTTTCTCTCCTCCTTCCTCTCCTTTCTCCTTCCCCCTTTCTCTCCTCTTTCCTCTCCTTTCTCCATCCCCCTTTCTCTCCTCTTTCCTCTCCTTTCTCCATCCCCCTTTCTCTCCTCCTTCCTCTCCTTTCTCCATCCCCCTTTCTCTCCTCCTTCCTCTCCTTTCTCCATCCCCCTTTCCCTCCTTCCACCATCTCCCTATTATCTTTCACTCTCTTTACCTTCTATTTTCACTCTCCCTCTTTCATTCCCTCTCCCTCTCCACCAGCTCCATTCCCTGGAGGGTGAACCTGTAATCGTCTGGGTCTATGTTTAGCTCAGGGCTGGAACAGTGAACAGCGACTCACCGCCCTGCCTCCCTGCCCGCCCGCCAGCCCTTACACTTAACCCTGCTCTACGGTAACCCAGCCAGCTCACTAACTACTGTCTTCACCAGGTCTGCAGGGAACACATCCTGTGTCATGTTCAAATGCACAAAATGGGGAAAGAATAAACTGAGGAGGCACTTTCATCTTAAATAATTCCTTTGAACGCAACTCTACAGTACCATACATGCGGGTATTCATGCAGACATTAGGATTAGCATACACTTCCATTGTTTAGATGTTTATCCTATGGAGTGCCGGGGTCTATTCAGTCAGTCCCGATACTCATTTCAGCATATCAACTCTGTAACTCTCTAAAGGTTGCAGTGCTAAATCAAAATGCTGCATTTCATAGTCACTAATACAGCTGTGTTGAGATTAACAAAATAGCATGTGTCAAATAGATTTCAGTAGCTAATGGAATGAAATGCACTGAAATGGTGTGTTGAGATGGACTGAAATGTGGTTTTATTTCAGCACATCAACAACGTGACTCTGAAGATGCAGCAGCAACATGGTTTGGTTGTTGTCTCCTCTACACTGTGACTGGAATAATGCATCAGGGACAAGGACCTCAGCACTGACAGACACAAATCCCCCTCTTTACAGCACTCGGATTTCTGGATTAAGGGGGAGATTTTCACACCTCTGAATTGTATTGTGCAACGTGGCTCATGCATCTTTTCATGCATCTTTTCTCCCTCGGGATGTGAGCCTTTCCTTATTTATAGTGAATTATGATCTTTGTGGAGCGGGATGAGTTCATGAATTGCATGTACAGAACATGCTAATGAGGTGGATGGTGAATGGTGGGATGGTACAGTATATTACACTATGGGAGAAGGTTTGTGGGCTGGAAAAGAAAGGGTGGAGAATAAGAGATGATTGTCATCAAATCCTTTAGAAATGGATTTGGGATGAGTTGGGTAGTGAGCTCCATAATAAACATTCTCATAGTTAGTTCAGTTCCACACCAACACATGCCTATCAAATTGTTTAGCTCAGTGAGACTGAGATATTAGTTCAATGAATACTCAAAGCGTTGATTATGTTGTGTATACTGTATTCAATGTATGCACTATCAACATGTAAATTGCATGATTCCACAAATTGTAAAATACACAAATCCTTTTTATACACACAGTGGTTATTCCCCACTTTCCTTCACACCTAAATACCTTTCCTCTCCTCAGTCTCACACAGACAGTTTTCATCAGTCTGCAGTGTGATCTGGGTCTTGTCTGGCAGTAGTTTTCATCAGTCTGCAGTATGATCTGGGTCTTGTTTGGCAGTAGTTATCATCAGTGCTGTGTGATCTGGGTCTTGTCTGGCAATAGTTTTCATCAGTCTGCAGTGTGATCTGGGTCTTGTCTGGCAATAGTTTTCATCAGTCTGCAGTGTGATCTGGGTCTTGTTTGGCAGTAGTTATCATCAGTGCTGTGTGATCTGGGTCTTGTCTGGCAATAGTTTTCATCAGTCTGCAGTGTGATCTGGGTCTTGTCTGGCAATAGTTTTAATCAGTCTGCAGTGTGATCTGGGTCTTGTCTGGTTGTAGTTTTCATCAGTCTGCAGTGTGATCTGGGTCTTGTTTGGCAGTAGTTTTCATCAGTCTGCAGTGCATCCTGGGTCTTGTCTGGCAGTAGTTTTCATCAGTCTGCAGTGTGTCCTGGGACTTGTCTGGCAATAGTTTTCATCAGTCTGCAGTGCGGTCGAGGTCTGGTCTGGAACATGTGTTCTCCTAATAGCTTTAATATAGCTGGAAATAAGAGCGGCAGAATCTAGAGTCATAGTCACATGACATTGAACACAGCTGAGGGTTTTATAAGCTGCTATAGAAAGTGTGCGTGTGCACGTGTGTTTCTGAGTGAGTGTGTGTATGTATATGCTGTTGATTGAATGTGAGTGGTGGCACCATGCAGGCAGCTTTTAACCTGAGCCTCAGCTTCATTAGGGCTGTCTCTGTTGCCATGGTTCTCTATTAAGGCACTGAGATTAAACACTGATTTGCATGTGAAAGAGGGAGGTGTGTGTGTGTGTGTGTGTGTGTGTGTGTAAAGGCACTTGTATGAGATTAAGTCAGTGGTTTGTGTTTGCTGGTGTGTGGGCTTGGGGGTAACATTACATTTGTATGAATGTGTGTAAGATGTGTGTGTGTGTTTTTTATTAGTGTGTGTATGACTGTGTGTGTGTGTGAGTGTCCAAAAGTATCCAAAAGTCTGCAATATCTTCTAGTTGTATCACCCCCTGTCAACTAACTCCATGCAACTATAGTGCTTGTTGTGCCAAAATATTGTAGTTGCCTTTACATTGGCCTTGGCCTGTGAGCTAGCTCTCTCTCTCTCTCTCTCTCTCTCTCTCTCTCTCTCTCTCTCTCTCTCTCTCTCTCTCTCTCTCTCTCTCTCTCTCTCTCTCTCTCTGGGTGTTTCATTAGCTGTTATCTGCTGTTATGGCTGTCAGTGTGGTTTCACTCTGTAGAGTAGCTGCAGCGTGCTGCTGTACCGGTAGACAGCTGGGCTTTTACATACTGTATGTAGGTTGACACTACATCTGCCTCTCTTGGTTTCCTATGAATATCCTGAGAGAGAAACATATTTAGGAACTTATTTTGTTTTGAATAGGGAACAAAATTACTATGTGAAGAAAAATAATTAGATGGCAAAAATGAGCGAGTACAGATGGTGTAATATGTTGTTGATGTTGAGTTTGTTGTTGAGAGATAGCCAAAATGATTCTGGGTGAACATAGTCACTGAGGCTAGTCACTAGAGTGATGAGTCATATCTCTCTCTCTCTCTCTCTCTCTCTCTCTCTCTCTCTCTCTCTCTCATATATATATTCAATTCAAAGGGCTTTATTGGCATGGGAAACATGTTTACATTGCCAAAGCAAGTGAAATAGATAATAAACAAAAGGGAAATAAAAAATGAACAGTAAACATTACACTATCTCTCTCTCCCTTCTCTCTATGTCTGCTTCTCTCTCTGTCTCCCCCTCCCTCCCCATCTCTCAGGAAGTTAATTAGAAACCAAAAAACAAGAAGTGAAATAAGGGATCTCTCGCTTTCGTTCTGACTCACCTTTCCACAACACTCAACCCAAAACATTCCTTATGTACATCCAGTCTACAACAACCCACACTGATTCTAGACTATATATTCATAACAGCACAACTCCTGCAGTGTCTATAAATTCATAATGATAATCCAGTCTCTGTTTATTCATGACAATAGAAACCGCTAGAGAGTCTGTATATTGTATATTCAAAATAACAAAACTCATACAGAGAGAGAGCGAGAGAATAAGCATGAATATTAATGCTGAGTACGGGGGAGGCTGAGGAGGCCACGGGGTGGAAAACCTTAACGCCTCCTCCAAATCCTCGGCAGATAAACTGAGGAGGAAAGAGATGATTACACGCATCGTTTTTCACAGGGCTCCCCAAATCTCATTTTCCGTAGTGTATTTTAATGGGCTCCTCTCTCGCAGTTCACCGTGTGTGTGTGTGCGTGTGTGTGCAACCTCTGCAAAGGATAGATACTCAGGGTGCCGCCTCCACCAGTGTTGTTATGAATTCCCACATCAAGTGAATTGTTTCATTCGTGGGGATTCAGGAGGGAAGTGGAACCTGTTGAGCCTGTGTTTTCACAGTTTTTAATGCTTGTCAAACCTTTGTCTTTGTAACGTGCCGTGCGGATCACCGTGTGTCATGGAAATGCAGCCTGAGGAAATACAAAGCTCCTGAAGCTAGATAAATGAGATTGGATACAGAATAACTAGGAGAGGAATCAAAGTCATTTCCCTCTGAAAGATCATGTGATTTATTACCATGTCTAGCAAAAATTATTTGGGTGTATTTATCAAATGCAGCATTATGGAAACATAATGTAAGAAGGAGCTCAATGCTGTATTAGACTGAGAAAGACACCTCAACATAACCAATCCTAACAGCTATATGTATATAAAAGATAAGGATACAAAATGTACAAGGTATCTTTGACTAGAACAGTTCTAGGAATGGCAGTGAGTAGGCTACTAGGTCATTGAAGAAAAACTGCTTCATGCACCTGCTGTGGTTACATGTGAAATGATAAGACCTATACACATGTGAAATGGTAAGACCTCTTTACTTTCAGAATTCCTAGTCCTTCTGAGATTCCGTTGCTCTGCTTTTTGCCTGAAATCTAAAGACTTCCTAATATGGATGTTCTACTGTTATCTGGTTTCCTCCTTATAGGGTTGATTTGTAATTCTGGAGACTCAGACTCAGACCCCAAACACACTCTAGGGAGTGTTTAATTACAAACTCATTCTGCATGTGTCCATCCATAATTCAATATTTCCAATAATTTAAGCTGTGATGAAATCAATAATGCCAATGCAACCTCACTCTGAGACGAGGTCATCTCTGTGTAGCTCAACAACAGTTTTATAACGTCGTTACTTTTTACGGCCTGCTATTTACCTGCTATTTACATTCCAATGACATGGTAATTTAGGTAATGACTTAATAATGACCTAATCATTCCTCTGTTGTCAGGAGCATAAACAAAATAACTATTTTCTACCAGAGAATTTCCCTGTGTTCAATTATATTTGGTAACTACCAATATTGCTTGTTATGCTTCTCAGTGCAACCTGGTAAACACCTGCTGAAAGAGGTTTGTAAAAAAATACAATATTTTTCATTCATTTTTAATGATGTGATTTCTGGGTGTCTCATGCAGTGGCTATGAAGTATTGAGGGACTAAAGCTGTTTATGTTCATCTTCAAACACTGCTTTTTTCCCTTCTTATCGGTTCCCTCAAATTCCCCACATGTTCCTGAAAGCAGTCTTCTTTTAAGTAGCTAGCGCTTTCGTGTCAAAGAGAAAGTAAGTGTACAGTAGGGAAGGGAGGGTCTGTGACACAGCCGTCAGGTTTTCTACTGTAAACTGTCTCTCAGGTTACCCAGGCTGTAAACAGTAGAGGCATGTGTATGTGGTGCTAAATGACCCATCTCTACTCAAACATGCCGTCTCTATGTCTGCCTCTCAATCTGCTGTCAACAGCAAGAGCTGACCATACAAGGAAAATATGCCTACGTGTGTGCGTGTGCGTGTGCGTGTGTGTGTGTGTGTGTGTGTGTGTGTGTGTGTGTGAGCGTGGTGTGTGTGTGTGAGCGTGGTGTGTGCGTGTGTGTGCAAGATTAAGGGTGTGTGTGTGAGAAGCACACTGTCAAGCAGGATTGGGGAGGGGAGGGTGTGAGTGTTGATTCTAAACTCTTAAGTGTTAGATTAACATCATACCTCCCACCCCCAACCTCTCTCACCCATCAAACTGACAAAGACCACAAATACACATAGAGGACAAGAAGGAGAAGAAACACAGTGTTGTGTGTGTGTGTGCGCCATCAGCTCCAATCTAAAATCTGCCCATGCATGAGTACAGCCAGCACAACAGCGAACATTGCAGTGTGTGTGAGTGAGTGTGTTTGCAGAGGTGTGAGGCACATCCTGTGGCTTGTGGCATTGAAGACAAGCAAAGGGCTGTGCCTTCTCACATTCACACCTGCACTGATCAAGGTGTTAGTGTGAGAGAGAAGAGACATGAATAACAGAACAACATCACTATGTGTAACATT
This sequence comes from Coregonus clupeaformis, assembly GCF_020615455.1. NCBI lineage: Eukaryota > Metazoa > Chordata > Actinopteri > Salmoniformes > Salmonidae > Coregonus > Coregonus clupeaformis. Next base: position 35,959,165 of record NC_059226.1, on the reverse strand, counting down.
TTCATGCGTCGTTCAACTCAACGTTTCTTTTTTAACGTTGCCAATAGCTTTGTCATGATCCTAGAGGAGTAACATTTCCTCCTCTCTCCATCTCTCTATCTGACCCATTTGTATTCAAATGACATTAGAGACAAAACCATTGAATCACATTGAAATTGCATCAGATATTTTTATCTCCTCTGCCCTTTTAAGATATGAAGAGCCTTTAATGACAATAATAATGGATTGGATTTATATAGACCATTCTACCAACTGAGGTACTCAAAGAACTTTGCATAGTAAGGGGGAAACTCCCCTTATCCACCACCAATGTGTGGCACCCACCGGGTGATGCATGTCAACCATTTTTTTGGTGCCAGAACGCTCACCAAACATCAGCTAGCATAGAATGAGCTCCAGGAACCAGGGGGCCTGGCCTAGGGAGCTACCCAGGAGAGGGCTCTCCAATGTAGGCACAGGGGAGACAATGAGAGGCGTTGTCTGACTGGCTGGGAGTGTATGTGGACAAGAGTGGAGAGATATGCAGGAACAATGGCACTGTTGCTGCAATCTGCAACATGCAGTACCTTCAGAAAGCATTCATCCCCCTTGACTTATTCCACATTTGTTATGTTACAGCTTGAATTCAAAATTGATAAAATATTATTTTTTTTCTCACCCATCTACACACAATACACCATAATGGCAAAGTGAAAACACGTTTTTAGATAATATCTCATTTACATAAGTATTCACACCTCTGAGTCAATACATGTTAGAATCAACTTTGGCAGCGATTACAGCTGTGAGTCTTTAAGAGCTTTGCACACCTGGATTGTACAATATTTGTACATTATTCTTTTTTTAATTCTTCAAGCTCTGTCAAGTTGGTTGTTGATCATTGCTAGACAGCCCTTTTCAAGTCTTGCCAGAAACAGACTGAACCAGGTATTCCTCTAGGATTTGCCTGTGCTTAGCTTATTCCATTTATTTTTATCCTAAAAAACTCCCATGTCGTCCTCTGTAGCTCAGCTGGTAGAGCACGGCGCTTGTAACGCCAAGGTAGTGGGTTTGATCCCCGGGACCACCCATACACAAAAAAATATATATTTATGCACACATGACTGTAAGTCGCTTTGGATAAAAGCGTCTGCTAAATGGCATATTATTTATTATATTGTATTATGTCCTTTAAAGTCACCATTGGCCTCATGGTGAAATCCCTGAGCGGTTTCCTTCCTCTCCGGCAACTGAGTTAGGAAGGACGCCTTTATCTTTGTAGTGACTGGGTGTATTGATCACCATCCAAAGTGTAATTCATAACTTCACCATGCTCAAAGGGATATTCAATGCTTCTTTTTATTTTACCCATCTACCAATAGGTGCCCTTCTTTGGGAGAAATTGGAAAACCTCCCTGGACTTTGATTTGATTTGTTAGGATCCCCATTAGCCGACGCCAATGGTTGAATCTGTGTTTGAAATTCACTGCTCAACCTTACAGATAATTGTATGTGTGGGGTACACAGATGAGGTAGTCATTCAAAAATCATGTTAAACACTATTATTGCACACAGTGAGTCCATGCAACTTATTGTGTGACTTGTTAAGCACATTTTTACTCCTTAACATATTTAGGCTTGCCATAACAAAGGGGTTGAATACTTATTGACTTACATTTACATTTTTAGTCATTTAGCAGACGCTCTTATCCAGAGCGACTTACAGTTAGTGAATACATATTTTTTTTTTATACTGGCCCCCCGTGGGAATCGAACCCACAACCTATCAACTGAGCTACATCCCTGCCGGCCATTCCCTCCCCTACCCTGGACGACGCTGGGCCAATTGTGCGCCGCCCCATGAGTCTCCCGGTCGCGGCCGGCTGCGACAGAGCCTGGATTCGAACCAGGATCTCTAGTGGCACAGTTAGCACTGCGATGCAGTGCCTTAGACCACTGCGCCACTCAGGACTTAAGACATTTCAGCTTTTCATTTTTAATGAATTTGTTTAAAAAAAATCTAAAAACAAAATTCCACTTTGACATTATGAGGTATTGTGTGTAGGCCAGTTACACAAAATATCAAGTTAATCTATTTTAAATTCAGGCTGTAACACAACAGCATGTGCAACAAGTCAAGGGGTGTGAATACATTCTGAAGGCACTGTACCTAAATCATCTAGTCATCTTCCATCTCCACCTTCCACCTCCCTAGCCTGGTCCTAGATCTGTTTGTGCTCTATAGCCAACTCCTATGGTTGTTGGCATGACACTTACCAAAGAAGTAGGAAAGACAGCACACACAGATATGGAACCAAGCTACCACCTCAGAGTGAGAGAAGAACAGGAAAATGTGACACAGGCTATCAGCTATGGTGGTAGAAATGATTAAACAGGATTTAGTGTGATTCCTTAACCCCTACACAAAGCAAAGGCCACGTCAGTGTGAGTGTGGTGACTGAATGGCTGGTGACTCACGCAAGGGTGTGTTGCTGCTGGTTGTTGTGTGAAAGATAGGAAGAGAGAGGAGACTGAGATCATGGAAAGGCTTCTGAGACGATCAATCAATTTTTCCTTCTATGTCATCCAGCATGGGTTCACGACCACTGTGGTAGGTCTACTGTTTTCTTTTTCTCTCCTCTCCTCTCCTCATTTTTCATGTTTTCATCTCTGCCTGTGCTATTCTGTTTCCCAGAATTAGTTACTGTTCTGTTCCTCTCCCATATTTCAGCCCCATCGGAAAATGCAGTGAAATCCATAAGTCATGGTAACAACCTGTTCCTCCTCCCTTCCCTTCGCCGGGCCCATGGAAATATCCCTGTCGGAACATGATGTCAGACGACTGCAAGCTGACAGGATTCTCGCATGCAGGCTTGTGCGTGCACATACATACATACATACACACGCGAGCGCAAACATACACACGTACACATTCCCAATCCAAACAAAACAGGAAACGCACTTCTACACACAGAAACTTCACTCTGTTCTGGAAAGAATGTTCCTGCTTTATACTGCATTTCTCCCTACAACATTCTGTATGTTCCGGCCAACAGAATGACCTCCAACATTCAAACCACCAACTATCCAACCAATTATACTTTGAATTATTTTTATTCTGTGATATCCAATTGGTAGTTACAGTCATGTCCCATCGCTGCAACTCCCGTACAGACACGGGAGAGGCGAAGGTCAAGAGCCATGCGTCCTCCGAAACACGACCCGCCAAGCTTCACTGCTTCTTGACACACTGCTCGCTTAACCCGGAAGCCAGCCTCACCAATGTGTTGGAGGAAACACCGTACAGCTGGCCACCGAAGTCAGCTTGCATGCGGCCGGCTTACAACAAGGAATCTCTAGAGTGCAATGGGACAAGGACACCCCGGCCGGCCAAACCCTCCCCTAACCCAGACGACGCTGGGCCAATTGTGTGCCGCCTCATGGGTCGCAGCCGGCTGCGAGACAGCCTGGGATTGAACCTGGGTGTGTAGTGACGCCTCTAGCACTGCGATGCAGTGCCTTCGACCGCTGCGCCCCTCTGGAGGCCCCAACCAATTTACTTACAGTGATAGGAGGTTGGTGCTCAGTAAAATAATAACCAAAATAAAAACATAAACCAGGCTATTAGATTAAAAACAGCAGTTTAAATATATATTTATTTATATTTTTTCTGTGTTTCCACTTCAATTCGGTCTCCCATCTTTTATCCAGCTGGGCTATTGATTTACCATTAAGTTGAATGGGGGAGAAAATCCATACCTCTCCCTTTAAATATCCATCACAGACAGACATGAGACATACAGTATGTCATATAGAAACAATATTGGAGACCTTGTGTGAGTCCCAAATTAAACCATATTCCCTATATAGTGCACTACATTTGACCAGGGCCCTGGTCCAAAGTAGTGCACTATAAAGGGAATGGGGTGCCATTTGGGGTGCACACCATTTGAGAGGCTTGAAATAACTAATGGAATCCTCCTATCCTGGTGAATACCCTCTGTCCTGCTCTAATATACAGTATTTATATCGAAAACACCCATAGCATCGTTATCAATTAAACACTTTCCTGAATAAGACCTTTACAGCTTAAAATGTATCAGCTTTTCATTGCTTACTGTGTAGTGCTTTCTTATTTCTGTGCAGCGGAGGCTGCTGAGGGGAGGACAGCTCATAATAATGGCTGGAATGAAGTCACTGGAATGGTAACCACCACATGGAAACCATGTATTTGATGTGTTTGATACCATTCCATCAACTTCATTCCAGCCATTATTATGAGCCTTCCTCCCCTCAGCAGCCTCCACTGTATCTGTGGTATGTTGTCTCTTTGTCTTGGGAAGCACATTATAAAGCAGGGTCTCTAATGTTGGTCAGCTGGTATATGGATGCCACTGGAAGGGTCTGCTAGGTGAAAGAGGGGACAGATTGACTGAGAGTGACACTTCACTATGGGCCATGACAGTGATTTCTTTCTCTTTTTTTTCTAATGCGTGTTACAAGGTATGTCAGGCTGATGAGTGGCTGAGACACACAGACACACACATGCATGTGCACACATAGGCACAAAAGCATGCACATACACACACACACACGGAGAGAGAGAGAGAGAGAGAGAGAGAGAGAGAGAGAGAGAGAGAGAGAGAGAGAGAGAGAGAGAGAGAGAGAGAGAGAGAGAGAGAGAGAGAGAGAGAGAGAGAGAGAGAGAGAGAGAGAGAGAGAGAGAGAGAGAGAGAGAGAGAGAGAGAGAGAGAGAGAGAGAGAGAGAGAGAGAGAGAGAGAGAGAGAGAGAGAGAGAGAGATGCCGTAGGACATCAGCCTCAGGTGTAGGTAAACATGAGAGGAGGAAAGTAGGAGGACGTACTGACACAGTAAATTTGTGTATTATGTGTGTGTGTGTGGATGTTTACGGTATAAGTACTGTATGTTTATGACACACGAGTCCCACAACGAGAGGGAGAGAGAGAGAAAAAGAGAGAAAACAAATCCATTCATCCATGTCTTTGTTTCTTGTGTGCCAATCCCAAAACGCAGTGGACTGCAAATTTCTAAATGATTGAAACAAAACGTCAGTCCTCCTACCCCAGCCCTACTGTCTCTATAGATTTAATACAAATCTCTAATCCGCATTGTGCTCTTTGCCCAAATAAGAAAGCCAGTCTTATCTCTGGACCATTCTTCTGAACTCCTCTTTGCTTTCCCAGAAGCCAATCAAAATCCAGTATGATATAAAAAAAAATCAGCAGGGCGGGAGCCAGAGTGACTGAATTTCCATATAGATAGGCCGGCACATTAAACTTGTCTGTCTGCCTCCTCTCTTCTCCCCTCCACCCTTCCTCTTATTACACTTGCTCTTTTCATCTACATCATCGACTTCTAACATCCAGCCGCTCTCGCTGTCTATTCTATCTGGCCAGACAGTTGATTGTTTTTGATCCGCCACTGACCTCTCATATCCACTATAGAGTAAACCAGGTTGTGATATATATACCCGCTGGTTTGTTGTGTTGACTTGGAGACACGGTGTGGGCTGCGCTTGATGTTGTTATTGTTGTATGTTAGAGGTCTCTTGGAAAGAGAGAGAGAGAGAGAGAGAGACTATTGTAAATTAAAATGCAATTAAAACAAGCAAAGGGGGAAGATGGAGGGGGAAGACAACAAGGATTATAAGCACTCAGCCAAAGACGACGGGCCTAGCTATGCCACTCATCATTAACATAATAGGAGCCAGGAAGAGGAAGTGAATCTGAAGAAAGAGCTCTGGTTACGGGATGTCAGCCTGCGACACTAATGAATGGACCCACTCCATGTTACAAGAACAAAGAGACAGTGGGCTGTAGTTCATAAAGATGAAACCACGTCTTAACGGTCAAACATACATTGCCTCACAACTGGCCTGGGAAACTGCATTTGCTACATAGGTATCACTGAGGGCAGTAGTCTGTATCTATTCATTCTATAGTTGTGTGTTATGCCTGTTCAGTCTCGGCTGTAGACTACAGCCCTGTAGAATCTAGAGATTGCAGCCCAGGCCAGCATAGCTCGATACAGTATTGACACGGCTGCTGCAGCGGATTCCACCACACACACCCTACTAGACCCCCCACCCCATCCCCGGGGAGCATGGCACTCTCTATCAGCCCCCCTCCCAGCTCTCCCTCACTCCCACCCACACACCCCCTGCACAGACTCCTGGGTGTGGGAGTAGAGGGGGGTCGCAGGAGGGGTGGAGGGGGGGGTGACTGAGCAAGCCCCACACGACGACAGGCAGGCAGGGAGGAAAGTGAGGCAGCCCACCCTCATAGAGAGCTCCTCTCCATGGACCAGCCGCCCACGACAACAATGGGCCTGACAAAGACACTGGAGGAGGAATTTCCACTCCCCTCCTGCATTAATACACACAGCCCATACAGCCTGATGCAGAGGCTGTAGGCTGCATTAAAGGTCGAATGTAGATGTTTTTCTCTAATATCAAATAATTTCTGGGTAACAATTAAGTTCCTTACTGTGATTGTTTTCAATTAAAATGGTCAAAAAGAAACACAAATAGCTTCTTAGCAAAGAGCAATTTCTCAAGCAAGAATTTTGCTTGGACTATCCGGGAGTGGTCTGAGTGGGGAGGGGGAAACTGAAAATTAACTGTTATTGGCAGAGAGGTTTGGAACTCGCTTTCTTATTTGTCTATTAACTAATTTACAGGCATCACTGTAACTCCATCCCACCAAAACAGCCGAAATTTCAGGAGGTCTTTTCAAACAGCTCTTACACAATTTCACAGTATCATTCCAACCTCATAGTGTGGAAATATATATAAAACACAGGAAAACCACGTTTTTGACTGCGCTGGGCCTTTAAAATCTTAGGCGCGCCAAGATTAATTGGATACTAATGGCTTTCATTTGTTAACATTATCATAATTGAACATATGTCAGAAACAAACCAAGATGAAGGGAGATAGCTGCATTAAAATCCCAATGCTAGGAGATTTAAAATGACCAGCTGTATTATCATATCATTACATTTACATCATTTAGCAGACGCTCTTATCTAGAGCGACTTACAAATTGGTACATTCACCTTATAGCCAGTGGGATAACCACTTTACAACTTTTTTTTTTTTTGGGGGGTTAGAAGGATTACTTTATCCTATCCCAGGTATTCCTTAAAGAGGTGTGGTTTCAAATGTCTCCGGAAGGTGGTGAGTGACTCCGCTGTCCTGGCGTCGTGAGGGAGCGTGTTCCACCATTGGGGTGCCAGAGCAGCGAACAGTTTTGACTGGGCTGAGCGGGAACTGTGCTTCCGCAGAGGTAGGGGAGCCAGCAGGCCAGAGGTGGATGAACGCAATGCCCTCGTTTGGGTGTAGGGACTGATCAGAGCCTGAAGGTACGGAGGTGCCGTTCCCCTTACAGCTCCGTAGGCAAGCACCATGGTCTTGTAGCAGATGCAAGCTTCAACTGGAAGCCAGTGGAGTGTGCGGAGGAGCGGGGTGACGTGAGAGAACTTGGGAAGGTTGAACACCAGACGGGCTGCGGCATTCTGGATGAGTTGTAGGGGTTTAATGGCACAGGCAGGGAGCCCAGCCAACAGCGAGTTGCAATAATCCAGACGGGAGATGACAAGTGCCTGGATTAGGACCTGTGCCGCTTCCTGTGTAAGGCAGGGTCGTACTCTCCGAATGTTGTAGAGCATGAACCTACAGGATCGGGTCACCGCCTTGATGTTAGCGGAGAACGACAGGGTGTTGTCCAGGGTCACGCCAAGGCTCTTCGCACTCTGGGAGGAGGACACAACGGAGTTGTCAACCGTGATAGCGAGATCATGGAACGGGCAGTCCTTCCCCGGGAGGAAGAGCAGCTCCGTCTTGCCAAGGTTCAGCTTGAGGTGGTGATCCGTCATCCATACTGATATGTCTGCCAGACATGCAGAGATGCGATTTGCCACCTGGTTATCAGAAGGGGGAAAGGAGAAGATTAGTTGTGTGTCGTCTGCGTAGCAATGATAGGAGAGGCCATGTGAGGATATGACAGAGCCAAGTGACTTGGTGTATAGCGAGAATAGGAGAGGGCCTAGAACTGAGCCCTGGGGGACACCAGTGGTGAGAGCACGTGGTGCGGAGACAGCTTCTCGCCACGCCACTTGGTAGGAGCGACCGGTCAGGTAGGACGCAATCCAAGAGTGAGCCGCGCCGGAGATGCCCAGCTCGGAGAGGGTGGAGAGGAGGATCTGATGGTTCACAGTATCAAAGGCAGCAGACAGGTCTAGAAGGACAAGAGCAGAGGAGAGAAAGTTAGCTTTAGCAGTGCGGAGAGCCTCCGTGACACAGAGAAGAGCAGTCTCAGTTGAATGACCAGTCTTGAAACCTGACTGGTTTGGATCAAGAAGGTCATTCTGAGAGAGATAGCAAGAGAGTTGGCTAAAGACGGCACGCTCAATAGTTTTGGAGAGAAAATAAATAAGGGATACTGGTCTGTAGTTGTTGACATCAGAGGGATTGAGTGTTGGTTTTTTGAGAAGGGGTGCAACTCTCGCTCTCTTGAAGACGGAAGGGACATAGCCAGCGGTCAAGGATGAGTTGATCAGCGAGGTGAGGTAAGGGAGAAGGTCACCGGAGATGGTCTGGAGAAGAGAGGAGGGGATAGGGTCAAGCGGGCAGGTTGTTGGGCGGCCGGCCGTCACAAGTCGCAAGATTTTATCTGGAGAGAGAGGGGAGAAAGAAGTCAAAGCATAGGGTAGGGCAGTGTGAGCAGGACCAGCAGTGTCATTTGACTTAACAAACAAGGATCGGATGTCGTCAACCTTCTTTTCAAAATGGTTGACGAAGTCATCCACAGTTAGGGGGGGAGGATTCAGCAGGGAGGAGAAGGTGGCAAAGAGCTTCCTAGGGTTAGAGGCAGATGCTTGGAATTTAGAGTGGTAGAAAGTGGCCTTAGCAGCAGAAACAGATGAAGAAAATGTAGAGAGGAGGGAGTGAAAAGATGCCAGGTCCGCAGGGAGTCTAGTTTTCCTCCATTTCCGCTCGGCTGCCCGGAGCCCTGTTCTGTGAGCTCGCAATGACTCATCATGCCACGGAGCTGGAGGGGAGGACCGAGCCGGCCGGGAGGATAGGGGACATAGAGAGTCAAAGGATGCAGAAAGGGAGGAGAGGAGGGTTGAGGAGACAGAATCAGGAGATTGGAGGGAGAAGGATTGAGCAGAGGGAAGAGATGATAGGATGGAAGAGGAGAGAGTAGCGGGAGAGAGAGAGCGAAGGTTGCAACGGCGCATTACCATCTGAGTAGGGGCAGAGTGAGTAGTGTTGGAGGAGAGCGAGAGAGAAAAGGATGCAAAGTAGTGGTCGGAGACATAGAGGGGAGTTGCAGTGAGATTAGTAGAAGAACAGCATCTAGTAAAGATGAAGTCAAGCGTATTGCCTGCCTTGTGAGTAGGGGGGGACGGTGAGAGGGTGAGGTCAAAATAGGAGAGGAGTGGAAAGAAGGAGGCAGAGAGAAATTAGTCAAAGGTAGACGTAGGGAGGTTGAAGTCCCCCAGAACTGTGAGGGGTGAGCCATCCTCAGGAAAGGAACTTATCAAGGCGTCAAGCTCATTGATGAACTCTCCAAGGGAACCTGGAGGGCGATAAATGACAAGGATGTTAAGCTTAAATGGGCTAGTGACTGTGACAGCATGGAATTCAAATGAGGAGATAGACAGATGGGTCAGGGGAAAAATAGAGAATGTCCACTTGGGAGAGATGAGGATTCCTGTGCCACCACCCCGCTGACCAGATGCTCTTGGGGTATGCGAGAACACATGGTCAGACGAGAGAGCAGTAGGAGTAGCAGTGTTTTCAGTGGTAATCCATGTTTCCGTCAGCGCCAAGAAGTCGAGGGACTGGAGGGTATCATAGGCTGAGATGAACTCTGCCTTGTTGGCAGCAGAACGGCAGTTCCAGAGGCTGCCTGAGACCTGGAACTCCACGTGGGTGGTGCGTGCAGGGACCACCAGGTTAGAGAGGCAGCAGCCACGTGGTGTGAGGCGTTTGTATAGCCTGTGCGGAGAGGAGAGAACAGGGATAGACAGAGGCATAGTTGACAGGCTACAGAAAATGGCTATTCTCTCTGTATCATTTGCAATGAATTCATATAGGTTTACTTGGCATGTTCTACTGTGACAGAATTTATCAAAAAGAATGCAGTGATTACAAGGCATTGATTATGCTTTTTTCCAAGCGTGCAAACAAAATCACATCCTTCCCCATAATAGAGATGCTAATTCAACAAGGCTTGGAATAAGCAAAACCGCATTGTTGAAAAACCAAGTAATTCAAGGTTGCCAGATATACAGCTTGAATAATCTCAAACGGCATTCTCATAGAGGGATAACGTCCCCTACTAATTGTGTGTCTCCCCCTCTCCCTGCCACATCAGCCTGGTTGATAGGGGGGCTTAATGACCGCCCACTGAGCTGTAGGGCCCTCTTAACATTTTTGTAATACCCCCCCCTCCTTCTACCCCTCTACCCCTCCACTCTGTCCCCTCATCCAATCCTCTTTTCTTCCATCTTTCTGAGAGGGATGAATCAGATGCTTGGCTGAGCAATGCAAGCATCCGCTGTGGTCCTGCTGCTGTTACTGCTGCTGCTGCCTCTCTCTCTCTCTCTCTCTCTCTCTTTCTCTCTCTCTCTTTCTCTCTCATATCTCTCTCTCTCTCTTTCTCTTTCTCTCTCATCTCTCTCTTTCTCTCTTTCTCTCTCTTTCTCTCTCATCTCTCTTTTTCTCTCCTCTTTCCCTCCTCCCATCCCTCCATTTCTAATCCTCTTCTCCTTCTCTTTTTGACATTCCCTGTCCCTCTCTTTACCCTCTTCACTCTCTCCTCTTTCTATTTTCTTCTCTCCCTCTTCTTCCCCACCATGCCCCGCCACCCAGATCTCTCCATTTCCCCAGTTGGTACTGTCTGGGCACGGCGAGTGCCAAGCCCTCTCTAAGCGGACACCATTTTGTGGGTTGGATGATTATACAGGCAGGCTGTGAGAGAGAGGCTAAGAGCGGGAGAGAGAGAGAGGCTCTGGGATGAGGCTGTGTAAAGGTCACAGTCTGGGATCTCACCCAGCATCTCTCTCCTCACCGCCTCATGACTCCCCACGGTGAGGGGAGCATAGATCACAGTTTAGCCTGACCCTGGGCCCTGCTGAACACACACAGATACACATACACTTGCACACAGGAACACATACACACACATATACACACACCTCTTTCTCTTTCTCGATCTCTTTTACTCTCTCACTTCCTGGAGATCTGCAGGCCTCTCTTGCCATCTGAGGTATATTGAAGGTCTACAACCCAGTGCAAATGTAGATAAGTAATAATGAAATGCAACATATGAGACTACAGCATTTGTGTATTCTATTAAGTATGTTCCTGCACAGAGGCTTAGCCCAGTATGATAAACAGTGGTAAACCATCAGTAATTTCATTAAATAGCACAGTGCTTCCACCATCCATTCTATGATAAATGAGCTACCCATGGGATGATGGAACAAAAGGCTTCTACATTCTAACCCAGGCCCATGTATGTGCATGCATATCTAACATTTGTTTTCTGTAACACCTTCACCAACATGCCAACAGGAGTTGCAATCCCCCATTTTGACCATCATATCTGATAGCTTAACAGTAGCAGAAATGTAGCAGAAATGTTTTACATTTTTAGAACATGTGCATTGCTCATTTGAAAAAATGTATTCTGTATTTTTGGCTCGGCTGTTGTGTCTATTTTACAGTTGCTTTACACTACAACAACTATGTATTTTGTGTCCCAGACTTGAGAAGTTAGTGTGAATAATATAACCTATTAATTGTGGGTAAAAATCGTCCACGGTTCTTACAAGATTGCATACTTTACCTGGTCACAAATAGACACAACTTATATAGACTTAGTCTATGAATGTATTTTATGGAGAAACTTTGAGATACACTGCGAGCAGCATTGCCACATTATACCTACCGTTTTACGCATAGGCCTATTCCGGCTGTAGAGAGTGCAATTATCTGTTTAAAAACTCTAATCAATTAAAGTTATATTTTTGTTCAATTGCTTCTTTCATAACTCGAACTGTGGCCTATAATTATTTTACAATGTTTAGATTCAACACGGCCAAATGCTCTCTATAAAATAAACCATGTGGTGCTATTGAAACACTGTCAGAAAGTTGGAATGGAAGGCCTACTATCTTCATTACACATCCAACAACATTAATTAGAAATTGTTGTATTTAGGCATCCTAATCCTTTATTAGTCGGAATGAACAATCGAAGTTGATTGCCTTTACCTAAAACTATTGGCACAGCTATTGACTAGAGATGCATCAGAGCCTGGAGCCAAACCAGTGAGTTTTTGCACCTGTGTGTTCAGAGATGGATATAATGGTCATATGGGTCGAGAACAACATTGGCTATAGGCCTACATGGCGGGAAACGTTGAATGTAATCAAGGTGTGAGAAAATCAATTAAAACAGTCTACTTGCAAATGTTCAACCACACCCAAATGATTACCAATTCTCGCAGGGTTGATAGGTTGGTTGATTTAGCCTATACCTGAATTCTCACAGCCTAGAGTAGTTTGTGAGTCTGGAATAGGGTTTATTAAATGGGGGGACATTTGTTTAACTTGAAAACAAAAACTATAAGATTAAACCATATCACTTAGTTTAAACAGACAAATGCCCTCTGAAACAAGAATGTATTATGCGCAATGCGTTTCTAAGCCTATTTTAATAGGATCGTTCGTTTCTGTTCAGTGGTGATTATACAAGGTTAGTGTGTAGACATTCTATGTGGTTGTGCTGAGTTGGATGTTTGTATCGACGTGAGAGGCAACACAAAAATGCACTTGCAACATTCCATCAAACTCTTATCGGGAAAAAGTCGGCAGCAGCATTACAGAATGGCTGCGTCAGGAGAAGCCAATGCAAAATGAATGCTCCATTCAATGTGTCATAAAATCATCCCTACTAACATGACTTCATGGAAGGGGAATGAATGCATGTAACCTACTACTATATACAATTTAACAGCCATTGAGAAATAACACCTCTAAATTATAGATATCGTCTTCACTCCACGGCTTCATGTTGCCTTCAGCCATGCATTTCGTTTCTAAAACGCTTAACTAATAAGACAGGAAATTCGCAAACGATAGGAATGCGTGAGCTCTACCTATGACATTTAATTATGGGCTGTATTGGCTCTATAGTCCCAGTTAAATTGTCTTTCGCTCCGAATGCTGTTGCTAAGGGAGCAGGGCGTATTCGCTCTCTGACCGCAGTTGAAGGGCAAATGAAAACCGTGAATATGATCTAAATCCGTCGTTTTAATGACCGCTTTTACGGCAGGCGGTATCAGGAAGTCGGCCAGTATGTATTTCGAGTGTGAAATATGGCTTTTAATTAGTACACCGTGTGATATTACGCTTGTTTCTATCCATTACCTTATAAGGAAGGGCAGCGCTGTATCGTGCCTGGTTGCAATAGGCTGGCGGTTGCCGCTCTATGGAAGATCGTGCATTAACCCTTGTTGTGCTGAATTATAGTTGAGAGGGAAGAGCTTTATGTGTCAGAATACTTCGTATTTTGGTGTTGATTTCTCGATTTACCCCTCGTCTAATCGTTTCGAGGTAGACCTGATCAAAATATATCACCATTGCGGCTGGTACACCAAATGCGCAATGGTGTTATCGGTCGTCTAATCAATCATTAATTTCCTACAAACGAGTAGCCTAAATATTAATGGCACAACTATTAAACGAAGTAGTACCCGACACAGCAGGGTAGCATATGAAGTTGCTTTACTATAGCTTGCATCTTTCTGGACATGCATTGAAATAGCCTATTGAAAGATTATTGAATTCAATTTTCAGAGAGCACATTTAGCCATATATGGCTAATATACGCCTAAAGTTGGCCAAAATATGGATTGCAGCAGCCGTCTGGTGTCTATCAATCTTCAAATGGCATTTGTGAACGCCCGGAGCATATGAAACTGGTTTCGGTGTAGAGTAGCCTAGTGCATGACCTAGATATTTGGTAACCTCATAACCAATAGGCTCTCCACATTTTCAAATACTTCATGCAGGCTACTGCATTGAATATGATCCTGAAAGTCAAAAGGTAAAGTCAATAGGCAGCTTATGGTCGTCGGTGAAGAACATGACGCATAGCCTAGCCTACGGGGGTCGCATTAAAACAATGCCACTGAATGCCGCTCTTCATTGAATCGTGCCATTTCCTTTAGGAAACCTTAAAATATTACACAATTTCCCTTTGAATAATGTAAGTTATTCAAAATTTTCAGCATCCACAACGACACGTTTTATATAATGCTGAAGGTTGACAAGTGTTGTCCCACTGACCAATTTCGGCTCTTAGGCTACATTATGAAAACGCTTTGATAACGTATTTTGATCAATTCATCTCGACTCCATTGCATAATGCATCTATTACATTTAGAGACACGGTCATCGTATCGACAGGCTCTTATGTGCCCAAAATTCGGAGAAGACTTTGCACCTGCGCCTTCTATTCTATTCTATTCTATTCGCAGCAAATTGATGATACAATTTGACAACTATAATTTTTTTGGGAAAATAGACTATAAAGCATCAATACCATGTTATGCACCTATGAAAAGTCCTAAACATGAAAAAAGAATTCAAACTAAAAATGTTGTATTTTCTTTTTCTAAATGGCGTTGGAAGATTCCAATCCAACATACTACATCTTGAGCTGATCGAATGAAACTGGTATAGGACACATCTTTTGTCAACAAGGGTATTGTTTGCCCGTGGATGTAAATTATACGGTAATGGTTTTATTATTTCCATAGCTGCATGTCTCTTGCAGTCCAACTCTGCTCCACACACACGGAGAGGGGACAAACCTCTGCCTTTCACCTCCCCCTCTTCGCTCTGACGTCATGTGCCTGGCTATTGCATGAAGTGTTCTTGCAGCCCCGCTAGTGTGGACTGTGGATATCTTTCTGCTTACTGCCTGCGAGGCAGGACCCTGCGAGAGAGAGTGTGTGTGTGTGTGTGTGTGTGAGAGAGAGAGAGAGAGAGAGAGAGAGAGAGAGAGAGAGAGAGAGAGAGAGAGAGAGAGAGAGAGAGAGAGAGAGAGAGAGAGAGGGGGAGCGAAAGAGAGGAGTGGAGGAGGGAATACAATTTGGTTTCTGATAACTGGAAAACTACCAAAGGAGAGAACGCACCGAGTGAACGAAGGCATCAACCGTTCTTATTTCGACGTTCGTTCGCTTCAAAAGGATTCAAGCCAGAATGGAGCTACCTGCCGCCGGAGAGCACGTCTTTGCGGTGGAGGGCATCGAAAAGAAGCGCATTCGGAAGGTAAAACTTCTCACCAATGCACATTTCAATAGCGTTGAGCTCAATTAGAATGTTATCGGTTTTCTCACCAAATCTCTCTCCTTCTCCATTCTCCTACAGGGCAAAATAGAATACCTGGTAAAGTGGAGAGGGTGGTCTCCCAAGTAAGTGTGAAACATTGAATTGCGCATATTATTTTAAATGCTCGGACACAATATAGTACCCATAGGTGGATTCTGCAGGCAGCAACCTATTTTGTTTTTCTACAAAAAAATCCTCGGTCGAAAGGCAGCAATGGGGACGCGCGCGCGCGCTGAAGAGAGATAGAGGGGAGTATAGAGAGCGAGAAATAGAGAGAGGGCGATACGGATGCCTTCACTAATTTATGCGAGGGAAGGGGGTAGGCACAGCCATGTAATCCCGTTTTAATTATTGCTGCACTGCCAGCAAATTTACGAGACAGTGGTGTTAAAATGGCCGACTGTAACTCGGTGCACAGTGCAAAGATTATTGGTTTTATACCGTTCGCGTTTGGATAGAGCAGGGACCCTACCCTGTATTTTGAATTGTGTACTGCTCTCTCTCTCTCTCTCTCTCTCTCTCTTGCGTAGACTACTTGAGACATACCCAGGGTTATTTGGGGTATTTGGCAGGCATGATCCGCATTTGTTTTGGAATGGGCTTCCCTTGCCAGACATAGTGAATCATCCCAGAGATGAACCCATTACTAGGCTATAACACATTTTTGGAACATGCTGGTGGATAGGCTACTTTACGCATGAAGACAATTGCAACGACATTGTAGGCTAGAGTCAAGAACAGAATGTAATTCATAACCCATAATATATTGAGAGACAACCTTAGCCTCTATATTGTAAAAGGGAATAGCCTATGTTGTTTTTCTCAACATGAATTACACATGTTTTTCTGTTCTTTCTACAGATACAACACATGGGAACCGGAGGAAAACATCCTTGACCCGCGCCTTCTCGTGGCGTTCCAAAACAGGTGAGAGTCTTTGGATATGGCCTAGCAGCCTCGAGTTGAGTCATGACCTTATATGGTCACGAGAGGAGGGGGGCGGTGGGTAGCAACGCATGTTATTCATACGCCACACAGCCTCCCATGGGGGATGTGTTTGAATGTTGGGAGAACTCCAAAGACACGCTTATGGATTGATTAGATACGCGCACGTGTGCATAGTTTTAGTATTAAATTCTGCATTCTGCATTTTAATAGCCTAGACTACCTCATGGCTTGTTGTCATGGTCTGGTCTCAAGGAGTCCATGCTTCGCTGCATGGCAGTTAATATAGGCTAGTCCAATGCAATGAACTGCTACATTTTCACAAAATAAACTGAGGAAGTTGTTGTAATTAGACATTCGGTGTGAGGTTGTCCATCAATAAACGATGTAAATATACGTATGAAGTCAATATCCTTCATTAGCAATATTCATATAGGCCTAATTTACGAGAGTACGGGCCTATTGTGTAGCCTATTACAATCAAAGACTTGGGCTGCTGTCAAAAGTGAGCAAGTCGTGCAGGTGCAGGAAATAACGGCGATGGGATGCTATTGTGAAGAAACTACGCATTTGCCCATATAGGCCTAGTAGTATTTTGGTGGTCTGGTCCCTGGGAGTCAATTCATGAATATATCATTGTGAAAGTCCATACAATGACAAAACCACTCTTGTGTAGTCCTAAACATGGGCTGATTTCAACAATTAGCCTTAAGATTCAGGCGACGAATGATTAGGACTATCGGTTGGCTACATTCAAACGCAATGGGATATTTTAAACCACATTTTATTTCATAACTATTGATCGGAATAATCTTTGTATTAGCTAAAAGCTTTGGAGTATTTACAATAGTTGATTATAAGCAAGGTTGCATAAAAGTATTATGTCTGTGCGAAAGCCTATAGGGCTTAAACAATTTTGCGCAGCAAATTCACAAATAGCCTACATCACATGCAATACTTGACCACGTATGTCGCAGTCATTTCACTCCAACAATGTATCACATGAGCATTGCGTGGTGCAGGCGGCTGGTCTCTCTCTCATCCACGGGATAACCTAGGCTACCCGCCCCATAGGCCACCACCACTCCGTGTTTCACGTCGGTGTGGGGACAGGGAGATACATAGAAGGCTGAAGGCCTAAAGGACGGGGGATGGGTATCACATTTATGGAAACCGTGATTGACATCCTCTGCTCTCCGCCATTTCCAGTGGGTGACCTCATATTCTCCAGTCCTCCGGCGGCCTTGTGTGTGTCTGGGCTGGACGGTCGGCCTCAGAGCGCTGCCTCTGCGCTGTGTGGGGAGGGAAGGCCTGTGTGTTCGGCTCGCTCTGCTCTCGTCCCGGGGGATGGGGGAGGGGAATCGACATGGGAGGTTGCAATTGCCAAATCTTCTGTAAATGGAGGTTGCCCCGCTGGACGTCTCCGGTGTAAAATCACACCACGTTATTGCTTTATGATGCAGAAAGTTCACGGGGACAGGCCGTGTCACCACGAGTTTGCTCAGTGTTTTGCTTACACACTCACTTGTCTCCTGAGTGGCGCAGTGGTCTAAGGCACTGCATCGCAGTGCTAACTGTGTCACTAGAGATCCTGGTTCGAATCCAGGCTCTGTCGCAGCCGGCCGCGAACGGGAGACTCATGGGCGGCGCACAATTGGCCCAGCGTCGTCCAGGGTAGGGGAGGGAATGGCCGGCAGGGATGTAGCTCAGTTTATAGAGCATGGCGTTTGCAACGCCAGGGTTGTGGGTTCGATTCCCACAGGGGGCCAGTATAAAAAAAAAATATGTAAGTCGCTCTGGATAAGAGCGTCTGCTAAATGACTAAAATGTAAATGTATACTGTAGCATAGTATGCCTACTACATTAATGCTGTGTGTTAGCCACATGCGCTAATACGCAGCAGTGTGGGTGCGTCGAGTCCAGCTGCCACTGGGCTAGTGGGTTATATTTACGAGCATGTTATGACTCAAGGCCTCAACTAGGGAGCAATTATTTCATATGGATATGACTGTGCATATGATCACCACAGAAGAATAACGTCCTGCACACCTCTCTCCTTCGAGAGTTTTGTAAACCCAAACAAATATAATGTTATTCTTGGTAGGCTATAGTTCTCTGGAATGTAGTTATTCATTCATTTATTCAGTGAGTGTAATTTACTCGGGAATACAACCCAATATATTCAAATGTACATAGTTAATAATCGACTATTGTGTTCACCTAATCTTTATGCAGGCTAGATGCTGTTGTGTTGCAGTTATTTCATTTTCAGTAAACCCTACTTCAACCTTGTATTTATTCAATTTCATGCACACCTTGTCACCTAATCTTTATGCAGGGTAGATGCTGTTATGTTGCAGTTATTTCATTTTCAGTAAACCCCACTTCAACCTTGTATTTATTCAATTTCATACACACCTTGTGACCCTAATTAGGATTTGACTGTGACAGAACTATAGGGAGGTGTAAGGACTGGCGGTGGGAGAGGATGTGGAAGAGAGAGGGGGAGATTCTTCCCCTGCTGTAGAACTAATTGAATTCCTTCATTATAATGAGAATATGGAATGATGGGCATATTACTATGGAGAGAGTTATGTAAATACAGACAGACCAGAATGCTTTGCAGCAGGTCACACTCGGGTCTTCATTAGCCTTCAAAATCAAAATTCCACTTTCAACCTTGAAGAGATCCAAATGCATTTAATTTCGGTTTTTGAAAAATTAATTGGTCTAGAGATGCTACGGAATTAGTAATAAGACCAATAGAGGGATATATTTGCAAACTGTGTTTTGTTTGTGCACATGTCTGTCAATATGTGCAGTTCATTAATATGTTGTAAAGCTACCAGTATGCCAATATGTAAAAAAACAAAAACAATGATGACACAAGATTACGTTTCATGCCAACATCCACTCTCATGGTAAATCTATGTTTTTTTCATTATCTTTGACAGAGAGAGACAGGAACAGTTGATGGGATATCGTAAACGTGGACCAAAACCAAAACATCTCTTAGTCCAGGTAACTATCATCATCCCCGCCTTATTGTCCATATTGTTTTTATGTTTAATAGTTCCATTTGTTTCAAAAGAACAGGATTTTCAGTCAGGGATCCCCATTCTGTTGGCATGCCACTGAACTACAGTTGGATGCCACTGAACTGCAGAAAGAGCGAGACTGAGAGAACAGTAGTTCCTGTGACACACCAGTGTCAGGTGTTTTGGAGATCCCTGTCATTATAGCTGTGGTTATTTTTTGTAGATTTGCATTAGGAGAGAGAGAGGTATGGGGTCCTCCAGCTGGTCTGGCCTACACACTCATCATGAAACCCAGTTTGTTGCCTCAGGCTCTGGAAGTATTGCTTGAGCGCATTCATTTTATTTTATGCTAATGGGACCGTGCAAATGGCTGTTTCCCTTTTAAGATTTTTCAATTGTTATTTTCTCTTCCCCAAATGAATAACCATGTTGCCTATGGGAAATTTGGTATGCCATTCCATTTTCACGTTCGCAATTTGTTAGCTATAAAATTAGCCTTTTCCAGAATTATTCAAAGCAAAAGTGAAAGAATAACAGAACACAGTTCACAGTTCCCTGAGGTTGAGGTTGAGGATTTTGTATGAACACACTTGGAGCCAGATTTAATTACAAACGGCTAGTGATTTAGAGCCACTGCGTTTATTACTACGAATTATCAAGCCTTTAAAGACCCACTCCATAATTTGAAAAAAAATAAAAATCGCAGCCTTGCCACTTAGTTTGCTACAAAGCTGACGGATAAGGCTGGAGAAATGTAACCACTCTCAAGTTCATAGATGGAGCTATGGAAGCAAGGATTGACAATCCTCAAAAATGTCTGTAAAAAGTGGGCCTTTAAGAGACACACCACGTTGCTACAACCACACATGGTTTGACATCAAGGATCAAGCGTGACATGTCTAGTGGCACCTAAGTGACCCTGAGGTCACAGACATAGTGTCTTCCGGCCCTTTCTGAAATAGCATTCTCGTGGCCTGGGGGGGTCATGCATGGGAAGTGGAGAGGGAAGGAGGGGGGAGGGATCAGAGAAGATGGAGGAAGGAATCCCAGGAGGAGAGCACTGACTGGATGCTCTCCTCACACAAAGTTATAGATTGGTTGTCTGTGTCCTTTATGCCAGGGTAGCCAAGGACTAGAATGTCTTAATGGAATGTGCCGATAACATCTGAATCCCAATGTACAAATGTAGCCATTAGCCAAGGCCTGTGTGTTGCATTTAGGCCTACAGTATGTGGATAATTTATGCAATGATATTGTATTCTTGTGCTCCGACAATGTCTTTGAATTGCCCTTGAGGGGATTGATAATGTCCTATTGAATTGGATTGGATTGCTGGCTACGGCTGAGGACTAGTTATGAGAAGCAACACAGCATAAATGTAGACTTATGGTAAATTCCTGCTTGTTGTCTTTTGCCATTTCTATTTCCCTCGTGAGTTAAACCCCAACATTAAAAGATGAAAGGAGTGCTTTCATTTTTCCAGAATAATAACCTTCCAGTGTCTTCCAACTTTTTCAGCTTCCCTCGTTTGCACGAAGATCCAGCATCCCTGCCGGATTCGAGGAGACGTCTCCGGAGGCCGAGAACCACCTCAGGTCAGACCCGATCCAGATGCACCGCTCCCAGCCCCAACAGTACCAGCTGAACAGCAAGAAGCACCACCAGTACCAGCCCAGCAAACAGGAAGTCCCAGCGGACCAGCTAGGCAACGGGAAGAAGAAGTTATTCTATCAGCTCAATAGCAAGAAACACCACCACTACCAGCCTGACCCCAATATGTACAACACCCAATCCGCCAGGCCCAAAGAGGTGGCCAAAGGTCAGGAACCCAGTCCGCCCACCAATCCCAACCCTGGGTGGAACCTGCCACCGGCTCTGCAGCAGAAATGGGTTCGCGACAAAAACACGGGCTGCCTGAGCAAAGTCAAAGACATGACGATGGTGGAGATGATGAAACCAGCGGTGCGCGTCAACGAGGCTGAGAGCGAATGTGCACTGAAGCCCAGCCCAAAGGAGGCAGCCCTACCCAGCACCGTCAGCAGCAAGATGAAGATAATCAAGAACAAGAACAAGAATGGACGCATCGTCATCGTCATGAGCAAGTACATGGACGGCAACAAGGCTGGGGCCGCCAAGGGTAAACACTCTTCAGACTTGACTGGAGAAGAGAAACCTCAGCACGCCAAGCAGTCAGACAGGACCAAGGTACAGGGGACCACCAATGTCCCTAAAGAGATCTGTAATGCCAGTTCCCCTCCGGCCGCTGAGCATCCCAAGAAACGCTCTCCAGAAGACGGACATTTCTGCAAACCATCGCCCAGCACGGCTGAGGAATACAACACAGAGGTTGCGAGGGGCCAGGCGGACTTACCGGATGATCACCCCCTACAGCTAACCACCAACCCAACCCCTTCCCCCTGGGCGATGGGTACTAGCCTCCCCGCCCCTAGCCCTATGGACCAGATCCGGACACTCCCCACCCCAAATAACGACCGCAAGCGCAAGCTCTCCCAACCCGAGGAGGACAGGGGCACGTGTAAAACGTTTCTGAGCTCCAGGAGCATCAGTGTCCCCAGTGCTGTGCCCACTCCGCCCCAGGACAAACCCATGGACCTCCACCTCATTGTCCCCCGCTGGAGCAGCAGTAGCGGGTATGGATATGAGATTACGGACACCAGCACCAGTCAGGAAGAACCTATGGATCTTAGCTGTTCTAGAACCAGAAAGCAACCTGAACCTGAGCCAGTGCCAGAGCCAGAACCGGAGCCTAAGGACCCAACTCCAGTGGTACAGGAGTCAGAGACAACAACAACGACAACAACAACAGCAACAACAACAGAGGAGGCTGAAGAGGAGCCTGTCTTAAAGTTCTCTCCTTTTATGGGAAACATTGTCATCACTGACATCACCACGAACTGTCTCACGGTCACTTTTAAGGAATACGTTTCTGTTTAACAGTCGCTGAACCAATCGAAACGCAGGACTACTGATTTGACGGCCTTTTAAATATGTGCATATGTAAAAAGAAAGTGAAGATTTGTACATATGGAGATATATAATTTATCATTCAAAATCAATACGTTTCTTATGATGTTTTATACTGCAACTCTTCTGTGATGTGGTAGCCAAGAAAGTGCCCTCATGGATTTCAGTGACTGCATTCAGGTGGATGTAAATTACTAATGAAATGTCCATTATGAAATATCAAGTCACATAGAATAGCTTTTGCTGTTGTAGCTTGATGGTATATACCAAACTTATACACTATTAGAAAAAAGGGTTCCAAAAGGGTTCTTTGGCTGTCCCCATTTGAGAACCCTTTCTGGTTCCAAGTAGAACCCTTTTGTGTTCCATGTAGAACCCTCTGTGGAAAGGGTTCTACATGGAACCCAAAAGGGTTCTACCTAGTACCAAAAAGAGTTCTACAAAGTGTTATCCTATGGGGACAGCCGAATAACCCTTTTAGGTTCTAGATAGCACCTTTTTTCTAGGAGTTTAGCCTGAGATGTATGACGTTTTATACATATAGTATATTCTACTTAATAATGGCGGTTATTTTAGTCCATAAGTAGAAGAGGTTGAGTAACTATGGTGATCAAAGATCCGTTTAAAAGCACTTCATTGCATTCACCTATGTGTGTATATTAATTTGTACTATGTACTGTATATGTATTCTCCATATAATTTATACTTATTTCCATTGCTTTACAATCTACTCCAGCCAGGTGTGCTCAGTCTGAGGCTGCTGTGTCATATTTCATGTTGGTGAGTTTTGTTATTGTTTGTGAGTGCAGGAGAAATTAATGGAAGAAGAAATGCAAATATGAATGTTGGGTGTGCCAGGCACCCACAGCGACATTATACAGACCCAGTTTCACCGAGGGGGATACTCTGACATGAGATTGAAGTGAACTTCTGACAAATCCTCCAATGCTCTAATTTGATAACTAGAGTTACACACATATATTTCAACTAACTGAACACCGGTTTCAGCAAACTCTGTCAATCTTAACCATGAGCTGCTACATTGCATGTTTTCCTTTTGAGAAAACAAAGTGTATAACATAACTTGCACTATTGAATTGGACAGTGGCAGGCAGGCAAACCATTTAGGAAATTAGCTCTCAGATGAGTAATGAAGGCCAGAGTTTTCGTTTATCGACTGGGCCATTTTTCCTTTAAGAGAAATTCTGATTTATTGACTTGTGTCCCTAATTAGGTTGATATATTGCATTGGTGTAGACCCCACAGATGGTCTACTAAGACCATACAGCAGGTCTATGTAGGACTATTTGTGGCAGGTCTATGTAGGACTATTTGTGGCAGGTCTATGCAGGGCTATTTGTGGCAGGTCTATGTAGGACTATTTTTACATTTAAGTTGACCTTATGACAGGGTGACATTTCACCAGAGGAGGCTGGTGGGATGAGCTATAGGAGGAAAGACTCATTGTAATGGCTGGAATGGAATTAATGGATTGGAGTCAAACACATCAAACATATGGAAACCACATGTTTGACTCCTTTCCATTAATTCAATCCCATCCATTACAATGACCCTGTCCTCCTATAGCTCCTCCCACCAGCCTCCTCTGCATTTCACATATACAGTAGGGGCATTCATCTTAACTTGCGATTGACGCTTGCTTTACAAAGGCCTGATAGATTTACATATATAACTACTATGTCTTTAGCTTATCGAAGCTACCTGGGTTACTAGCCATAGATGTGTATTTTCAGTGTTTCCTAACACCCATCTCTGTGAAAAATATAAAAGCTAATTGTGAGTCGCTTATGTTTAGAGGCTGGTATTTTGATCCTAACACACATGAACACAAGCACAATGAGCACAAGCTATTTTTATATTGCTGCTAAAGTGTATGTTAGAGTACTTTCTTCTGTCATTTAAACCTTGTTGGATGTAACCTACTGTACATTACAGTCTAAATTGCCTTCGATGCACACTGAATGCAAAACTATGACGGATTATGGATTTACATATGATTGTTATGAAGACAATGATTAAATAGCTATAATTTATTATCATTATTTTGCTGTCCAAATCTAAGCTCACTTAGATTTCCTCTGCATTAGAGGTGGAACATCTTATACCTGTCTGTACAACATTTAGGATAACTTTTTAACTTTTTGAATCCTTTTGGTTACCATTGATTTGTTGGAGCCAGGTTACATTTCACTGCACTTGTTGGTTCAAAGGCAAAATAATTGTTTTAAAGTGTGTTCCGATGGGGAGGGGCTGGAAATAGTACTGTTGGCACAGCTATGGTACGTTTTACAATAAAGCAAGTGAACTGACCTTTTTCTGATATTGTCTGACTTTGGCCTGCTATGGGGACATGCTGTGCATTGCATTCAGTGCTTAAGGCTAATGAATTGAAGTATTGTTTCAGTCACTATGGGGAAAAATCCTTTATTTGTACATACTGGCATATTGTTACAGGCATTATAATTGCCTTCAACTATCCCAAAATTGTTTTTATAATTTTTGTAAAAATAATTATTCACTTTATTCTACTTATATGCCATGTGATGGTCTTTATTTTGAAACTAAAGTTAATACGTAGGCCCTATAGGCTATCGACCACCTTTTTGTTTTTACTTGACAAAAAAGGCTAACTTTCTTTTTAAAAACATTAATGTTGGTAATAATGTGACCTCTGAATGGAACCACATATGAAGTTGCATAAGCACATATACTATCCAGAACAAAGGGCCTTCTGTCTTAAATAACTGTTAAATAACTGTACTGGGCACTTACTGATGGGTAATTTTTCTGTTGGAGCAAAGACAGCTTGACCCTTGGCAGGAATGTAGTCAGAACCACCACATTGCTGGGAGGTGAGGGTATTATGCAATATCACATTGTGATACCCCTTGCATCACAATGTGAAAGGCTTTGTGGAATGGGAAGGAAGACCTCTATTAGGCTTTCACTTCTATCAACCAAGTCTCAAGTCTTTTACATTCACTTTGAAGAAGAAGCACAGCTGCACATTTGTAGGCTGTTTGATGTAGGCTACCAGTGATGTATTCCCACACCCACTCCATTTTTGTAAGAACACAACTGAGGCTTTGTCAAACTCACTTTCCTTGTTACATAGCTATTTCAGCAACATCTGTCTTGGCCTGACTAGATGCAAGACGTGTCCTTCAGGTAAGTTCTGTCATGGGGTGGTAGGCCTTTTCTTCTGTTGTTGTGATAATGCTGTTTTATTTTTCCCACACACGCATAACCTTGGCCTGTCTAGTAGGCTCGTCTAATGAGCATGCAGTCGTTCCATTTATAATTAGGCCATATAGGCCGTGAGATGTGTCAGGTTGCCTTATCTTTTGGTGGGAGACGTGCAGTGGGAATTATAGATTTGTGAACTGTGTCTAGGGTTTCCAAATCCAAATTCAAATGCCTAAATACCGTTTAAGATGTAGGCCTAACTCTGTTAAGATGTGCATGGTAGCTTACAGTAACCCCCAAAGCCCAACTTATTGACAACCCAAATAAAGGCGCAAATGCAGATGGAAAAAAAACGCACATAACTGGAATTTTGCCGCAAAATGTGTCAATGTATTGCTTCCTGAAACTTCGAGTTTACACGCGGGCGCGCTTCTCAAGGATTCGGACCCAGACCAGTCAAGTGTAACAAGGAAAGTAGACCTACCTATATTGGGAGGGAGTATGCCTATACATAAACGTTACATGAACATCAAAACATGTTGTATGGCTTGTTTAGACTTCATAATATGGGTCTTGACCTTGTCTACAGGCCTTATCTAAAACCAGTGTATAACCATTACATTGTGAAAGACCTTGGACTGGACTGGAAAACATGCCCAGGTCTTTCAATGGGAGTTGCTTATCAAATAATGTTTTTCGGCACTGGGAGTGTGCCATTCAACCTTGGAACAGATAGATATGTCAAGTTTGTTGGGCCAATTAAACAAATCTTGAGAAAAGTATTAATCGGCTTGTAGCCTAGCGGTTAAAAGTGTTGGGCCAATAACTTAAATGTTGCTGGTTCAAATCCCAGAGCCAACTAGGTGGAACATCTGTCGATGTGCCCTTGAGCAAGGTTGTAAATGTTCCGTAATTGCTTCTGTAATAAATGCAAATTGGCGATGCACGCACATGGGGAGGGTCAGGTGATGTCCTTATCTGAAAGCCTTTTTCGGAAATAGTTGGTTCTATTAATCTAAAAAGCAGGGACAAATAAAATCATTTCAGCAATTCTCTTTTGGAATGCGTTCGCTTCTAAATTGAATTCCCTTCATTTGATCCATGCACAAAAGTCAAATTACACATTCAACTTTTTTGTAGCCTATCAAATGATGTTTCATATTTTTTCATATTTTTTGAAAAACACCCCTTTCCGTTATTTGCATTTGTTGCAAGTTTGAAATCTCTCTTAATCACTTTGGGCTTAATCACAACTTTAGGAATTCAAAGCTCTCAAGTGTGCACTGTCCATGTTCATGGCCACATATTTTAGAGATTTTATTTTGTAGGTTAATGTGTATAACTGTATTGTAATCGTGTTAGTATAGCCTATATCAATGGTTCTTTATCGGATATCATTAGGCTAAGTTCCTTGGAGAATGTGTCTATTTTATCATAGGCTAATGATTCTTTGTTTGGTGAACCATATAGAAAAGTTTCAGTTAATTGATTTGCTTGTTTTCATCATGCATTTGAGGAATGATGACTTTATCGAGGTGAATGAAGCTATAGGCTACATTTCGTTTGTTGAGGCATCTACTTTCCAACTGTCCCCCAAGTAGCCTAGGTGATTGTTTTCCGTTTTCAGCTTTAAATGTTTTAGATGTTTACAGCTGAAGTAACTAATGTTAATCATGAAACAATTCGGCTCATAGCCAGCTTGTATCAGTCTCCATTTGGTTTGCACTTGAACCCGCAAGGGTTAGAGGTTAGCTATATTGCATCTACGTTTATAAGTATTCCCTTTTTCGGAAAATATCTTAGCCCTATAGTCAAACTTTCCATTATTCATACACTGCGTGTGTAACTTGCTGAAAATGAGACAGCCATTTTCTCTCGTCTATACCAGCTTCAAGCAGCGGATCGAATGTTCGCAGGGGCTTTGCAGTGTATGAAATGGTCGCTCGGCATAACGCGCTGAGAGTTGGAGGTGTAGCCTAATAAATTACAGATTTGAGTAGTGCAATGGGCGTTCCATGTCAGTTTCAATACAGGATCCCATTCTGAATTTGTTACTGACCGAAGAAGCACGCCATTTTTGTTTATTACGCAGTGTAACAGAGGCAAATGCAACGCAAACGTAGGCACATTTCGAGAAATGGTATTTGATTTTAATGAAAGACAGAATCACTAGTAAGGGGAATGAACAACCTTAGTTTTGGACATATGCACTTGGACAGTAAACAGCAGAAATGCTTCATCGAAATTCATCAACAAGTCTATTTTCAATCAAGGTGTTAGGTGTGGATAGCAAATTGCCAAATGCACACATGATAAATATAGGAGAAGAGGTATAAATATATGGAGAGTCGGACATACATACTCTTATAAAAATTGGCCCATAAAGGGTTCTTCTGCTGTCTCTAACGGATAACCCATTTTAGTTCCAGGTAGAACCCTTTCACCCAACAAAGGAACCCGCAACGAATCCTTTAAGAACCCTTTTGGTGAACATGTTCTGTAACTAAAAAGGGTTATGTTATTGGGAGAGCCATTTTTGCCACTCAAACACACAGTCATGTAAGGTGAGGCACTTGGTGGTCAATTTGAAGAATATATAATTAGGCTAGAAGACGGGCCACAGAAATTGAACAAGAAAACACACATAGGTCTATCTTTAAAAGTGAAGGACATTATAGAAATAGCCAACCTCAAGATTGCACAGGAGATTGCATGAACCTGAGATATGACTGACAAACAGAAACCTCGTTGTACACGTTGGAGCATATAAATAGAACAAGTGCGATGTTTCACATTCCCCCTTTATCACCACACCACAACCTTCCAATGCAGCCTGCCATTGCTGTATCATCTTACATTTACAGACGTAGCCTACTGCAAGGCGTATTTGCCATGTAGCCTATGGCAAACAACAACTAAACACCAATCAATTCGAATGACTGTTTTTGTGTATTTTCTATGAACATTTTTTGATGAACAATTCTGATGGGGGCCTGTAGCATACGCCTTTATGCCACTGTAATGATAAAGTATTCATAAATAAGTCAATTAAATGCAATTTGTGAAGATGATATTTATTTTGTGTTATATCATGCACAAACGCTAATACAATACGCCAAGATTTATTTGCAGCATAGTTGTTGCATAAACACGAGAGAGAGAGAGAGAGAGAGAGAGAGAGAGAGCGAGAGAGAGAGAGAGAGAGAGAGAGAGAGACAGAGCGAGAGAGAGAGAGAAAGAGGCACAGTAAATTCAGTTTGCTTCGAGGCTGTGGTTCTTCTTCTCGAGCTGAAAACATACATGTCTTTTATGTGTCTGTGGTTTCCTCTTACTCAGGCTACGCGTTTTGCACAACAGATAATGTCCTCCATGAAAGTAGGACAGCGAGCAGCGCTTTCGAGCAGTGAGCTGTGTAACGGCGGTTGCCCAGAAACGAGCGAGCCAATAATATTTTATCAACTCGCACTGTGTATCCATGTATGGCTGTCGCCATTGCTGCACTGCAGTAAAGCTGAGACCAATCATCGACACCACCAAATATGGAATCCTACAGTTATGCGTTAATTCTTCTAGATTTAGCGCGTTCCCTTAAAATGTTGTCGTTTCAATACCCACATTGCGTTGAAATGTCGGTCTCATGGTTTGAGCGTATCAAAATGGTGGTGCCATATGATTTCGACGACAACCAATGCATCTTTTGTCCGCCCTCCTTTGTCTCTTCGTCTGTAATAAGGCTACAGTGGCCACATCTACGTGTTAAATTGAACATGTGTTGTTGGGTAACAGTGTAGGGCGAAATAATCTGGCATCTGCAGGTCAAATATGGAACAAATTCGATGTCCATTCTGCTCTACCCTTCGCATAGGCTAGAGCCATTCCGCCAACGCACGGGCGTTTTCTTTCCAAACCCTCGGAAGCATATTGTCGGTTTGATGAACCGCTATGGCGTTATAAACACTATATTAACACACATTGTGCACCCTATTCATGCTATGTATGCTATTCAGTAATAAACTGTAATGATGTAACAGCAGGCTTTCCCTGTTTCTATTGATATTGTGGAAACGCCTGAGTAATTTAGTTATATATCAATTCACATTGTTGACATAAACCTTCCATAATTTCGTTATCATACAAAATTGTAAAATACCTATAATGTAATGTTTAGTATGATATGCAAGTCTCTCTCTCTCTCTCTCTCTCTCTCTCTCTCTCTCTCTCTCTCTCTCTCTCTCTCTCTCTCTCTCTCTCTCTCTCTCTCTCTCTATCTATCTAAATCAAATTCATACATATCTCTCTGTCTCATTATATTTTCATATCTCATATGATTCCTTTTGATAACTCTGCCATTTTTCCATAGATTATGTTCTTACTTGTACAACGTGTTTAGTTGTGTACAAAAATGTGTAGGCTACAGTTGACTACTTGAATTTTCCCAATTTCCCTTTCTGAACAACTTAAACCTTTGATGTGCACTTCAATACCACTGTACTCTAATGACTTAGGCCTACTCCAACATACATTCAGAAGATAACCAACGCGGGTTTTTTCAGTTTGATCCTTATGTAATTCTTGATCATGTTCACCCATAGCGCTGCCTTCATTGCCCTTTATTTTTCACCAAAGAAAGGCTGTAGTTTCCATGGATCAAGAGACGGAACTCAAGGGGTTTATATTTGTATTAATTAGTTTAATGAGTTACCTAAAGAGGACTGTTAGCCACATTTTTTCAAATACTATAGGTTTCAAATGAATGTCGGTTTCTGTAGGATATGTTTCAGATCTCATAGTTGATCTCTTTATTATAGGAGACTTACATCATATTATTATTTTCTCTTGTATAAAAATTCCTTATAAAAACAAATTCATTATGAAAAACACAAAGCCTAAAAACTTTTATAAGTAAGCCTAATTATTAAAAAATATATAAGTTAATGAGACAATTAAAGCAACCGAATAGTCTTGATATAATAATAATAATAAATAATAAATAATAATAATAATAATAATAATAATAATAAACATTCGTTATAGTAAATACAAAACTGGTATAAATTTTTAACAAACCAACATAATTTATTTGACCTAATTTGGTTATTTAGCAATGTAGTAATATTGTTATCATTATTATTAGTAAGTATTAATATGATTATTATTACATTGTGCTTGACTATTGTTTGAGTTATATGTCATTATCGTGTCTTGTTTTTCTTCCAGAGACCTGTTTATTCTTGTTATGTATATGTTATCATATGTTCATATTTCTATGGCTAAGTTGTGTTTGAAATATTTTATAGTTTTCAGTTGTGTTTACCTATTCATCTTCACACATTCAACTCTTCTTAATGTGACTTTTAATTGTTTTCATAAATTCATAAATCTTCAACCGAATTTGTTTTAAAAAAAAGCTATCGGACGACCAAACAGACCCGCGATTCGTCACCCCGCAATAGGGTAAATTACCTTTGAAAAACAAACAATATCTTCATGAAAATGATACAACTTGAAAGGTCAATTTTAATTGATCTTTGTAGAGTTTAGCCTCACGTAGTTGGACGTTAATGAACAATAGCGCAAGATTGTAAAATAACATACTTTCCCATCTCTAGATTACAAATGACATATGCATTTTGAGACATAGCTATCCTATGCATTTGTATTTAGGTTGGTGCATGGGATTCCTGGCAACTAGTTAGATTCGGTTGAAATACAATCGAGCCTCTAGGTCATGTTCTTATTGATTCTCACTTTGATATTTTCATATCAAATAAATTAATGCACTTTTTTATATTTCTAAATGCCGATGGGTGGCTATTTAAATATCTGTTCAAGAAAATAGTCACAATGCAAGGTAAGAGGTTGGGTAGACTATACAATGCAAGGTAAGAGGTTGGGTAGACTATACAATGCAAGGTAAGAGGTTGGGTAGACTATACAATGCAAGGTAAGAGGTTGGGTAGACTATACAATGCAAGGTAAGAGGTTGGGTAGACTATACAATGCAAGGTAAGAGGTTGGGTAGACTATACAATGCAAGGTAAGAGGTTGGGTAGACTATACAATGCAAGGTAAGAGGTTGGGTAGACTATACAATGCAAGGTAAGAGGTTGGGTAGACAATACAATGCAAGGTAAGAGGTTGGGTAGACTATACAATGCAAGGTAAGAGGTTGGGTAGACTATACAATGCAAGGTAAGAGGTTGGGTAGACTATACAATGAATATAAATTAACACATTTTTTGGTGTGCCATAGTCAGACTGGGTTATTTATTCGCCTTTGCCAAAGACATTCCTGCGCACAAGCCAGACTACCGCCAAATCAGCGTCACTTCCTTAGACTCAAGAAGAATTAACTCCTCCCCTTCACTTAGCAACCCAGAGCACGTAGCAACCGCTGAGCCAATGCGCTCTACCAGATACGGTCCGACCGACTGCGGTGCCTGGCAACCCATAAAAAACGTGATGACGTCTTCCTCACTGTGCGTATTATGGGATGTGTGGAATTAAACAGAGAGGGCAGTAGAAAGAAAAAAATATATAGCCTATAAACGGGGTTGAAGTAAACATGGAGCTATCCGCTGTTGGAGAGCGAGTCTTCGCGGCGGAGTCCATCATCAAACGACGCATAAGAAGAGTATGCAGTTTATTTTCGTTACACCTCCGCGTTTCAAACAATAATGTATGTTAATCGTGTGTTTGTGCACCATCGCAATGACATTCTATCGTCAATAAGTAGGCCTAATTTGTTGTTATACTTGCAGGGTCGAATGGAATACCTTGTGAAATGGAAGGGCTGGTCTAAAAAGTGAGTAGGCTAAACACTGGTTTCGAATCAGGCAGCAGAGCTTCCAGCCTGTCGTTTTATCGCTCGAATGCTTGTTTTTATGTGCATCAACGTGTGTTCATGACATGTTTGGGCTATGTAACCGAGGCTTGTTAACGGGCATGGTTTTGGTAACGTTTGCGTATTTTGCTTAGGCTATTTTAACGCACAAGCACAGGACAGGAGTGTTGCTAACATTAGCAGATTGCTAACTCCACATACGTCGCTGTCCGCTAGGCAATGCCAGAATGAAAGCAACGAGATTCTCAGCCGACATTGTGTTTCATTTGGTGAACGCTTTCGCCACAAATGTGACACTCTTCTTACACTACTGTATCGTCCTTTTGGATAGATATAACACCTGGGAACCGGAGGAAAACATTCTAGATGCGCGCCTCTTCGCTGCATTCGAAGAGAGGTAAGGTTTTGACAGCACAGCAGGCCTCTTCAGGCATAGTGCGAATATGGCATCTTGAGCTATCCCCAACAGACGACCGGCATTTAACATAACTCAAATAAGACTATATTCTGTCGATCGAGTTACGTTTCATACGAAAATGGTATGTATTTATTTCACAGGGAGCGTGAAAGGGAGTTATTTGGGCCTAAGAAGAGGGGACCGAAGCCGGAGACATTTCTGCTGAAGGTGGGGGAATTAAACTGTGACAGTTAGTCCATATTTCAGTCATGTATTTTCTTACTCATCACCTATGTTTTCCGAGAATTGAATCATGAATCGCGTGGTCTGATAGAATGTCAGACTACAAAATGTCTGACATTCAGCTAATAAATAAATTAAAGTGGAACATTGTCTCATATTTTGCTCTTTTTTATTTATTTTTTACCTCCGCTTTCATTTCCGTTGTTTTGATGCTATTGTTCTAACTCCAAGTTTAACAAAGTAACACACGTTTCCAAGTTACAGTGGGAAATAAATGTATCGCAAAAGAGTGAATGCATGGGGCTTACTTTCTGCTTGATAGCCAACATTTTCATTACAACACTTGTAATAATGTTTGTTTCTTCCAAAATTGGCATCATTGTAACAGTTATTTTGGTGTAGTGAAATGGCATGTGGATGAACAATATCGGATTGGCTATAGGCTTATTTAATCGTTTTAAAATATCTGCAATGATACGGCCTATAAATAAGACTATTTAGCCTTCCAAGTACATGTTTTTGAAACCCCATACTTATCTAACTTGACCTCCTTTATACAGGCCAAAGCGAAAGCCACAGCAAAGACTTATGAATGCAGAAGAGAAATGCCAAGGGGGATTCGTGTTTCATACCCCGTTCCGGAGCCTATGATTACACCGAGAGCTCGAGAGGGACTAAGGCCTATCGTGCCCACAATCTTCCCCCCTAGCACGGTGAACCGAGGAGAGAGCGTGAGGGTCAGACCACCAGAGCCAGAGAGAAGGCCGCGACCTGCGCCTCCGCCCTCATTCATGGCTGAGGAATTTGTCAACATCCCTAAAAAACGGGGACCTAAACCCAAGTTACGTTTACGATTCAACATAGAGCCAGACAGCTGTCCAACAGAGGAGCCTGCGAAGAGGAGTCGGTTAGAGGAGCAACAGGCCCCATACGGTCTGTCTAAAATGTCCAGACATTGTCATCATAAAGGCGAAATGTCTGAGAGAAGTGTCATCCAGTTGACGCGCTGGTTTCAAGAGGGAACGAGCATTGTGCCAAAATCAAACGATGCGCAAAGACGGGTGGGGACTGTGTCCCATCCTGGCACCCATAGCCACGATGGTAGACTCGTCCAAAAGGCTAGACTCGATCACCAGAGCCGCATGACTTTAGAATGCGTCGGGGGCATGTCTATCCCACACCCCAAACTGAAGCATGTGTCCAAAAACAATTTCTGCGGAGCCAGTGACTCTTCTTCATCCATGCAACAGTCTAGGCCCATTGTCGTCGCCAAATCCCATGCATCGAGGAGTTCTGGAGAGCAGTCAGCGGTGTCTTGGAGGCCTCGTCTGGATAACGTTGAGAATGTGGTGGTCACAGATGTGACAACGAACTTTTTGACAGTCACCATCAAAGAGAGCAGCACAGACAAAGGTTTTTTCAAAGATAAAAGATGACTTCATTTCAATATCTGCTTCACATAACATGACTAACAATGCAACAGCTATTTGTAAGAAGTTGGTAATCGCTTAAACATTATCATTTGTGATACATTTTCTACATCCAGAGTTGTATGTTTTAATATGTATTATGTAATAGTATTTAATGTAATAATGACCAAATTAAACATGTCTATATAGCCTATTTGAATATAATTTTTTGGTTAACTATTTCGTCTTTTAAATATATTCACAAAGTGCTACATTTCCTCACCTTCCAATGAGGCTATCAGTTAAGTCTGGTTTAAATGTGGTAGGCTATAGAGGTATAGGCCTAGGTCAGGCACATGTAATAGCTGTTATTTAATATAGCAATACAAACTTTCCCTAATGTTTAATGCCATTTTCTGTAAATGGTGAACATTTTATTTTTTATGTAAAGTAGGCCTAATGTTAAAAAATATTTGGGAAAAAACCTTCCATTATCAATATTCTATTCTATGCAATAAATCGAGAGTATTCGTGTGAAAATGTATGTCAGATAAGGTTCAATGGACGATCTTGACTTAGAGTTAAAAATTACCCTAACTGAAAAATGTATGCACTCACTAACTGTAAGTCGCTCTGGATAAGAGCGTCTGCTAAATGACTAAAATGTCAAATGTAAGCAGTTCTGTGCTCCGGTGCAGCAACCAGTGTAATTGGAGCTCGGCGGTTGAATTGTTCCCTGGACTCCTTGATGTGTGTCAAATCAGTTCAGCACAGCTGGGACTGGGACTAGCGATATTTTAGTTATGACTTCCACTAATCTGCTTTAGAAAAATGCACGAGCAAAATACATCAGTTTCCGATGCTGAGATAATTTGTTTTTGGATTTGAGGTAATAATTTGTAACATTTCTTTTGTTGGTTTATTCAAATAGCCATTTGGGAATTGTTTTGCGCAGTATTCAAAATAACCAGTCAAGGGATTTTTCTTGACACAACTAATTGTTTGCCTGAAGAAACCTTCGAACAAGATGATTAACCGAGATTTTGGGAAGGTTTCTTCAAGCAAACAATTAGTGTCAAGATAACTCGGGATTTATCTTTAACCTACAGTTTAAGGACTTGTCAGAGTTGAACTTTTTGACAGGATCGAAATGGTAGGTTTACTTCAATTAGGGTACCTAACATTTAATTAATTAATTACCGTTTTTGCTCTGAAGAATTAGTCATGGCGCGAGGTAAGGAGTTTTGATGATCTATTGCTCGTTAGACCAATTTTGTCCTTTTTATAATTATTTGTTCACAATCTATAGGGATATTCGCATGGGGTCTTGATTAGCAGACAAGGACGTGCATGTATGTAGTCAATATTTTATCACTTTACTTATTATTCGTAGGTCTATTGACAGACTGCCGAAAGAAATGGCACACATGGGGTCACAGACTGCTTCATAATTTGGATCTTGAATTGGGCCCCAACCTTTTCATGAAATTAGTCGAACGCTCATAAACTGAAAAATATTCCTAGTTTTGATATTGCCAATATGGCATTGTAGATTTGCTTCTGCATTGTAGATTTACTTCGTTATCTATAGCCTAACATAAATACAGGTTTTACATTCATGTCAGCCTAACTGTTGACGTTTCTATCTTTTGGAAAATACGAAATATGACTCATCATCACACACACTGATGACCCACGCCTCCTTTTATAAACTGAGCTATATTAATACAGTATGCTACACACCATTTATAAATCCTATAATTTCTCCCGCACGCACGGGAATATAGGCCAACCCATGTGTATGTGCAACGTGATGACTCCAAATTGTTTTAGGCCTAGGCCTATGTCTTTTGCGTCAAGCAATGTATGAACGGAGAATAGGTTCCTGTGTAGACACTGGACCGTTTTAGCCAGCCATGGGTTGGTCCTGGGCAGGAGGGCCATGAGAGTTCAAAAGTGCAGAGAAGAAGCGCTGGTGACACGCGGATGCTGCTGGATGTGTGTGATGATGGGCCGTCTGTGTGGCATATTTGACTCTTTTCATATGATGTGGTCGTGCATCGATATGGGATGGGGTGCTTGCCTTTGCCAGTACGCCAGTAACGCTCAAGACTGGGTGAAATGTCACAGACTCAACTCTATGTTGCCATAAACCTATGGGCTTTTCTTTTATTGTTCACGATTTTAATAGATATAATTCAATAGGAATTCTAATACCGCTGCTAGGTTACATTTTACATGAATTAGTAACATTTTAAAGGGGTTCACATTAAAGAAAAATAATACTATGGCCTTTTAGCTTAATGCGTTTTATGGACAGATGATGTAACAAAATGTAAATGACATGCCTGCAGGGAGACAGAGATGTTACAGTGCTGGAGCTGAGCTAGAGGCCGACTGTAACCAGAAATCATCTCTGGCATTTCTAACACACTGGCCCATTATTTTAATTGAGGCCCCCAAACGAACCCATTTTATTGCTTGAGGCTAAAAAATGGACCAGCCCATCTGGCATTTGCCTGAAATGCCAGATGGCTAGTCTGCCCCTATGGGACACTGAACCACCAGCCTTCTGTAGAATTCAGTCAGTCCGGGAGCTGAATGCCACTAGAGGGTTATTCTCTCTCTTTTGGTGGAGTAACAAAGTGTCCATTCATGTTGCTCTCCCCAGGGAACTGGGCTCTGGCCTCCGAACACGTGACGCAAACAGACCAACCTGAGAGCGCGTGTGAAAATGAACCTGGCTGTGACAACAGCGCGA
The DNA here is from genome assembly GCF_020615455.1 of Coregonus clupeaformis. Classification (NCBI taxonomy): domain Eukaryota; kingdom Metazoa; phylum Chordata; class Actinopteri; order Salmoniformes; family Salmonidae; genus Coregonus; species Coregonus clupeaformis. Next base: position 35,921,922 of record NC_059226.1, on the reverse strand, counting down.
GCCACTCAACTGTCATGGCCATTCAGAAGGCCTTCCCCTACAGCTGAATTCTGATTGCACTGACCAGAGAAGATAGACAATTGAAAATAATAGCTATTCCTGAGTATAGTTTGGAATACTTTTTATAGACTAAATTAAAATAGTGTAGGTTAAGCAATGCATACATTATTAGTGTTTGAAATGAATAAAACGTGCCCTTTTTTAGCCCTTAGCAGTTTAAAAAAAATCTAGGCTATAGGCTGTTTATGTTATTACTACACAGTAGGCCCATGTCTGTTAAATTTCCACCTGGTTGAGGAAAGGACACATATCTTTTCGTAAGCCTATACCCTAGCAGAGGACTTTCCCCGCAGCTGAGAAAACATCTGGCTAAATTCTCCATATGAGTGCAATTTAACCAACCACATTCCCATAAAACGGATAAGCCTTTGATCTCGCACCACCGGAGGGGGCCAACCAAGTCCTGTGACCAACCAACACTATTATACACATGTGGGTGCTGGATACCCCCGCAAGATGTCGCCATGGACTTGACTTACACCTGTTGTTGCTTGGGCCCGGAAGGATTGCTATTTTGTTCACAGGTTTTAACCCTGATCAACGTTAAACCGAGACGCGCATGCTCTGAATTTTCCAGATGTGCGTTACATGTACACGACCACTAGATAGAGCCCAAGTACCAAAAATATGTTGTGCCTTTTTCAGTTCTTGGCCTGTTCCTAGTTGGCTACAACCGGGAATGGATTTCGTCATCATTACCGTTATTCACCCCCACTCTCCACCCAAATTACACTATCTGTGGCCGTTAGGCTTGGTTATATAAAACGAATCGTAGGCCTATCATTACGAAATGCGATTTCAATTATTTATGTAAAATACAATTGTTATCGTATTATTTTGTTATAGATTTATTTTATAAGTTATTTACTTATATAGGCCAATGTTTAGGGGTTGAATGTACAAATATAAAGTGTTCGGAAAATACGCATCAATACTAGCCTACATAAAGAAAAGGCTTCTAAATAAGAAGTAATTGGCATTTATTGGCATTTGTTTCCTGAAGGCTCCAATTATCCAGCTGTGGAAAAGCTGTGAGTCGCCCAGTGCACCCGAAAGTAACAGATGGCTAGAACCTGTGCTGCGGATCGTCTTTTCACTGAACTAGCCTAAAACAAAAGGGAAAAGAGATCGAACGCGTATTAAGTATTCAGTCGTGTGGGAAACATATGCTTAATTAATGCGGTACATTTTTAAAAAATTACATTTTGGTCAAGCTTTTTCGATTCTTGGACCCACAGGCTATTCCGATTGATAGCCTATACCTACAATTTGCCACAAATAGCCTACATGTTGTTTTATCCATCTTACACAACTTCAATCATGAAATTATGTAACGCCAAATGCAAAATTACCGCCTTTGAAAACGGTTTCGTCTTACAAATCTTTGGGCTTGGTAATTACACCATCATCAACACACACACAAACACACACACACGTTCACACAGACATACAGCGAGGATATCCATTCTCTACCAACGCTGCAAGGGGGCTAGGGTGCACATTACTATTCATACAATGCAGTCAGAGCGTCAGTCACAGGCGTCCACAGATGTTGCTAAGAGAGCATCTCAGTGAGCTTGCAGAAGGATTGGAGCGGAACATTTGTGATGTTTTCTCACCAAGTTGATTTTGGATTCTATTTTCATTCCTATAGTTGGCGGTTGCAATTTCGCCAACTCTAAGGATGATTTTCATGTATTTACTGTTCCTCTGCTGTTTGTCTCCCTGCGCCGCAGATCTATGCAACTGGAGTGGAAGGTGAGGACTTGTATTTCTTTCTGTGGATTATATATATTTTCGTTTTATTTCATTGTTAATTAATAATGCTTTTTTTTGTAGTCAGAACTTCAAACCGGTATTTGACTTTGGGATCGCGTTTAGCCTTTCTAAAAACTTTGTTGTCTAAATATTTATAATTATGATCTGTTTATACCAATATCCTAATTGTTTTCTATCAAAATGGGCTTTGTAAAAATAATAAAATACAATTACGCTATTTTTAACACTTGGATTGAGTAGGGGAAAATAATATACCTATTCTCTGTGAGTATAGGCTGATCTCTCTCGTCTTACATTATTTTCTGACCTGCATTGGTTTCTGAGTGAGTGTGCCCATTTGAACCCTTCTCCTTGTTCTTGGATTGCAGTGGCTTGGCGCGTGAGGCTGAGGCGAACTCGCGGACTGTGCAGCAGGTGCGGCTGCGTTGCACCGAGGGTTCGGTGGAGTGGGTCTACCCGGGCCAGGCGCTTCGGGTCGTCCTGGAACCCAACCTGTCCTCTGCGCGCCACACAACGGTCTGTATCAAACCGTTCCGCAGCTTCCACGGCGCCAGCGTCTACATTGAGCGGGCTGGGGAACTGGACCTGTTAATGACGGACGGAGGGCGGCCAGAGCAGGTGTTCTGTTTCCCGGTGGACGGACCTCAGAAGCCAGCCATCTTCCTCCTGGCGAACCCGCAGAGTGATATCAGCCGACGGGCAGTAGGCTTCAGATATGAGCTGCTGGGCATTCGGACCACTGCGCCCAACCTCGGCCAAAGTGTGTCGCAGTGTGAGTATTTGGCAGTGTTGGAAAAATTACCCAATTGTCATAGTTGAATAAAAGTAAAGATTCCTTAATAGAAAATGACCCAAGTAAAGCGAAAGTCACCCAGTAAAATATTACTTGAGTAAAAATGTACAAGTATTTGGTTTTAAATATACTTAAGTATCAAAAGTAAATGTAATTGCAAAAATATACTTATACTTAAGTATCAAAAGTAAACTAAAAGTAAAAATCATTTCAAATTGCAATAAGCAAACCAGACGGCACAATTGTATTTATATTTTTTATTTATCGCTAGCCAGGGGCACACTACAACACGCAGATATGATTTACAAACGAAGCATTTGTGTTTAGTGAGTCTGCCAGATCAGAGGCAGTAGGCATGACCAGGGATAAGTGCGTGAATTGGACCATTTTACTGTCCTGCTTAAGATTCTAAATGTAACGAGTACTTTTGGGTGTCAGGGAAAATGTATGGAGTTAAAAGTACATTATTTTATTTAGGAATGTAGCGAATTAAAAGTTGTCAAAAATATCAATAGTAAAGTAAAGTACAGATACCACAAAAAACTACTTAAGCAGTAGGCTACTTTAAAGTATTTCTACTTAAGTACTTTACACCACTGGCATTTGGAGATAATAAGAGTTCTCTATTTGTATGACATGGTAATAATATATTTATTTGACACTATTGTTAAAGTTGCAATCCCAATTGTAAATAGACCTAATCATATATTGATATAAAAAAATAATGTATGTTTTGTCAGTTGTATTGGTGTCAAAAAATAACATTGGAGTCCAGAATGAAAGTGATCAACAAGTATCCTTAATGCTGATCATCATACCTTCAGTTCTTTTTAAGTGGTTTTTACTTTAGACCCATATTCTTCTTGGCCATCATTTAACAATTTCCAAGCAAGTGCATCAATAATAAAACACTGATACATTCTAACTTAATCATAGAAGACAATAAACTCCTAGCATCACAGCACATGTCACAAGACATGAGCTCATTCACTGTGTGGGTGGAGGGGTGTGCTGGGGAGACTGAGGGACAGTTTGGGGCACAAAGAAATCGGTCAATTATCCAATTAAAGACCAAACCCAATCTTGCCTAGTCTAGGAAGCACCTGCTGGCCGGTCTGTTGTTTTATCTGGTGGTATCATGTCCACCGGAGGGACAAAACCAGGAAGCAGGAACCAGAGTGGCTGAGGGCCATTGGCCCCCGGGTATCTCAATGGAGAGACCAAATACTTGTCGGATTCTACAGATGCCTCATCTCTCTCTCTCTCTCTCTCTCTCTTTGTGTGTGTGGGCCTGTCTCAATGGGGTGATGTCATTCTCCTGTCCTGGTGATGTCTGTCTGTCTGGGTCTTTCTCTCCCAATATTGACAGAGTGGAGGGGTTCAGTGGAGAATACCAGTGACTGGGGGTCACCAGTCTGGGGTCATTCAATTAGACCGCTATACAATAGAAGTCAAATATGGAGGTCGAGACTCATCAATGCTTTTGATCTGTGTGGGTAATGCTAGTATGGTGGAGGAGATGTGAATGGAGTAGAGAGTAACATGCCAGACATTCCTCCATCTGACCCCTTGGCTTGTTGTCTGGATGAACTGAAGAGGAATGGAGGGAGGGATGGATGGATGGAGCTGCTGCTGGTATGTGTGTGTCAATGGAGTGGCAAGCTGTCTATAATCCTCATCCATCAATCAGTTGTCTCAAGCCCAGCCATCACAGTAGGGCGTTGGGTGTGGTCTGAAGTGTTCAAAGTGGGTTCATCAAGGGTTCTTCTAAGATCCTCAAAGTTCTTAGAAGAACCTTAGGGTACTTGGCACTGAAAATGGAGAGAGAGAGAGAGAGAGAGAGAGAGAGAGAGAGAGAGAGAATATATTGAACAGGGTGATGTGTGCCCCTTTCCTCTGCATAGACCCACACTCTTTCTCTAAACTTCTCTCTCTCTCCTCCCACAGCTAGCTGTCGTCCCTGCAATGACACAGAGCTCCTCCTGGCCATCTGCAGCAGTGACTTTGGTATGTATCAATAGAACATAAATAATGAATCATTGTTCTTATTTACAAATCTAGACTCTATATCAAACACGTATGAAACATTTATAAAAACGGTAAACAGCTATAGCTTTTGACTCCTCCATGTGTCCTAACTCCTTAGTTCTCCATAGATCCATGTAGCCCAATCTGTCCCCTCATCTGCTGGGTACCACCACTAATTTATGCTACAAAGGTCTGGGGTGGAGTGAGTGAGTGGGTGTTGGAAAGGAGATTTTGGGTCTGTGTGGAGGGATGGGTTGGGGTTGGGGTTGGGGTTGGGGTTGGGGGGGCTAGTGGGCCTGATCTGTTCCCAGAAAGCAGCTTTCATAGCTGGGCAGAGGGGCCTGACAGATGTGGGTGCTGAGGCTGCACAATGGCAGACACGTTGGCTTAAGGCTGCAACAGAGCAGAAGCAATAGTACCATTGAGTCCACTCCATTTATAGGCTGACTCCCGTGCCCTGATCTCACAAATCACCATCATTGACTTTTTGATGAGAGAAAATAGCTGGCTAATGAAAGTGTAAATGGCCACGGAGAGTGAAAGGAGGGAATGGAGGGATTTCTGTGCAGTGATAATAAAGGAGTGGGGGATGTGGAGACAGAGAGGAGTGAGAGGGAGTGGGGGATGTGGAGACAGAGAGGAGTGAGAGGGAGTGGGGGATGTGGAGACAGAGAGGAGGGAGAGGGAGTGGGGGATGTGGAGACAGAGAGGAGTGAGAGGGAGTGGGGGGATGTGGAGACAGAGAGGAGTGAGAGGGAGTGGGGGATGTGGAGACAGAGAGGAGTGAGAGGGAGTGGGGGATGTGGAGACAGAGAGGAGTGAGAGGGAGTGAGGGATGTGGAGACAGAGAGGAGTGAGAGGGAAGTGAGGGATGTGGAGACAGAGAGGAGTGAGAGGGAGTGAGGGATGTGGAGACAGAGAGGAGTGAGAGGGGTGGGGGATGTGGAGACAGAGAGGAGTGAGAGGGAGTGGGGGATGTGGAGACAGAGAGGAGTGAGAGGGAGTGAGGGATGTGGAGACAGAGAGGAGTGAGAGGGAGTAGGGGATGTGGAGACAGAGAGGAGTGAGAGGGAGTGGGGGATGTGGAGACAGAGAGGAGTGAGAGGGAGTGAGGGATGTGGAGACAGAGAGGAGTGAGAGGGAGTGAGGGGATGTGGAGACAGAGAGGAGTGAGAGGGAGTGGGGGATGTGGAGACAGAGAGGAGTGAGAGGGCGTGAGGGATGTGGAGACAGAGAGGAGTGAGAGGGAGTGAGGGATGTGGAGACAGAGAGGAGTGAGAGGGAGTGAGGGATGTGGAGACAGAGAGGAGTGAGAGGGGTGGGGGATGTGGAGACAGAGAGGAGTGAGAGGGAGTGGGGGATGTGGAGACAGAGAGGAGTGAGAGGGAGTGAGGGATGTGGAGACAGAGAGGAGTGAGAGGGGTGGGGGATGTGGAGACAGAGAGGAGTGAGAGGGAGTGGGGGATGTGGAGACAGAGAGGAGTGAGAGGGAGTGAGGGATGTGGAGACAGAGAGGAGTGAGAGGGAGTAGGGGATGTGGAGACAGAGAGGAGTGAGAGGGAGTGGGGGATGTGGAGACAGAGAGGAGTGAGAGGGCGTGAGGGATGTGGAGACAGAGAGGAGTGAGAGGGAGTGAGGGATGTGGAGACAGAGAGGAGTGAGAGGGATTGAGGGATGTGGAGACAGAGAGGAGTGAGAGGGAGTGGGGGATGTGGAGACAGAGAGGAGTGAGAGGGAGTGAGGGATGTGGAGACAGAGAGGAGTGAGAGGGAGTGAGGGATGTGGAGACAGAGAGGAGTGAGAGGGAGTGAGGGATGTGGAGACAGAGAGGAGTGAGAGGGAGTGGGGGATGTGGAGACAGAGAGGAGTGAGAGGGAGTGGGGGATGTGGAGACAGAGAGGAGTTTTTGGAGGGAAGATTTGAATCCCTTTTCCACTCATACTCACACAGCAAGATCCTGTTCACTTTATAATTTCCCTCTTTGCCACTTTAAAAAAAACACGTTATTGAAATGCACACAATAATTTAGATCAGTAGAATCATACTGTATTGGTGGCTGTTTAATTGATACATTTATCATCTTTCTGTTTATATAATTTGTTTTCATTACAATAAAACATAAGGTTTATTAACATAACCATAAATTATTAGGCTAACTGAAAACAGTCTCTAATGTTAGTCCCCTCCTCTGCCCCTCCAGTGGTTCGCGGATCCATCAGGAACGTATCCCACAATGCTGAGCGGCAGACATCATTGGTGGAGGTCTCAGAGGGGAGGGTGTACCGGCAGCGTAGCGGGGTGTTCGAGCGCCACACCGGCACCATAGGGGTTCCCGGTTCCAGTTCCACCTGGCACGGTCACATCCACACACTTTTACAGTGTCACGTAAAGCCTGGGGGCGGAGAGTTCCTCTTCACAGGGACAGAACACTTTGGGGAGGCCTGGCTGGGCTGTGCCCCCCGCTACAAAGACTTCCTGTCCCTCTACCAATCAGCTTGGGCGGCTCGTCAGAACCCCTGTGAGTTCCCGCTGGACTGAAGGTGCGTCCCATTTCCTAGTGGTCCATGAGCCATTTGACCTATAGGTAGGGATCCCACGTAGGGTTTTACTTTTTTAAATGGAACACATTGAGTCTCTTCTTTCAACACCTGTTGCCGTGGTGGCGTAGTAGAGATTATGTCGCCGTGGCAGCAAACAAGCTAGATGGGTTCCTCACGACCACAGCGGTTTGAGAGACGTTGTCCGTTCTACTCCTCCTAATTCTATACCGCTCACGACACCAGCAGGGACAAGTCTGTTGGAGCACTTGTGGAGCACAGGTAGTACAAGGCCCAGGGCAGGGGCCCACAGGGGACCCATCCAGGCAGCACTAGAGGGGCCTCCCCTGCCCCTGCCGGCCCCAGCAGGGAAAGGCTTAGAGAGCCTGGCCCTTTGTCTGTCTCTCTTCTCACCGCCCACAGCTCCCAGAGACTAAAGATGGTTTGACTGCTGCTTCTCTCTTTGTCTCTCCCCACACCAACTGCTGCTGACTTTAGGGTCTCTGCATGAGAGGTGTCCTCTGAACTACTGTGGCAGGAAATCATATGAATTTAATGTGTGATTGTTGCTGGAGCCTTTATGTGGTCTTGTTTATTCCTTTCTATGATAGGTTTTGAAATATTTTGTTGTAATGTAAATTAAATGTTTTGTAAATTCACTAGGATTTGCTTATTTACAGATTGATTGTATCATTTCGGTTTTATTACAGGGTATTGATGATGCTACAGTGTAGGTGCAAACCTTCAGTTTGATTACCATTTATTGCCAAATATATAAGCAATGTTTGTGGGGATTTCTTGTGTACTTTTTGGATTGACATGAAATGCACTTTCAAGCAATTATTTATACTTTTGGAAGAAGAGATTTGGTCTTCATAACATTCTTTATTGTAGTTCTTGAGCATTATGGGGAAATATTTGTTGAAAATAGCTCCTCCTGTAGGAAATAATGATCATGAATGATGAGTACATTTGCATGACAATTTGCTGCAACACATTTAAATGACAAAAACATATATTGCACTATTGTATCTATTCTCTATTAAAATAATTACTTTTTATTTCAGTCGTTGAGCTTTTGGCGTTAAGCGTTAGACAACCCTAAGCATTAGAGGGAGAGCTTGGAAGATGAGTGCGTCAACTCCAAACCCCCTCACCTCTGCCCCCCTCCCTCAGTGTTAGCCTGGGCGTGGCAGCCCCTCCTGCTGTATTGTGGGTAGTCAGTGGACTGAGTGACGCAGACAGAGTGGGTTTTTACAGAGCTGCTGGGATAGTGAATGAAGAAGACAATTTTTCTTCAGCTTTATGATTGATTAGATATGTGCCAGGTCCTCTGTCCTTTATCAGCCACATTCAACAGACCTGTGCTTTCGATGGCAGCAGTGGGATTTAAACTCACATCTCAGAAGAGGCTGAAGCCAAAACTAAAGGCACTATAAAATATTGTATCACATTAGTATTGCCAGTCTTGCTAGCTCAGCAAACTGTGGACCAGACAGAGAGATCACTTGAGAAAGCTGAGGTGATGAATGTGGGAGCCTTTATTAGACTGCAGAGCTAGATCGTTTAGGCTCTTTCTCTCAGCAATCACAGCAGTGTTGATAATGTGGTATTTTAGATAAGAGTTAATAAATACTTAATAAATAGTTAATGGCCAATGTGCAAGGAGATTATTAATATGGCCTCAAATAACCCTAGTGATTGAAAACGATCCAGTTAAAATCTCACTGCTCACAGGTGGAATGGTTGCTCTAACCAATAATGAGATTTTACAAGTATTACAACCTGCGTCTGAACGCAAATTCTTAATATAGATTTATATTGGGTCTATCCAGTCCATCTAGCTGTGGTCTATAGAGTGTTTCACAACAGAAATGAGCTCATGAACAATAAAGTCCAGAGACATGAGCCCCTCCAAAAGACCAGCATCTAAAAGCACAAGGCCTTTGTGTCTTTTGATATATCTGGTATGGAATAGGTTTAAATGGATGTTATAGCTCCATCCATATGCAACGCAGTGCATAATCTCTGTTTTATAGGGGAATGGGGGTTTAGAGCCAACTGTCCAACAAGTTTCTACTTTGGCCCTTTTCCTCTGCATCCTATACCGCCCTAATTATAAGCAATGTTAATGCAATAACTCAGCGTAAAATTAAATACAAATGTCTAAGATGGGGACAGATAATGAGGAGGCTGAATCAGTCTATTCTTTTGGGGCTGTTGCTCCCCGATCACAGCCTGGGAAACAGAGTGAGCAGAGGTGGGGGGGGGGGGACTTTTCGGGGCCCCAAAAATCTAAGGGCCCCTCCCAATGCCTATTCCACACTTCTACTTGGCTGAGCAGGAAGCACAAATTGCTGTGTTGAATGTTTTATTGGGATTAAATAGCTGCCAATGAAAGTGTAAATGACTGTGGGCTGAATGAGGCCCCCACAATGGGCCCACGGTGACAAGGCCCCGGCAGACTTAATTATCATTGTCACAGACGCTGTTGGCCAGGAACCACTGGGCCTCATGAATCCAAGGGGGCAATTTCAAGCCAGCAGACCGGTCACTTTATCCACCAAGATCAACCATGCAAATAAATGTGACTTCCCATCGTATCTTTATGCTCCTGGGCCCGGTTTCCCAAAAGCATCTTAATGCTAAATTCATCGTTAGAATCTTAGTAGGAGCATCTTTAAATCTCTGAGCTGTTTCCCAAAACCATCGTTACTAAAGTTGCACTTGAAAACGCTAATTATTTACCGACTGCCTCACCACTCGTAGAACAGCTAAGTGCGTCGTTTTTGCCCTTTGCGTCACTTTATTTACAGAAGATCTCTGCTAAACATAGAATCAAGATGTTTATCTGTCTGATTGTGACTGCCGATAACTTCAGAACGAAGTTGACTACAAATACGAAGTTGCCAAAATCTTTGCAATTGTTACAAACAAGTGAAGGATAACAAGATGCATCAAATTAAAACCGAGACGACTGCATTAAAAGATAAACGGGGCCCCGTGTAGCTCAGTTGGTAGAGCATGGTGCTTGCAACGGCAGGGTTGTGGGTTCGTTTCCCACGGGGGGCCAGTATGAAAATGTATGCACTCACTAACTGTAAGTCGCTCTGGATAAGAGCGTCTGCTAAATGACAAAAAAATGTAAAATGTAAACTCTGTCTCCTCTATCTTCTGACCCTTTCTCTTTCTTTCTCTTTCTTCTTTCTATCTCTCTTCTCTTTCTATCTCTCTTCTCTTTCTATCTCTCTTCTCTTCTCTTTCTATCTCTCTTCTCTTCTCTTTCTATCTCTCTTCTCTTTCTATCTCTCTTCTCTTCTCTTTCTATCTCTCTTCTCTTTCTTTCTATCTCTCTTCTCTTTCTTTCTATCTCTCTTCTCTATCTATCTGTCTTCTCTATCTATCTGTCTTCTCTATCTATCTGTCTTCTCTATCTATCTCTCTTCTCTTTCTATCTCTCTTCTCTTTCTTTCTGTCTCTCTTCTCTTTCTGTCTCTCTTCTCTTATCCTTTCGTCCAGTTATCATCAAATGTAGTTTCTTCATGAGGTTTTGATAATAATAACTACTGACACAATAATCCACTAGACTTCCTCTCTTCACTGTATTTTGCTTTCTCTCTCTTTTCTCTTTCTTTTCCTCCCCCTTGATGAGGTTAAAGGTTAAATCAATACGCTCAACCTGATCAAATCCACTACGTTTGCTGTTCGCCAACTCAGGCAGGACATTTTTCTTAGAAAAGCACCCTTGAAAATGTTTACAAAACCCTAAATGGCATTGTGTTTTTAACCAAAATCAAAAATACTATTTGAAAACTTTAAATGCAAAATTGTGGTTTGAAAAAATTATGAACCCCACTCACCTCCAACTCATACCTCCTAAAGTCTCCAAAAAAGTATATTTTCAAACCCAGACCTCCCTCACCAAGTCACCATTGTCCTCCTGGGGGGGGTACCATATCAAATTTCCGAGCTGAATGTTGTCTACTCTCCGGTCTTTTGAGGCCACACAATTCCCATCTTTGGGAATTCTCCAACCGGGCTCTGAGGGAACGACGTCCTGGGGTTTTCCAGGAGCGCCTGGAAGCGGGAGGCCGGGAGCCCCTCGGATGGTGTGCCGGCAGGAGTCCCTTCCATCTGGGGGGTAATTGGTTTATCCCACCGCCTGGCCAGCTTTCCCATGTGGGCCACTGCTGTGGGGAGGCCTGGGGTACAATGTGGAAACAGCATGAGACCCTCCAGACCAGACTTGGTCTCCTTTACAGGCTATGGGACCAGGAGCATGGGAGCACAAAGCTAACGCATGGACATGCCAGAGATGCACCCTGTGGTTTGGAAAAGGTCCTTCATTATTTTGTCGTCTGTTGTTTGCGTTTGAGCTGTGTTTTTTGGTAATTGACTTATGGGGAAAGTGATTTAGTTTTGTTGTTTTTGTTGTTTTTATACCCCAGCTGATTCATAAGGTAATGAGATGGAGAGTTGGGCCAAAGTTTTACAAAGTGGTGAAGCCCTCCATACACAACACACCTGGTTGGAAATTCAGTTTGCTTTTCCACGTTCTTTTCTACATAATGTTCTGCATTCAGCCATTATTTTGTTGGTCTTCTAAAATGGAATGCTGAAATTTAGTCTCAGTATCCGACAGAGAGTGATAACCACATTTCTAATATTTCCAAAGTATCTGGGTGTTTGCAAAAGTCAGTCCTTGACACAAACTGTTCCATGCTGAGAATAACTTGACTGATATACACTCAGTGTACAAAACATTAAGATCACTTTCTTAAATATTTTTTCTTGCCCATTCACCCTGTGAATAGCACACATACAATCTTTGTCTCAATTGTCTCAAGGCTTAAAAATCCTTCTTTAACCTGTCTCCACCCCTTCATCTACACTGACTGAAGTGGATTTAACAAGTGACATCAATAAGGGATCATAGCTTTCACCTGGTCAGTCTATGTCATGGAAATAGCAGGTGTTCTTAATATTTTGTACACTAAGTGTATGTTAAAAATACATGGTTGACAATAGCTTGTCACTTTTTTTTATAAAAAGCTTTTAATCTCAAACAGTCACAGGAAAATAGTGTCCCCAAAATATACTGGGAAATTATTATTTTAGAATTGAATGATTTTAATTAGGATAATAATGGTGATAAAATATGCAACAACAATGGTGATAATATAACAATAATGGTGATAATATAGCAATAATGGTGATAATATCTGTAACAACAGTGGTAATCTCAGACCTATCAACTCGACATATGGTATTACTTCATGAGAATACGTGTCTTCCTATCTCCAAGCAGTAGTCTGAAAAATAAACAGCTAACATAAGAGGTTATAAAGATTATGTATTATTGTGACATTATAGATCATAATTCAGTATGCTCGCTTTCACATCAGTAATAATAAGACTACACATTGAGGCACATGAGAAAACACATACAGTGAAATGGTGGGCACATACTTCAGTTTCTCCATGCATCATCCTGCACAGTCTCATATGCATTCTTACAGTATAGCTGCTGAACCAGACTATTCTGTCTGGGACGTAGCCTCATTGAATGACATCTTAGAAGTAATTTAGTAGGATCTCTGTGTAGCCTATCCTCACCTGACCAGTGCAGCAGCCACCAGTCCACCAGTTATAGGTCCTACCCAGTAAACCCAGTGGTAGGTCCAGTAGTTGGCCACTATAGCAGGACCCAGGGCTCTGGCCGGGTTCAGACAGGTTCCAGACACATCTCCACTGGAGAAATAATAACAGCAAAGAGTATTAGAACCATGATAGTAGAAAGCGTTATTATCTCCAGGTATGCAGCAGAATCATGTCCATCAAAACAACCATGTGCTGTATCTCTACCCATGATGTTATGAAACTAAAGGTTGAGATAACAAGTATTTCATGTTTTGCTATAATCTCATGGTGTAGTGTGGGAACAGTAAATACATGACTTAGAAATGCCCAGAAGGCCATAATAGCAATGTAATAAACGTGTTATCTGAACTACCTATCTAAAATGATGATCTAATCTGTATGTCACAAGAATGCACATTTTAGCAGTGGCTGTTCCATATCTTCAGTTGTGGATGTAAACGTTGATAGCAACTTAATTTGAACGTCTGTTTATCATTCATTATTTCTTTGTTCATCATTAGTTAACATTTTATAAATCAGTATATCATTTGTTTATATATTTATAAACAGTGTATGATAATGCAAGTTAAGTCCATGTAAATCATTTATAACAAACTCTATTTAATAGGTAACAAATTATATAATAGTGGTTTATAAATAGTTAATAATCAAACCTTCAAATCAACTTTTTCCAAACATTATCTATCCAGGTTGATTATTAAGAGAACAAACTGTTTTTTTTAGGAATTACTTGTACCAGGCCCAGGAAAACCTCCAGGCCCTAGTAACCCTATAGCAAGACCTGACCAGGTCATGTAGCCAGGAAAAACTTGGTGCTTAGTTACAGTAAAGAAAATTCCACCTTACAATGGAAAAACTCCACTCTTGGCCCTTTCAGTAACTCGCCCAGCCAGGATGTTGATGATGACAGTGCAGCCCACCATGAAGGGCACCATGGGGCTGCTACTCTTGGCGTTGACCGCCCCCAGCAGCACCACCATGGTGACCAGGCAGGTCATGGCCATCTCCCCAAACAGAGCCCCCCACAGCTGATCTTGTGACTGCAGCAGGGCAAACGCTGCCCCCTGGGCCTTGGAGTAGTTCTCTGTTGTGGTCATCAGCTGAGGAACAATGGATTCAGGTTCATTTACTGGCAGTGGTGTCATTATACTACTACAAAAACCCAATTAATTGTCTGATGAGCTAAACTGGGGTCATGTCTGTTGTCTGCATATCTAATCACTGTAGCTGTGAATATATATATTTTTTGCATCAGTTTTGATTTGATTCAATCCCCCCAATTTTTTTTTCTGCATTTCAAATCATTTCAAGGTGCAAGACAAAATTATACCTCCTGTGAAGAGGTGTGAATGAAGGAGTCAGGCGCAGGAGGTAAAACACCGAAGTCCAGAGTTTATTCCGTTTACATAAATAAAACGCACCCAGCGTCAAAACGAAATATTCCACCTTGGCAATAAAAACAATGAAACAATCACTCACAAAGACAAGGGGAACAGAGGGAACACTTATACACATACTAATTAAGGGAATGAGCACCAGGTGTATGTGTTTGACAAGACATGACAAGTGGAGTGATGAGAATGGGATCGGCAGTAGCTAGTAAGCCGGTGACGACGAACGCCGAAACCTGCCCGAACAAGGAGGGGAGGCAGCCTCGGCGGAAGTCGTGACAGTACCCCCCCCCTTGACGCGCGGCTCCAGCAGTGTGCCGGGGACGGCCAGGAGGACACGGAGCAGGGCGAGTCGGATGGCGACGGTGGAAATCCCTCAACAGGGAGGGATCGAGGATGTCCCTCCTCCCGCACCTCAGACTCCTGGAGCGGACCAGCTACCACCGGCCTCAGGAGAGACACATGAAACGAGGGGTTAATACGGTAATCAGGGGGGAGTAACAACCTGTAAGTAACCTCGTTTATCCTCCTCAGGACTTTAAACGGCCCCACAAACCGCGGGCTCAGCTTCCGGCAGGGCAGGCGGAGGGGTAGATTCCGGGTCGAGAGCCAGACCCTTCTGACGACGCGCTGGAGGCGAACGTGGGCAGCGTCCCAAGTCTCCTCCGCGCGCTGAAACCAGTCATCCACCGCAGGAGCCTCGGTCTGGCTCTGGTGCCACGGTGCCAGGACCGGTTGGTAACCCAAAACACATTGTAAGGGTGTTAGGTTAGTGGAGGAGTGGCGGAGAGAGTTCTGAGCGTATTCTGCCCATGGCAGGAACACCGACCACTCCCCCGGCCGGTCCTGACAGTAGGTCCGCAGGAACCTACCCACATCTTGATTCACCCTTTCCACCTGCCCATTACTCTCGGAGTGAAATCCAGAGGTCAGGCTGACCGAGACCCCCAGCCAGCAGCTCCCGATCACCAACGCCGTAGTTCTGCTCCGCCGAGCTGAGCTTCTTCGAAAAGAAGGCACAGGGGCGGAGCTTGGGTGGCGTGCCCGAGCGTTGGGATAAGACAGCGCCTATCCCTACCTCGGACGCATCCACCTCCACTACGAACGGTAGTGATGAATCGGGGTGAGCCAGTACCGGGGCTGAGGTGAACAGACCCCGCAATCTACTGAAGGCCAAATCAGCCTCAGCAGACCAGCGGAGCCGGGACGGCCCACCCTTCAACAAGGAGGTAATGGGAGTTAGTGGAGGAGTGGCGGAGAGAGTTCTGAGCGTATTCTGCCCATGGCAGGAACACCGACCACTCCCCCGGCCGGTCCTGACAGTAGGTCCGCAGGAACCTACCCACATCTTGATTCACCCTTTCCACCTGCCCATTACTCTCGGAGTGAAATCCAGAGGTCAGGCTGACCGAGACCCCCAGCCAGCAGCTCCCGATCACCAACGCCGTAGTTCTGCTCCGCCGAGCTGAGCTTCTTCGAAAAGAAGGCACAGGGGCGGAGCTTGGGTGGCGTGCCCGAGCGTTGGGATAAGACAGCGCCTATCCCTACCTCGGACGCATCCACCTCCACTACGAACGGTAGTGATGAATCGGGGTGAGCCAGTACCGGGGCTGAGGTGAACAGACCCCGCAATCTACTGAAGGCCAAATCAGCCTCAGCAGACCAGCGGAGCCGGGACGGCCCACCCTTCAACAAGGAGGTAATGGGAGTTGCGACCTTGCCAAAGCCCCGAATAAACCTCCGATAGTAGTTGGCAAAGCCAAGGAAGCGCTGCACCTCCTTCACCGTGGTTGGAGTCAGCCAATTACGCACGGCTGAAAATCTCCCTCCATCTCCACACCTGTGGTAGTAATGCGGCATCCGAGGAAGGAGATTGACTGCTGGAAAAACTCACACTTCTCTGCCTTGGCATAAAGATACTTCTCCAGCAGTCGGACCAGTACCTTGCGAACCAGGGACACATGCTCGGCGCGCGTAGTGGAATACACCAGGATGTAGACCACCACACCGCGACCAAGCATGTCCCGAAACACCTCGTTCACAAAGGACTGGAAAACGGATGGAGCATTCATCAAACCGTAGGGCATCACCAGGTATTCATAATGCCCCGAAGTTGTGCTGAATGCTGTTTTCCACTCATCCCCTTCCCGAATACGCACCAGGTTGTAGGCACTCCTGAGGTCTAATTTGGTGAAAAGATGGGCCCCATGCATTGACTCAATCACTGAAGGAATGAGGGGAAGAGGATAACTAAATCGTACCGTCACCTTATTCAGTGGTTGATAATCAATGCACGGGCGTAAACTGCCATCTTTCTTCTTCACAAAGAAGAAACTTGAGGAAGCAGGTGAAGTGGAGGGACGTATATATACCCCTGGCGCAGGGACTCGGTGACGTATGTTTCCATAGCCTCCGTTTCAGCCTGCGACAGGGGATACACATGACTCCTGGGAGGTACAGCGTCTACCCGAAGGTTTATCGCGCAATCCCCCTCCCGATGAGGTGGTAATTTAGTCGCTTGCATCTTGGAAAAACGTGAGTGCCAGATCATGGCATTCGGGTGGAATGACCACGGTGGGGGTACCGTCTGGACTTTCCACCGTGGTCGCGCCAACGGAAACACCTAGACACCTACCCGGACTCTCACGCGACCACCCCGTAAGAACCCTCTGCGGCCATGAAAAATTGGGGTTGTGAAGGGCTAACCACGGAATACCTAAGACTACAGGGTAAGCAGCAGACTCAATAATCAAAAAAGTGATCTGCTCAACATGCGTCTCCTGTTTAATCATGGTGACTGGTACAGTAACCTCCTTAACCAACCCGGACCCTAATGGTCGACTATCAAGTGCTCTGATGGGGAGTGGAATGGATAGGGGAACCAATGAAATGCCTTGACGGCATGCAAATGCCCTGATATCAGGTTTAACCCCAACCTTTGACATAGAAGCACCTAGCACACCCCCTATGAGCTGACTGATGAGGTAGGGCACCACCATATTCAGCTTCATGCCTCCACACAGGTAGATCGCCATGGTAAACGGGGGGTTAAAATGGGAGCCGCTGTGGAGGTCAGAGAGAAATAGCAGAAGAAAGGTCAGATAGCCCAGGAGGGTTGGGTTTTACACAGTATATTTCACAGTTTTACATTACACACCCACAACTTCAGACTTTCACCTTTGTATCAGTTCAAGGAGATTGGCTTTAGATATTGATTAGACATTGTTAATATGTTCACTCAATTATTAGGAATAACAATATGAATGGAGTCACAGTTTCTTTATAAACGTGGGATATGTGTCAGGTGCATCTGTGAAATCGTAACACATTACACCATAATGCCCACTGTTTATGAGTTGAATGGCACTCGCTGGAATGAGAATAGTTTTACAACCTTGTTTTTTAACTCTGCACACGACGAAGAAACACATAATCACCACAAAAATAATATGGGACTTATGGGTTTTCCACGCCGTAAATGTTTTCAGTATTTTGACCCGAATATTGAAACAATATAGAACACTGCCAATATGATGGAATAACGAGCATGCGTTGCACTCAAATACATTCATTACACTCATATATAGCACACAAAATACTGTTCATGAGAAATATAAATGCTCTATTGAAAACAAATTATTAACGTTCATCTCAAAAGGAGACCAAAGTACAACACTGTAATGTAATATGTGACACTTTGCAGACACTTTTATCCAAAACAGCTTACAGTACAGTGAGACAGTGTGTCAATACACTGTATATAAACACACAGACCCATCTCCTCACCTGATCTCTGCCATGCAAGCCACCATGACCGCCACAGCCAGACCATGGACAAGAGCTGGCTGCAGCCTCCCTGCTGCCTCCACGTTCTCTATGACCGACACACAGCCGATGAACACAAAGAACATGGTCCCCACCAGCACGGCTGGACCAGGCGCTCAAACTTGTTGTGAGGCTTGACCAGTGCTTTCTTAGAGTCTGATGCCATCAGGGATGTCCCAACGTCACGCAGTTCCATCGTCTCTTCTGTCATAGTGGAGAGGAGTTTGGAGAGATAGAGAGAGAGAGAGAGAGAGAGAGAGAATAGAGGAGAGAGATATAGAGTAAATGGAGTAGTTTGGAGAGATAGAGATAAAATAGAGGAGAGAGAGAATAGAGGAGAGAGATATATAGTAAATGGAGTAGTTTGGAGAGAGAGAGAGAGAGAGAGAGAGAGAGAGAGAGAGAGAGAGAGAGAGAGAGAGAGAGAGAGAGAGAGAGAGAGAGAGAGAGAGAGAGAGAGAGAGAGAGAGAGAGAGAGAGAGAGAGAGAGAGAGAGAGAGAGAGAGAGAGAGAGAGAGAGAGAGAGAGAGAGAGAGAGAGAGAGAGAGAGAGAGAGAGAGAGAGAGAGAGCATAAAATTGAATTGCTCCATTGACCAATGATGGACTCTTTGACACTGATATTCATTTTATGATTAATCCAAGGCAGTTTACTCTAGTGAACACAGTACAACAGACAACCAGACAACGAGTTTACAGTATAAAAGTATAGTAATCATCAAGCAGACAGATGCTTTGTTGGCACTGATTTGAAAACAATATTTTCAGCATAGAGCATATGTCAATATCATTATGACATCTTTTAACAATTTAAATAAAGAACTCATTTTGTTACTTTGTTAATACAGCAGCCTACTACGAGACAGAACGTTCTAGATTTCCAGGCCAAGCAAAAAAGTGTAATCTTGGTTAACCTGCTTGTATTAATCATACATAGGTCATTGATGTTGTCCAGTCCCCGCTAGATAAGATAAAACATTAAAACTAGACAGTTTGACCAAGGTCTGCACCTGTGCAAAGTCTGCTGCTGTTATCTCTGAAGGGAGTGAAAGACAATCCAATGAAATTGGCTTTTTACACTTTAGCATAATATCTTATTTGTCCTAAATGGTAGACCCACCCATCAGCAAATAACAGGTGCTAAATTGACATTGTAAATGTGTAGAATGTGGCAAAATCAGACTGTTACTGCGCTTACAGGCATCATGTATGTACTTATTATTGAGGGGGCACTAATGGAATTAATGAATTAATTGAATAATTAATTTGTATTAATTGCACATGAAAGAAACAGTATCTTCTACATTTCCAAAGTACAAATCAATAAATGGACATGACGATGCCTCTGCTGTGTTGTACACGTTTATACTTCATTTCTTGAATCTTCACTGCAACATTTTTGAATGTTCACATACTACTGTCTCAAATGAGTGTCTGCCATATAAATATAATTACTAGAAGAGTGGTCCCCATTCAAGTCAATGAGGCCATAATGGGAGGACCGGTAGTCTGATGGGCTATGTCCTTTCTAGTAATTATATTTCTATGGCTGAGACACTCATATCATGACAGATGCTGCTAGACTTTCAGTCAAAATAGCAATTACAGTGTAAAAATCAATGTTATCTAATGTGGCTAGTATCTGGATGTCTGTGTGCAGATAATCAGTGAAAAGGCATGATGCATATGGAAGGTTTTATGACAGAACAAGTGAGAGTCAGACCAATGCAAGGCTGTAGTTCAGCACATCACCAAAAGGTGGCAATATAAAACACAGAATATTGTCCAGAAGTAACTTTTACTATGTCTAAAGGCATCATTCATATAAATAAATATGCAATGCAATATTTAATGTACAGAAATTAATTTATACAAATGGAATTGAATAAAATACATTACATTTATGGACAATAGATGATCATCATATATACCGGTATACAATAAAGTTGAATTGGTACGATTATTTTAAACTAAGACACATGGAAATAGCAATACAAAAATACTGTTCGAATTTATGTGGATTTTGGAAATTGATGTTTGAATGGACTTGAACTAGAAACCTACATCTGTATCACCTCAAGAGAACTCGGGTTTTCTCATCCCCAAGCAGTAATCTGAAAATTGAAAAAACACCATCAAAATAATACAGAATTGTTGAATGTAACATCACTCGACACATTGTTGGTTCCACACATTTTTTTATTTTTATTTTTATTTTTTTTACCATAAATGTAAATAATTCCTAAAAATATGTCTTAGACAACACAATACTTTAACAAGGAATATCAAGATAAAAAGGTGTCAAATCCACACATTGTTAAAACTAGGTTAACGACTCTAGACTGAAGTATTGTATATAAGCACCCAATGTAAGAGTAACTTTCCATCACATCTTTAGCCATTGATTTTAGAGGGACAGTTAGTTTCTATTTTTTATTTATTTAACCTTTATTCAACTTAATGTTCATCAAGTTGAGGACAAACAGCCCTGTCTAACAGCCATGTTAGGATACAGTGCTTTATCGCACAAGACAACATATCCCTGTATGGTGGTGGTGGATTCTCTTACGGATTTGCAAGAACTTATGTCAGACAAGGCTTCTAATCCCCACACTTGCACCTTGTGTAGGCAACTTCCATTCAATAGTAAATATATTCCTTTCTAATCTATGGAGCTCCAGTTGGATAATTATTTTTATATTAATGGTCATTTCAAGAACAAAGATTAAGGCTGATTTCCCCAACAAAGTGTTTCAATAGTAGCCTGGGATCCAGTCTGTTTCTGTTTAAAACCAAACAGGACAATGATGTAAACAGCCAGGTATCCAGGCCCCAGAAGATCAGAGCTGTACAGTACCGTATCAAGCTGGCGGTTAGCAGGGCTCCAGACATGGGTCCCACCCAGTAGATCCAGTGGTAGCTCCAGTAGTTGGCCACCACGGCTGGGCCAAAGGCACGAGCTGGGTTCATACATGCCCCAGACACCGCTCCCCTGTAGAGGACATGATATAAAAGTGATCCATGAATGAATGATAGAGTATGTGGTGACTTACGGTACACAGTTGGGGGTGTATTGTGGTGTACTGTTTTATTGGTAGTATACAGGGATTTATCTCAGTGGAAGTTAACTATACTGTACAAAGGTAGGCCATTACATCAAACGTCTCTATGTTTGTTCCTGAAAAGTTGTCCTGCAGAATGTACAGTACAGTATTTCTCTAGGCTAATTTGTCAAACCTTTCCAGCCCTCCTCCCATCCTATCCTCTACCCGCACACCTTACATCAATCTACTCCACTCCACAATCACCCCACCCACCTCACCCCACAACTTCTATCCCATGGGTCCTCACCCAGCCAGGATGTCTGCAGTCACGGTCAGCCCAATGCAGAGAGGGGCCAGCAGGCTGCGGGTGCGTCCATTCACGGCCCCCATACACACCACCATCGTCAGGAACAGAGTCATGATCACCTCTGCCACCGTGGCCGGTACTATCTGGGTGTCTGCCTGCACTGTGTTGAATGCTGCCCCTGAAACTTTGGCATAGTTCATGGCTGGGGAAATCACCTGGAGAAGGAGATATTACTGATATTAATATAGGATCTGTAGGGAGAAAAGTATAGGTTCAGATACAGAAGAACATTATTTAACATTTGCTTATCGACTGCTACTTTCATATTCTACCTCTGTTCAGAGTTTGTCTTTTCAAGTATGATAAAAAATATATATATATATATATATATATATATATATATATATATATTGAGACACAACACAGCAATAGATAGGTAAAGTGTATATCTGTGTTATTTTCTAGACATCTTGCAGTCCATTTCTTCCACTCTCAATGAGATACTATCATGTGTTGGTCAGGTGATGCATACCCAGCTAGCACATAACGTTCTGAGAACCATATCTTTCTTAGAGCTTGGTGAGAGCGTGGTTGTCCTATGGTTATTTTGCATACAACCTTCTCACAACTTTCTGGGAATGGTGCAGGATGGTTGCTTGACTTTGGAACATTCTCAGCACATTTAAGGAACTTGACATTTCTTGGTATTTCATTACTTTTACAAAACGTTTCCTTAAAGTTCAAACATGGTTACATTTAACTAAAATGTTGGTAATGTTATAGGAACGTTCTCCAACTGGTTTGACATTAGGAATGTTCTCAAATAGTTCAGAGAACGTTAAGAAACAATGTTATTTTGGGGGAATTTCAGTCCTTCTGCATAATGTTTCTTACAGGTTTCCTCCATGGTTCTATTTAAAGCCATGTTCTCAAATTGTTCCGAGAGTGTTAAGAAATGTTCCAAATTTTACCGGTCAGGAAACATATGGCTTCATTCCCAGAACCAATGGGAAACCAAAAATGTATGTTCCCACAACTTCCAAGGAACCTAATGTGCTAGCTGGGTAATGACCAACAAGCTCTTGACTTTACAAGGTGGTTAAACACAGACTCAACTCACCCTTGTTCAGCTCTACAGATACTGTACATGTAAATGACTGCCAATAGAGTAAAGTGGGTGACTGCCTGGTCACTCAACCCTCATGGACTTCAATTGCTTTATCATTTTACTGTCCTGATAGCAGCCAGGAGAAGAGCAGTGTAGGTGTAGAAAGCGATTTACTGTTAGGATAAGTGTGGAATGTAGAAGTGTTGTGTATTATGGGACGATCAAACTGCTGAAAGTGTGAAATATCTAGAGAATATTTTCCTAATGTTTACATAGTCTTTATGACAGTAGGCCTACCAGGTAGTTACCAAATACTATACAGTGGGGAAAAAAAATATTTAGTCAGTCACCAATTGTGCAAGTTCTCCCACTTAAAAAGATGAGAGAGGCCTGTAATTTTCATCATAGGTACACGTCAACTATGACAGACAAAATGAGAAAAAAAATCCAGAAAATCACATTGTAGGATTTTTAATGAATTTATTTGCAAATTATGGTGGAAAATAAGTATTTGGTCAATAACAAAAGTTTCTCAATACTTTGTTATATACCCTTTGTTGGCAATGACACAGGTCAAACGTTTTCTGTAAGTCTTCACAAGGTTTTCACACACTGTTGCTGGTATTTTGGCCCATTCCTCCATGCAGATCTCCTCTAGAGCAGTGATGTTTTGGGGCTGTCGCTGTGCAACACGGACTTTCAACTCCCTCCAAAGATTTTCTATGGGGTTGAGATCTGGAGACTGGCTAGGCCACTCCAGGACCTTGAAATGCTTCATACGAAGCCACTCCTTCGTTGCCCGGGCGGTGTGTTTGGGATCATTGTCATGCTGAAAGACCCATCCACGTTTCATCTTCAATGCCCTTGCTGATGGAAGGAGGTTTTCACTCAAAATCTCACGATACATGGCCCCATTCATTCTTTCCTTTACACGGATCAGTCGTCCTGGTCCCTTTGCAGAAAAACAGCCCCAAAGCATGATGTTTCCACCCCCATGCTTCACAGTAGGTATGGTGTTCTTTGGATGCAACTCAGCATTCTTTGTCCTCCAAACACGACAAGTTGAGTTTTTACCAAAAAGTTCTATTTTGGTTTCATCTGACCATATGACATTCTCCCAATCCTCCTCTGGATCATCCAAATGCACTCTAGCAAACTTCAGACGGGCCTGGACATGTACTGGCTTAAGCAGGGGGACACGTCCTGCACTGCAGGATTTGAGTCCCTGGCGGCGTAGTGTGTTACTGATGGTAGGCTTTGTTACTTTGGTCCCAGCTCTCTGCAGGTCATTCACTAGGTCCCCCCGTGTGGTTCTGGGATTTTTGCTCACCGTTCTTGTGATCATTTTGACCCCACGGGGTGTGATCTTGCGTGGAGCCCCAGATCGAGGGAGATTATCAGTGGTCTTGTATGTCTTCCATTTCCTAATAATTGCTCCCACAGTTGATTTCTTCAAACCAAGCTGCTTACCTATTGCAGATTCAGTCTTCCCAGCCTGGTGCAGGTCTACAATTTTGTTTCTGGTGTCCTTTGACAGCTCTTTGGTCTTGGCCATAATGGAGTTTGGAGTGTGACTGTTTGAGGTTGTGGACAGGTGTCTTTTATACTGATAACAAGTTCAAACAGGTGCCATTAATACAGGTAACGAGTGGAGGACAGAGGAGCCTCTTAAAGAAGAAGTTACAGGTCTGTGAGAGCCAGAAATCTTGCTTGTTTTTAGGTGACCAAATACTTATTTTCCACCATAATTTGCAAATAAATTCATAAAAAATCCTACAATGTGATTTTCTGGATTTTTTCTCCTCAATTTGTCTGTCATAGTTGACGTGTACAGTGAGGGAAAAAAGTATTTGATCCCCTGCTGATTTTGTACGTTTGCCCACTGACAAAGAAATGATCAGTCTATATTTTTAATGGTAGGTTTATTTGAACAGTGAGAGACAGAATAACAACAAAAAAATCCAGAAAAACGCATGTCAAAAATGTTATAAATTGATTTGCATTTTAATGAGGGAAATAAGTATTTGACCCCCTCTCAATCAGAAAGATTTCTGGCTCCCAGGTGTCTTTTATACAGGTAACGAGCTGAGATTAGGAGCACACTCTTAAAGGGAATGCTTCTAATCTCAGCTTGTTACCTTTATAAAAGACACCTGTCCACAGAAGCAATCAATCAATCAGATTCCAAACTCTCCACCATGGCCAAGACCAAAGAGCTCTCCAAGGATGTCAGGGACCCGATTGTAGACCTACACAAGGCTGGAATGGGCTACAAGACCATCGCCAAGCAGCTTGGTGAGAAGGTGACAACAGTTGGTGCGATTATTCACAAATGGAAGAAACACAAAAGAACTGTCAATCTCCCTCGGCCTGGGGCTCCATGCAAGATCTCACCTCATGGAGTTGCAATGATCATGAGAACGGTGAGGAATCAGCACAGAACTACACGTGAGGATCTTGTCAATGATCTCAAGGCAGCTGGGACCATAGTCACCAAGAAAACAATTGGTAACACACTATGCCGTGAAGGACTGAAATCCTGCAGCACCCGCAAGGTCTCCCTGCTCAAGAAAGCACAAATACAGGCCCGTCTGTAGTTTGCCAATGAACATCTGAATGATTCAGAGGAGAACTGGGTGAAAGTGTTGTGGTCAGATGAGACCAAAATCGAGCTCTTTGGCATTACCTCAACTCGCCGTGTTTGGAGGAGGAGGAATGCTGCCTATGACCCCAAGAACACCATCCCCACCGTCAAACATGGAGGTGGAAACATTATGCTTTGCGGGTGTTTTTCTGCTAAGGGGACAGGACAACTTCACCGCATCAAAGGGACGATGGACGGAGCCACGTACCGTCAAATCTTGGGT
The DNA here is from genome assembly GCF_020615455.1 of Coregonus clupeaformis. NCBI lineage: Eukaryota > Metazoa > Chordata > Actinopteri > Salmoniformes > Salmonidae > Coregonus > Coregonus clupeaformis. The sequence goes on along the minus strand of NC_059226.1, from coordinate 35,896,524 downwards.
GAGAACCTCCTTCCCTCAGCCAGGGCATTGAAAATGGGTCGTGGATGGGTATTCCAGCATGACAATGACCCAAAACACACGGCCAAGGCAACAAAGGAGTGGCTCAAGAAGAAGCACATTAAGGTTCTGGAGTGGCCTAGCCAGTCTCCAGACCTTAATCCCATAGAAAATCTGTGGAGGGAGCTGAAGGTTCAAGTTGCCAAACGTCAGCCTCGAAACCTTAATGACTTGGAGAAGATCTGCAAAGAGGAGTGGGACAAAATCCCTCCTGAGATGTGTGCAAACCTGGTGGCCAACTTCAAGAAATGTCTGACCTCTGTGATTGCCAACAAGGGTTTTGCCACCAAGTGCTAAGTCATGTTTTGCAGAGGGGTCAAATACTTATTTCCCTCATTAAAATGCAAATAAATTGATAACATTTTTGACATGCGTTTTTCTGGATTTTTTTGTTGTTATTCTGTCTCTCACTGTTCAAATAAACCCACCATTCAAATGATAGACTGATCATGTCTTTGTCAGTGGGCAAACGTACAAAATCAGCAGGGGATCAAATACTTTTTTCCCTCACTGTACCTATGATGAAAATTACAGGCCTCTCTCATCTTTTTAAGTGGGAGAACTTGCACAATTGGTGGCTGACTAAATACTTTTTTCCCCCACTGTATATTGAATTATTGGATGTTAGTACTAGAAAGTACACATCGTTACCAAATAATTTCATATTAAAGTGAAATAAATGTATATGTATACATTTATGTTTTCAATTTCAATAATAAGAAAGAAAAACATTTAAATTCAAATCCAATTAAATACCAAGTTAGTACTAGTAGAAACAGTGCAACTCACATTTTAGTAGGCTACAGAGGGGTACCCACCTTGGCTAGTCCCGCCCCTATCATCCCTCCACACATCTGAGCCAGTATGTAGGGGACCAGCAGTATGATGTTGAGACCCCCGATCAGAAACACAGACACAGACACTGCTGGGTTGAAGTGCCCCCCACTGCAGAGAGAGACATTGAATAAATGAATTACCGTAATACATTTTAATTAAGTTATTTTATTTGAAATAGTTCCCAATAGTTTTTTTTAGATGAGGCACATCATTTAGAAAACAAGACAAACCATTTTAAATATAGAGGCATGTAGCAACAATAAAACCATAATACCTAAGTAAGAAAAAATGCTAATGTAAATTGCCTGATCAAAATGATGCAAGTGTGATAATAACATTCTGTTGTGCGTTTTTTATCTCTTACACACCAACATACTGCATGTTGAAAGCTTAGGCACAGACTCTTCTCTTACTCTGCTAACGTTTGAACTCCTGAGCATCAACTTCCCAGCCTAGTCCCAAAACCTATACCATATCACGGCCAGAGAGCTTGGCTATACAACACAAACAGATCTATTACCAGGCTATCACCTTCCAGCCTCTCACCACCAACCTCCAGGGGGTCCCCCAGCCGTACCTGATCTCACCCAGCACGGCGATGACGATGCCCAGGGCCAGGCCATGTGCCAGGGCCGGCTGCAGCCTCCCGGTGCCCTCCGTGTTCTCGATCACAGACAGACACCCCACAAAGATAAACAGAGATGAACCCAGCAGCTCTGCCAGACAGGGCTGGACATAACGTTCGAACGCACCCCTGAATGGCTTGGTACCGCTGGTTCCATCTGTGGCTGGACCTGGACCTTTCCCCTCTGGCTGGATCACACTGATATCCAGGTCCCATAGCTCGGTCTTAGACTCTGATAGAGCCATGGTGTTGGGTTAGAATGAGTGAGACTGGAAACAGCCAGTGGGTTGTTAGCGCTCTTAAGTCTAGGGCTTATGGAAGAGTGCTGATAAGGAATAAGAAGGGAGGAGGAGGGGTGAGGTGGATGAGGAGGAGGGAGGTGGAGGAGGGAAGGAGGAGGTGGAGGGCCGAAGACAAGGAGGGAGGTGGAGGTGAGAGGCGGCGGTCGGGTGATGTGAAAGAGGAGGAGGGTGAAGATAGCAGAAAGGGGTGGAGGTGAGGGGCGGAGGTGGGGTGAAGTGAAGTGAAGGAGGAGGAGGGTAAAGATAGCAGAGGGGGTGGAGGTGAGGGGCGGAGGTGGGGTGAAGTGAAGTGAAGGAGGAGGAGGGTAAAGATAGCAGAGGGGGTGGAGGTGAGGGGCGGAGGTGGGGGTGAAGTGAAAGAGGAGGAGGGTAAAGATAGCAGAGTGGGGTGGAGGTGAGGGGCGGAGGTGGGGTGAAGTGAAGGAGGAGCAGGGTAAAGATAGCAGAGGGGGTGGAGGTGAGGGGCGGAGGTGGGGTGAAGTGAAGTGAAGGAGGAACAGGGTAAAGATAGCAGAGGGGGTGGAGGTAAGGGGCGGAGGTGGGGTGAAGTGAAGGAGGAGCAGGGTAAAGATAGCAGAGGGGGTGGAGGTGAGGGGCAGAGGTGGGGTGAAGTGAAAGAGGAGGAGGGTGAAGATAGCAGAAAGGGGTGGAGGTGAGGGGCGGAGGTGGGGGTGAAGTGAAGTGAAGTGAAGTGAAGGAGGAGGGTAAATATAGCAGAGGGGGGTTGAGGTGAGGGGCGGAAGTGGGGTGAAGTGAAAGAGGAAGAGGGTGAAGATAGCAGAAAGGGGTGGAGGTGAGGGGGCGGAGGTGGGGTGAAGTGAAGTGAAGGAGGAGGAGGGTAAAGATAGCAGAGGGGGGTGGAGGTGAGGGGCAGAGGTGGGGTGAAGTGAAAGAGGAGTAGGGTGAAGATAGCAGAGCGGGGTGGAGGTGAGGGGCGGAGGTGGGGTGAAGTGAAGGAGGAGGGTGAAAATAGCAGAGGGGGGTGGAGGTGAGGGGCGGAGATGGGGTGAAGACAAGGAGGGGTTGTTTTGATCTCTTGCAGACAAGTGGAGTTATTTTCTTGGAATGGTCCAGATAGCTAGTCAGTGAAATGCTCACAGATCATCAAACGATGGGACAAAATAAAATAAATGTTCAGATATGGTTCGCTTACATGATTACCGTTTAATATAATACCGCATCATGACTTTTGGTTTAACTTCAAACATACTTGTCAGCACTTTGTATCGAGAAAGAAATGCAAGAAATCAATCAAAAAAGATTTCCCCATGACTGTTATTATGAATAGTATTATGAATAATAGTTGTGAAATTAATAGCTTACATTTCAATATACGGTATGCAGTTAGAATACAGGGACAGAAACCATGCTTCTGCCTAAAATACAATATATGTACAGTATGTAGGCTATGTGGGACATTTTAAATATATCTACATAATAATCAGAATAACATATTACGATGACAATCTTATACATATCCTTTTAGGTTATAGGTTTCATATGAAGCTATGAATTTTCCTGACCACGTTATGTATAAATAGAATCTGGAGGTTTTCCTGGTCATGTCACCAGGTTAGGAAAAACTCCTGGCCCTATTCATATGCCATCAACTAATGTTCATCCTACTTTTGAATACAAGGTCAGAAAATATAAACCTCTACAGTACACCACCACATACCATACATTATAATATTATGCCCTAAATAAAAGTCAGGTGAGAAACACAATTTTCTGGGAAACAGCAAGGACCAAAACAATAGATATAGTGTTGGCTCAATGTTAAATGGTCTAATCATTTGACATTGATATTAACCTCATAACTTGTTGATCTTTCCGATACTTGTTTGTCTTTCCGTCTTGGTGGGGGAGTTGTATTGTATTGAATGTAATGACGAAATATGTAATCTTAGGCACAAATATTTCACTACCTAGGAAGGTGAATTTCAAGTGATAGGATGAACGTTTTCAAGAATATGACTTGAGTCTGAGGAGTCTTTTCATTCCTGAAGTACATTTTGTCCTTCAATGTCACGTTCGTTTACAGACGGGACGGACCAAGGCGCAGCATGATATACGTACATGTTTATTTAAATGAATAAACAACCGACAAAACAACAAACAAATGAAACGTGAAGTCCAAGGCAGCACAACACAACATACCTTTCAAGGAACAAGATCCCACAACCCACTAGTGCCAATAGGCTGCCTAAGTATGGTCCCCAATCAGAGACAACGAGCTACAGCTGCCTCTGATTGGGAACCACCGGCCAACATAGAAATACACATAATAGAATATACAACATAGACAATCACCACATAGAAAATACACACCCTGACTCAACAAATAAGAGTCCCCAGAGTCAGGGCGTGACAGTACCCCCCCCCCAAAGGTGCGGACTCCGACCGCACAACATACACATAACAGGGTAGGGGCCGGGTGGGCATTCCGCCTCGGAGGCGGATCCGGCTCAGGGCGTGACGACCTCTCACTCTTCGCCTCCCTGTTGCGCCCCTGGTCTGGTCTGGACCTCGGCGCGTTGCTTCCCCTCTCTTTCCTCCCACTATACTCCAAGCCCTGTCTGGACCCTGGTGTGGGAGACCCCGAACCTGGAGAGGGGCTGACGTCTGGGTCTGGACTGGAGCCGCTGACCGGAGCTGGACTAGGCACCGGTGGAGCGGACTTCTCAGGCTCCGGACTGGAGCCGCTGACCGGAGCTGGACTGAGCACCGGTGGAGCGGACTGCTCTGGCTCCGGAGTGGAGCCGCTGACCGGATCTGGACTGGACCCCGGTGGAGCGGACTGCTCTGGCTCCGGAGTGGAGCAGCTGACCGGAGCTGGATCAGGCACCGGTGGAGCGGACTGCTCTGGCTCCGGAGTGGAGCCGCTGACCGGAGCTGGACTGGACCCCGGTGAAGCAGATTGCTCTGGCTCCGGAGTGGAGCAGCTGACCGGAGCTGAACTAGGGCACCGGTGGAGCGGACTGGACACACGCACCACTGGCTTGGTGCGAGGAGCAGGAACAGGCCGGGCTGGGCTGGTGACGCGCACCACTGGCTTGGTGCGAGGGGCAGGAACAGGCCGGGCCGGGCTGGCGACGTGCACCACTGGCTTGGTGCGAGGGACAGGAACAGGCCGGGCCGGGCTGGCGACGCGCACCACTGGCTTGGCGCGAGGGGCAGGAACAGGCCGGGCCGGGCTGGCGACGCGCACCACTGGCTTGGTGCGAGGGACAGGAACAGGCCGGACCGGGCTGGCGACGCGCACCACTGGCTTGGTGCGAGGGGCAGGAACAGGCCGGGCCGGGCTGGCGACGCGCACCACTGGCTTGGTGCGAGGGACAGGAACAGGCCGGGCCGGGCTGGCGACGCGCACCACTGGCTTGGTGCGAGGGACAGGAACAGGCCGGGCCGGGCTGGCGACGCGCACCACTGGCTTGGTGCGAGGGACAGGAACAGGCCGGGTAGGCGACGCGCACCACTGGCTTGGTGCGAGGGACAGGAACAGGCCGGACCAGGCTGGCGACGCGCACCACTGGCTTGGTGCGAGGGGCAGGAACAGGCCGGGCCGGGCTGGCGACGCGCACCACTGGCTTGGTGCGAGGGACAGGAACAGGCCGGACCGGGCTGGCGACGCGCACCACTGGCTTGGTGCGAGGGGCAGGAACAGGCCGGGCCGGGCTGGCGACGCGCACCACTGGCTTGGTGCGAGGGGCAGGAACAGGCCGGGCCGGGCTGGCGGCGCACCACTGGCTTGGTGCGAGGGACAGGAACAGGCCGGGCCGGGCTGGCGACGCGCACCACTGGCTTGGTGCGAGGGACAGGAACAGGCCGGGCCGGGTTGGCGACGCGCACCACTGGCTTGGTGCGAGGGGCAGGAACAGGCCGGGCCGGGCTGGCGACGCGCACCACTGGCTTGGTGCGAGGGACAGGAACAGGCCGGGTAGGCGACGCGCACCACTGGTTTGGTGCGAGGGACAGGAACAGGCCGGACCAGGCTGGCGACGCGCACCACTGGCTTGGTGCGAGGGGCAGGAACAGGCCGGGCCGGGCTGGCGACGCGCACCACTGGCTTGATGCGAGGGACAGGAACAGGCCGGGCCGGGCTGGTGACGCGCACCACTGGCTTGGTGCGAGGGGCAGGAACAGGCCGGGCCGGGCTGGCGACGTGCACCACTGGCTTGGTGCGAGGGACAGGAACAGGCCGGGCCGGGCTGGCGACGCGCACCACTGGCTTGGCGCGAGGGGCAGGAACAGGCCGGGCCGGGCTGGCGACGCGCACCACTGGCTTGGTGCGAGGGAAGGGAACAGGCCGGACCGGGCTGGCGACGCGCACCACTGGCTTGGTGCGAGGGGCAGGAACAGGCCGGGCCGGGCTGGCGACGCGCACTACTGGCTTGGTGCGAGGGACAGGAACAGGCCGGGCCGGGCTGGCGACGCGCACCACTGGCTTGGTGCGAGGGGCTGGAACAGGCCGGGCCGGGCTGGCGCGCGCACCACTGGCTTGGTGCGAGGGACAGGAACAGGCCGGGTAGGCGACGCGCACCACTGGCTTGGTGCGAGGGACAGGAACAGGCCGGACCAGGCTGGCGACGCGCACCACTGGCTTGGTGCGAGGGGCAGGAACAGGCCGGGCCGGGCTGGCGACGCGCACCACTGGCTTGGTGCGAGGGACAGGAACAGGCCGGACCGGGCTGGCGACACGCACCACTGGCTTGGTGCGAGGGGCAGGAACAGGCCGGGCCGGGCTGGCGACGCGCACCACTGGCTTGGTGCGAGGGGCAGGAACAGGCCGGGCCGGGCTGGCGACGTGCACCACTGGCTTGGTGCGAGGGACAGGAACAGGCCGGGCCGGGCTGGCGACGCGCACCACTGGCTTGGCGCGAGGGGCAGGAACAGGCCGGGCCGGGCTGGCGACGCGCACCACTGGCTTGGCGCGAGGGACAGGAACAGGCCGGACCGGGCTGGCGACGCGCACCACTGGCTTGGTGCGAGGGGCAGGAACAGGCCGGGCCGGGCTGGCGACGTGCACCACTGGCTTGGTGCGAGGGACAGGAACAGGCCGGGCCGGGCTGGCGACGCGCACCACTGGCTTGGTGCGAGGGGCAGGAACAGGCCGGGCCGGGCTGGCGACGCGCACCACTGGCTTGGTGCGAGGGACAGGAACAGGCCGGGCCGGGCTGGCGACGCGCACCACTGGCTTGGTGCGAGGGGCAGGAACAGGCCGGGCCGGGCTGGCGACGCGCACCACTGGCTTGGTGCGAGGGGCAGGAACAGGCCAGGCCGGGCCGGGCTGGCGACGCGCACCACTGGCTTGGTGCGAGGGACAGGAACAGGCCGGGTAGGCGACGCGCACCACTGGTTTGGTGCGAGGGACAGGAACAGGCCGGACCAGGCTGGCGACGCGCACCACTGGCTTGGTGCGAGGGCAGGAACAGGCCGGGCCGGGCTGGCGACGCGCACCACTGGCTTGGTGCGAGGGACAGGAACAGGCCGGACCGGGCTGGCGACGCGCACCACTGGCTTGGTGCGAGGGGCAGGAACAGGCCGGGCCGGGCTGGCGACGCGCACCACTGGCTTGGTGCGAGGAGCAGAAACGGGCCGGACCGGACTGCGAAGGCGGACTGGAGGTCTGGAGCGGAGAGCTGGCACAACCCGTCCTGGCTGGCTACCCACTTTCGCACTACACGTGCGGGGCGCTGGCACAGGACGCACTGGGCTGTGCACGCGTACTGGCGATACAGTACATAGAACCTGCGCAGAATATGCGGGACCGAGGAGGCGTTCTGGAGACCAGGAGCATTGAGCCGGCACACCCCGTCCTGGCTGGATGCCCATCTTCGCACGGCACGTGCGTGGTGCCAGCACAGGACGTACAGGGCTGTGCCGGCGCACTGGCGACACAGTACGTAGCTCCGCATAACATGGAGCTTGCCCAGTCATACGCCTTCTCGCGTGAGTACGGGGAGTTGGCTCTGCTCTAACCCTAGACTCCGCCAACCACCCTTTTAGCCCCCCCAAAAAAATGTTATTGGGGCTGTCTCTCGGGCTTCTTCCTTGGCCGGCGCCTTCTGTGTTGCCGCTGCTCCTCTCTATACCGCGCCTCCACTGTCTCCTCCCAAGGACGGCGATCCATCCCGGCCTGAATCTCCTCCCATGTCCAGGAACCCTTCCCTTCCAGGATCTCCTCCCATGTCCAGGCTGTCTGCTCCTGGACACGCTGCTTGGTCCTTGTTTGGTGGGATCTTCTGTCACGTTCGTTTACAGACGGGACGGACCAAGGCGCAGCGTGATATACGTACCTGTTTATTTAAATGAATAAACAACCGACAAAACAACAAACAAACGAAACGTGAAGTCCAAGGCAACACAACACACCTTACCTTACCTTACCTTACCTTACCTTACCTTACCTTACCTTACCTTACCTTACCTTACCTTACCTTACCTTACCTTACCTTACACGGAACAAGATCCCACAACCCACTAGTGCCAATAGGCTGCCTAAGTATGGTCCCCAATCAGAGACAACGAGCTACAGCTGCCTCTGATTGGGAACCACACCGGCCAACATAGAAATACACATAATAGAATATACAACATAGACAATCACCACATAGAAAATACACACCCTGACTCAACAAATAAGAGTCCCCAGAGTCAGGGCGTGACATTCAATTAGACTGTAAGAATGGAAACAGCTTTGATAAAAAGGAAATCATTTAAAAGTCAATTTTTTCAAACATATTTCTATGAAACTGTGGGTACGTCTTCAAAAAACAATTTCAACTACTCAAAAAATAAATGAATTCATTCAAGATATTCTAACATAGCAGTCAAACTTAAAGGGATAGTTCAGCAATTTGACATATTTAGATATTTCTTTCCTTTCCTTGAAAGCAGTATATGGACAAGGAGCCAGTCCAAATAATTACCAACCTTAGCATTTTGGGATCCATTTCCCATCTCCCCTGTTTAGCATGTTTTAAAGGAACTATATGTAGAAACTTTCATTCTATAACTTGAAATTCACCCTCCTAGGTAGTGAAATGTTTGTGCCTAAGATTACATATTTCGTCATCACACTCAATACACTACAACTCCCCCACCAAGACAGAAATACAAACAAGTATCAGAAGACCAACAAATAATGAGGTTAATATCAATGTCGAACGATTAGACCATTTAACATTGAGCCAATATCTAACATTTCCACCTGCAACTCAGTGTCTTACGTCAGATAGTGCGTCGATTCTGCCTGCACTGATCGGTTGAGTGCCGATCATCGTGTGGGAGTGACACCATCTGACGTAAGACAATGCCTGCAACTAGCACCAATTGCCAATTACATACCAGTAGTAGCAAAGGAATAGAAGTCCATGAGAATAAAACATGCTTTTTAGAATGTTGCGTAATGCGTTTTAACCATAGCATTCAGCATTTTTTTGTCACTAGACTGCTTTCAAAGTATGTAAACAAATATCATAATATGTAAAATGGCAGAACTATCCCTTTTAAATAAACTATCATATTGAAGGAAGACATTAAATTCTTTAACAAATAAATAAATACCTGAAATAACTACAAACTCTTCACTTTTTGAACCAGAGTTGAAGTTCCTGATTCATACTTAAATTACCAGTATTCATTGATTTATCTGACAATTTATCTTTAATTTAACAAGTAAGTTGACGGATATACCTTTACCTGACCAGCACCTGTGGAGTTTGCCTCTTGTGTAGTAACAGTACTTATTGGCTACTATAAATAATATAAATAAGGCTGAAGAGCCCTACCGCTTCGACATGACCCCTGCTCAGAAATACCAGGAGCCTGTCTGATAGGGGAACGTTAATAGTTAACTGGCACTTTGGGCTCCAATGGAAATTAATAGTCTAGCTCTGTTATTATGGAGTTATCACTTAATTGATTGAATGAAAACTCATATCCAAACAGTAAAGAAGAGTGATGTTTTATATTTCTCTGGACACTTCTAGGTATTTTTCTTCAATCTGAAGTAGACCCACAGGTTGTTTACAAGACCCAGAAGTCAACTGTGCCACTAGCTGTCATTCAACACCACCAAAAGGTGGAGCTCTGTTTTATAGTCCTAGACTAGACATTTTAGTAGGCTATACCCTCTTTATTAGAGACAAGTACCACATCATATTCCTGAGTTTGTCTTGTGTGCGAACCACCCTCTTAATTTACTGAACTGTTCATAGTTTTTTATGAATCAACCGAAACTACTATTTATGTTTTTTAATTGGTTTCGTCAGCCAAGTAGGCCTAGGCCTACCACATCAATGACCATCTAATTATAGAGCTGAGGCAAAAATAGCAATCATGTGTCAGACTAAACCAGACAATTACACACCTGATTTTGTTCAAACAATCTGGAAAAGGAGTGCAAATCAAAGAGATGATGGACTGTCAGTGGATTATCCTCGCTAGCGGTTTCAATATGTAAATCTTTTTACTAGATAAGATTGTGGATGAGATACGCCACACACCCACACCACATCATGAAGAGAGGAGTGGGGGGAGGTCCTCCCCGGGAGGACAACATAGGGTCAGTTATAATAAATAACATTAAATCAAATCAAAGTTTATTGGTCCCATACACAGATTTGAAGATGTTATCGTGGGTGCAGCGAAAAGCTTCTGTTCCTAGCTCCAGCAGTGCAGTAATAACTAACAATTTAAAAAATAGATGTATAATAAAATAAAATTAAATAACAATAAATAACAATACAAATATAATCCAAAAAGGAAAAAGAAGGGGAAAAACAAGACATCAGAAATATCAGAGCGAGCAATGTCAGAGTCCGGAAAAAAAATATATGGTGTGAATAGACAGTATGGACAGTATATGAATAAAAAAGGTGTGTACAGCAGTAGTTATATAGGATGAGCCTTGACTAGAATACAGTATATAAATAAAGGGGCAAAACAGTATATAAACATTATTAAAGGGACCAGTGTTCAATGACTCTATGAGTATAGTGCAGCAATCTCTAAGGTGCAGGGTTGAGTACCTGGTGGTAGCCAGCTAGTGACAGTGTCTTAAGGGGCTAAGGGTATATTGCAGTGCTTTTAAAATACAAACGTATGCATGGGCATGCTATGTTTCTTGTCAAAGTCAATGAAGACATATGCACATTCCACACTCATTCTGTGAGAAGGCATGTTATGCATGTCATGCAAATGGCCACAAGGTGGCAGCAGAACACTGGAAATGACAGCAGACATTGAAGGCTCCAGGTATTATCCCCAAGTATAGGTCTAGTATCAGCTCACTCTACCTACCTCAATCCATACAACTGATCAATGACCGGTGGAAATTTCATGGCCATATGAAACACCTCATGAAGTTCACATCAAGGAATTTGTTAGACTTGTACATACCTACTATTAACAGTAATTAAAGTTCAGTCACCATGTGGAATTCATATCACTGCACTGTAATAATAAATTTGTTGTAACATAACATTGTAAAATCATTATAATAACATTGTAATAACATATTGCATGGCCATAGTGCTCTTTATTTAATGAATTGAGAGTATGATTTTGTAAGCCTGACTGCCTAGTCACTCATTAGAAACAACACTGTTTTCATCATGTTGAGAACATCCCTGGGTTGCCATAATGGCAATACCATTTTCAAAAAGCAAAAATGTACAGAGAAATAGTTTCACCTGACCGCTAGCTACTGTATTGTAAGCCTATTATGTGCTGCTGTTGAATCAAATAGGTGGATAAGCCCCTTTAAACCTATAGTAAACAGTTGTGTGACAGGTAGAAAGCCATTAATGCATCTCAAGCAATCTGCTTTACACACTCTTTTGTCAGTTTTTTCATACTCATAATAGTCCAAGTGTGTCACTTCGACAGGGTTGTTTTACCAAGGTATCACATGCCACTCACTAGTAGGCCATGTAGGCTTACCAAGGTATCACATGCCACTCACTAGTAGGCCATGTAGGCTAGCCTACAGTAGGGAAGTGAATTGCACTTCCTCCTTTTACACACCACTGTTCGACACAGTATTTGGATTATAGGAGTAGTCCACAAAGTGAAAATAGAAAGAGCGAAAACTGAACGGGGTTGTGTCCTGTAATTGCCTATTCACTTTGTCAGAGGAAAAAACATTGCGGGGAATGACAATCGATTCTTATTAGAACGCTCCAACAACACCTATGCAGTAGCGAGCAGCAGAGTCAACGTAACATTTTCAGCAATACAATGGCAGCGACGTAGATCAACTTTTGGACTTGCTTTCTAAAAGGATCCTAGGGTGGGCCTTGCAACTTCTTGAAACTTGTTGGTTACGGTGGAACAAGGACGCAAACATGAAGAAACAGTTTAATCGCATGAAACAGCTCGCCAACCAAACAGTTGGAAGGTAGGCGAAGTATTTTGGATAAATAAAAGAGTAGGCTACTATTATTTAGTGGGGTCAGTCTGCATTTCCTTTTGCTGTGTTGCAGTCATTGCTGTCATTTATTTAGTCGGTAGTGTTACATTGTAGTTAGGCTACATTGTAGTTACATTGTAGCTTTGTAGTTACAGTGTAGCCGCTGAGACGGGCTTGGCAGCTGTAATTGTCGTGGCATGACCAAACTGTCACTAACCATGTTATGATACATATCTCCCCATCACAAATCGTTTCCTGACCATAGCCAGCCTTTGTGAGTTTTATCTCATCTCAGTGGGCTTTGTCAGAAGTGTTGTGCCACATGAGTGCTCAAGAATGTGTTGATAACAATTAAATGTGATAATATAAGAAAGACATGCCTAACATAATAACTTTTATAATGAATAACTTTTGTAGTGAATGCATGAACATGTCATCAAAAAAGGTTAAAGTCACAACCTGTTGGGGATATAATGTCTGAATGGTTTGCATGACAAATGTTAACTTCTTACAGGTAGACTACATGCATCATGCATAGATTGGCCTACATTATTGTGTTATGCTTTATGAGTGGTGAAGCAACAATGTGGTGTGGGAATAAAGTAAAAATGGTGGTCTAACTAGTTCACCAGTAACCATGATGTAATTCCTGCATTGTGGACAACCTGCCTTGTATATAGCTAGTGTGCTATGATGGAAAAACACTGACTGCTATATGTTTATAGCCAAATCCCATGTAAAGGGGAATCCCAATCCATCCATCCAACCAGGCACTGTGCAGCCCCCATCCCAGACTGCCTCCTCACTGACCTCTGACCCTACAGGGTTGCCCTCAGGTGCTCAACACCACTGTTGTCCCTCAGTCTCTGCTGATGTCCACTGATCTAACACCACTATTGTCCCTCAGTCTCTGCTGATGTCCACTGAGCTAACACCACTGTTGTCCCTCAGTCTCTGCTGATGTCCACTGAGCTAACACCACTGTTGTCCCTCAGTCTCTGCTGATGTCCACTGAGCTAACACCACTGTTGTCCCTCAGTCTCTGCTGATGTCCACTGAGCTAACACCACTGTTGTCCCTCAGCCTCTGCTGATGTCCACTGAGCTAACACCACTGTTGTCCCTCAGTCTCTGCTGATGTCCACTGAGCTAACACCACTGTTGTCCCTCAGTCTCTGCTGATGTCCACTGAGCTAACACCACTGTTGTCCCTCAGTCTCTGCTGATGTCCACTGAGCTAACACCACTGTTGTCCCTCAGTCTCTGCTGATGTCCACTGAGCTAACACCACTGTTGTCCCTCAGCCTCTGCTGATGTCCACTGAGCTAACACCACTGTTGTCCCTCAGCCTCTGCTGATGTCCACTGAGCTAACACCACTGTTGTCCCTCAGTCTCTGCTGATGTCCACTGAGCTAACACCACTGTTGTCCCTCAGTCTCTGCTGATGTCCACTGAGCTAACACCACTGTTGTCCCTCAGTCTCTGCTGATGTCCACTGAGCTAACACCACTGTTGTCCCTCAGTCTCTGCTGATGTCCACTGAGCTAACACCACTGTTGTCCCTCAGCCTCTGCTGATGTCCACTGATCTAACACCACTGTTGTCCCTCAGCCTCTGCTGATGTCCACTGATCTAACACCACTGTTGTCCCTCAGTCTCTGCTGATGTCCACTGAGCTAACACCACTGTTGTCCCTCAGCCTCTGTTGATGTCCACTGAGCTACAGTATTATCACATTAGGATTGTCTATCGACCATAAGTACTGCACACTATATACTCCAGTAGTATTTCCTCTGGAATAACTATTAAAGCTCTAATGGATGAGTGCTTCACACTGGTAGCTTATAGTGCATATGTGTAAAACTCATTCCACGAAGGGCTGCAGGTTTTCACTCTTCCCTTGTACTTGATTGATGAATTAAGGTCCCTGATTAGTAAGGAACTCCCCTCAGCTGGTTGTCTAGGTCTTAATTGAAAGGAAAAAACAAAAACCAGCAGACACTAGGCCCTCTTTGGAATGAGTTTGACAACCCCTGCTATAGTGGATGATGGGGGTTACATTGCCCCTCATAATGTAAAGTGTTATATAAATACAATCCATTATCATTAAGCCTATCCATAACTTTCCCCTGTCTGTAATAGTCATTACAGTTTAAGTTAGAGGCCTTGATTGCCTATCCAGTCTTTTCCATTCAATGGGACATAGCTCTAAACACAGCTGGGCAGGCTGACAGCTAGAGAGGTTGCATCCCAAATGGCACCCTATTCCATTTATAGTGCATTTTTGACCCGGGCCCCATATGGCTCTGATCAAAAGTAGTGTACTATAAGATTACTTTATTGGTCAATTATACCGAAACTTGACTTCCGCCTTTAACCCAACCCCTCCAAAAGAGACACATACATACACAGGTATATACATTCACACATACTGTATATACATACATACATACATACACACATACATACATACATACATACATAGATACATACATAGATACATACACACACACACACACACACACACATACATACATACATACATACATACATACATACATACATACAGTGAATAGGCTGCCATTTGGGACACACAGTGTAGACAGACGTGCATGCCGCCACCTGCTTTAGGCAGAACTACTCTACACACTGACATTCCTATGGGACTGCCTGGTAGGCCTACCAAACAAAAGGCTTTTCACAAAAACAGTTGGCTCAACACAGGAGTTGCATGAGGAGTAATTTATGCAGGAGTTTGTTGTGAACTCTGAGTATCTATGAGTATCACAAACTAATATGAATGACCTCAAACTAAAAGTAGTTTTGATGAGAATGATAAAGAGAAACAGTTTGATCAATGCAGAAAAGTATGTATTACGCATGAACACATACCTACAGGGAATATAGTGACTAGGGAAACAAAACTCAAAGTAATACTAATACATTTAACCTTAACTTTTAACCCTAACTTTTAGCAGAAAATAACAATGTTTTTTTCCGGTTTTGATGGTGACTATGTGGAGGGTGGTGTACTGAGGTGTAATGATTCATATAAATCTCCCCTCTGTATGTCACCACCCTGGTGATGAGGGCCTCTGTCTGTTTCCGGAAAGGACAGGTGGGCTAAAGTCTGTACCAGTAATACTGTATTGGTAGTCAAAGCTAGTGTAGTAGGGTGTTTATTTAAGTGATAATTTGAAGGATATATTGGCACGGTTTGGAGGATATATTGGCACGGTTTGGAGGATATATTGGCACGGTTTGGAGGATATATTGGCACGGTTTGGAGGATATATTGGCACGGTTTGGAGGATATATTGGCACGGTTTGGAGGATATATTGGCACGGTTTGGAGGATATATTGGCACGGTTTGGAGGATATATTGGCACGGTTTGGAGGATATATTGGCACGGGTAGGGCCGGCAAACTGTGCCATATATCCTCCAAACACGGGTTCGAGGGCATTATCACTTTTATACAACCTGTTACCAACATATTCAAATAATGATTGACATAGTTTAATAAAAAAACTTTATTTTGATGAATTTATTCATACTATTTCATCCTTCCACGAGATATAGTCCCGACACAAATCTAAGGTTGCTACCCAAGCCGTCTGGTCATTTGTTCAATCGGTTCGGTTGCCAGAGACGCGACCCAGTCGTTAAATATTTTTGTTCTGTATCTATGTACGCGACCCAGTCATTCGTTCTAAATGTTCCATTGCCATACTGGCTGGTAACATTCTTATCCCTTGCTTGCTAGCTTGCCAACTACGGCTAACTTACAGTCACGTCAAACAGTACAGCCAGAATAACAGCAAAGTAGCTGCATTTGCGTTTGTTTAAGCTGTTTTCTAGTGACATTTATTTGGACACATCAATAACAATGAGCTAATGATGTGCGATTTCGCCTGGCATAGAAAATGTGCTCTCTCGTCAGGACACTGTTGTTCAGAGGAGCTAGCCAACAACACAGCTAACACAATCACTTCAAACTGAAGCTGGAAAGACTGCAAACTAGCTGCATTTCGTTTAGTTTTACCTGTTTTCTATTGATATTTCTTTGTATATATCCATAAAAATGTTGCCAGCTGATTCATGATTTCGACTGGCTGAGAAAAGCTGTCTGCCTGTCTGTCTCATCCCGACTCCCGACACGTTCATTACTATAGGACAGCTGGAGATCGAATTTCAATATTGAATAAATGTTGCAAATGTCGGAGAGACAGACGGCAAGGTTTATACAAATCTCTGGTGTTGAAAACTAAATGTTAGTCTAAAAGAAATGGGAGATAATGTCTAGATGCTTTTTATAGTGGAGATCAAGTTTATACATTGCCTGGCTGGGTTGATGAGACAGTGGAATAGACACCTGCTGGAATGCGTTTTTAACCAATCAGCATCCAGGATTAGACCCACCCTTTGTATAATGTCATACTGTAGTCTCACTTCCAACCCTGTCTCTTCATAGTAATGCTATAAGCCTGACAAGAGAGGCTAGTCATTCTGTTCTGGTACTATAGTTATAAAGCTAGTCATTATGTTCTGGTACTATAGTTATAAAGCTAGTCATTCTGTTCTGTTCTGGTACTGTAGTTATAAAGCTAGTCATTCTGTTCTGGTACTATAGTTATAAAGCTAGTCATTCTGTTCTGGTACTATAGTTATAAAGCTAGTCATTCTGTTCTGGTACTGTAGTTATAAAGCTAGTCATTCTGTTCTGTTCTGGTACTATAGTTATAAAGCTAGTCATTCTGTTCTGTTCTGATACTGTAGTTATAAAGCTAGTCATTCTGTTCTGTTCTGGTACTGTAGTTATAAAGCTAGTCATTCTGTTCTGGTCTGGTACTGTAGTTATAAAGCTAGTCATTCTGTTCTATTACTATAGTTATAAAGCTAGTCATTCTGTTCTGGTACTGTAGTTATGAAGCTAGTCATTCTGTTCTGTTCTGGTACTGTAGTTATAAAGCTAGTCATTCTGTTCTGGTCTGGTACTGTAGTTATAAAGCTAGTCATTCTGTTCTGGTACTGTAGTTATAAAGCTAGTCATTCTGTTCTGTTCTGGTACTATAGTTATAAAGCTAGTCATTCTGTTCTGTTCTGGTACTGTAGTTATAAAGCTAGTCATTCTGTTCTGGTACTGTAGTTATAAAGCTAGTCATTCTGTTCTGGTCTGGTACTGTAGTTATAAAGCTAGTCATTCTGTTCTGGTCTGGTACTGTAGTTATAAAGCTAGTCATTCTGTTCTGGTACTATAGTTATCAAGCTAGTCATTCTGTTCTGTTCTGGTACTATAGTTATAAAGCTAGTCATTCTGTTCTGTTCTGGTACTGTAGTTATAAAGCTAGTCATTCTGTTCTGGTACTGTAGTTATAAAGCTAGTCATTCTGTTCTGTTCTGGTACTGTAGTTATAAAGCTAGTCATTCTGTTCTGATCTGGTACTGTAGTTATAAAGCTAGTCATTCTGTTCTGGTCTGGTACTGTAGTTATAAAGCTAGTCATTCTGTTCTGGTACTATAGTTATCAAGCTAGTCATACTGTTCTGTTCTGGTACTATAGTTATAAAGCTAGTAATTCTGTTCTGGTACTGTAGTTATAAAGCTAGTCATACTGTTCTGGTACTGTAGTTATAAAGCTAGTCATTCTGTTCTGGTACTGTAGTTATAAAGCTAGTCATACTGTTCTGGTACTGTAGTTATAAAGCTAGTCATTCTGTTCTGGTACTATAGTTATAAAGCTAGACATTCTGTTCTGGTACTATAGTTATAAAGCTAGTCATTCTGTTCTGTTCTGGGACTATAGTTATAAAGCTAGTCATTATGTTCTGGTACTGTAGTTATAAAACTAGTCATTCTGTTCTGGTACTGTAGTTATAAAGCTAGTCATTCTGTTCTGGTACTGTAGTTATAAAACTAGTCATTCTGTTCTGGTACTGTAGTTATAAAGCTAGTCATTCTGTTCTGGTACTGTAGTTATAAAGCTAGTCATTCTGTTCTGTTCTGGTACTGTAGTTATAAAGCTAGTCATTCTGTTCTGGTCTGGTACTATAGTTATAAAGCTAGTCATTCTGTTCTGGTACTGTAGTTATAAAACTAGTCATTCTGTTCTGGTACTGTAGTTATAAAGCTAGTCATTCTGTTCTGGTACTGTAGTTATAAAACTAGTCATTCTGTTCTGGTACTGTAGTTATAAAGCTAGTCATTCTGTTCTGTTCTGGTACTGTAGTTATAAAGCTAGTCATTCTGTTCTGGTCTGGTACTGTAGTTATAAAGCTAGTCATTCTGTTCTGGTCTGGTACTATAGTTATAAAGCTAGTCATTCTGTTCTGGTACTGTAGTTATAAAGCTAGTCATTCTGTTCTGTTCTGGTACTGTAGTTATAAAGCTAGTCATTCTGTTCTGGTCTGGTACTGTAGTTATAAAGCTAGTCATTCTGTTCTGGTACTGTAGTTATAAAGCTAGTCATACTGTTCTGGTACTGTAGTTATAAAGCTAGTCATTCTGTTCTGGTACTATAGTTATAAAGCTGGTCATTCTGTTCTGTTCTGGTACTATAGTTATAAAGCTAGTCGTTCTGTTCTGGTACTGTAGTTATAAAGCTAGTCATTCTGTTCTGTTCTGGTACTGTAGTTATAAAGCTAGTCATACTGTTCTGGTACTGTAGTTATAAAGCTAGCCATTCTGTTCTGGTACTGTAGTTCTAAAGCTAGTCATTCTGTTCTGGTACTGTAGTTATAAAGCTAGTCATTCTGTTCTGTTCTGGTACTGTAGTTATAAAGCTAGTCATTCTGTTCTGGTACTGTAGTTATAAAGCTAGTCATTCTGTTCTGGTACTGTAGTTATAAAGCTAGTCATTCTGTTCTGGTACAATAGTTATAAAGCTAGTCATTCTGTTCTGGTACTATAGTTATAAAGCTAGTCATTCTGTTCTGGTCTGGTACTGTAGTTATAAAGCTAGTCATTCTGTTCTGTTCTGGTACTGTAGTTATAAAGCTAGTCATTCTGTTCTGTTCTGGTACTGTAGTTATAAAGCTAGTCATTCTGTTCTGGTACTGTAGTTATAAAGCTAGTCATTCTGTTCTGGTCTGGTACTGTAGTTATAAAGCTAGTCATTCTGTTCTGTTCTGGTACTGTAGTTATAAAGCTAGTCATACTGTTCTGTTCTGGTACTGTAGTTATAAAGCTAGTCATTCTGTTCTGGTACTGTAGTTATAAAGCTAGTCATTCTGTTCTGGTACTATAGTTATAAAGCTAGTCATTCTGTCCTGGTACTGTAGTTATAAAGCTAGTCATACTGTTCTGGTACTGTAGTTATAAAGCTAGTCATTCTGTTCTGGTACTGTAGTTATAAAGCTAGTCATTCTGTTCTGTTCTGGTACTGTAGTTTTAAAGCTAGTCATTCTGTTCTGGTACTGTAGTTATAAAGCTAGTCATTCTGTTCTGGTCTGGTACTATAGTTATAAAGCTAGTCATTCTGTTCTGGTACTGTAGTTATAAAGCTAGTCATACTGTTCTGGTACTGTAGTTATAAAGCTAGTCATTCTGTTCTGGTACTGTAGTTATAAAGCTAGTCATAATGTTCTGGTACTGTAGTTATAAAGCTAGTCATTCTGTTCTGGTACTGTAGTTATAAAGCTAGGCATTTTGTTCTGGTCTGGTACTATAGTTATGAAGCTAGTCATACTGTTCTGTTCTGGTACTGTAGTTATAAAGCTAGTCATTCTGTTCTGTTCTGGTACTGTAGTTATAAAGCTAGTCATTCTGTTCTGGTACTGTAGTTATAAAGCTAGTCATTCTGTTCTGTTCTGGTACTGTAGTTATAAAGCTAGTCATTCTGTTCTGGTACTGTAGTTATAAAGCTAGTCATTCTGTTCTGGTCTGGTACTGTAGTTATAAAGCTAGTCATTCTGTTCTGTTCTGGTACTGTAGTTATAAAGCTAGTCATACTGTTCTGTTCTGGTACTGTAGTTATAAATCTAGTCATTCTGTTCTGGTACTGTAGTTATAAAGCTAGTCATTCTGTTCTGGTACTGTAGTTATAAAGCTAGTCATTCTGTTCTGGTACTGTAGTTATAAAGCTAGTCATTCTGTTCTGTTCTGGTACTGTAGTTTTAAAGCTAGTCATTCTGTTCTGGTACTGTAGTTATAAAGCTAGTCATTCTGTTCTGGTCTGGTACTATAGTTATAAAGCTAGTCATTCTGTTCTGGTACTGTAGTTATAAAGCTAGTCATTCTGTTCTGGTACTGTAGTTTTAAAGCTAGTCATTCTGTTCTGGTACTGTAGTTATAAAGCTAGTCATTCTGTTCTGGTCTGGTACTATAGTTATAAAGCTAGTCATTCTGTTCTGGTACTGTAGTTATAAAGCTAGTCATACTGTTCTGGTACTGTAGTTATAAAGCTAGTCATTCTGTTCTGGTACTGTAGTTATAAAGCTAGTCATTATGTTCTGGTACTATAGTTATAATGCTAGTCATTCTGTTCTGGTACTGTAGTTTTAAAGCTAGTCATTCTGTTCTGTTCTGGTACTGTAGTTATAAAGCTAGTCATTCTGTTCTGGTACTGTCGTTATTAAGCTAGTCATTCTGTTCTGGTCTGGTACTGTAGTTATAAAGCTAGTCATTCTGTTCTGGTACTGTAGTTAAAAAGCTAGTCATTCTGTTCTGGTCTGGTACTGTAGTTATAAAGCTAGTCATTCTGTTCTGTTCTGGTACTGTAGTTATAAATCTAGTCATTCTGTTCTGTTCTGGTACTGTAGTTATGAAGCTAGTCATTCTGTTCTGGTACTGTAGCTATAAAGCTAGTCATTCTGTTCTGATCAGGTACTATAGTTATAAAGCTAGTCATTCTGGTCTGGTACTGTAGTTATAAAGCTAGTCATTCTGTTCTGGTCTGGTACTGTAGTTATAAAGCTAGTCATTCTGTTCTGGTACTATAGTTATAAAGCTAGTCATTCTGTTCTGGTACTATAGTTATGAAGCTAGTCATACTGTTCTGTTCTGGTTCTGTAGTTATAAAGCTAGTCATTCTGTTCTGGTACTATAGTTATAAAGCTAGTCATTCTGTTCTGTTCTGGTACTGTAGTTTTAAAGCTAGTCATTCAGTTCTGGTACTGTAGTTATAAAGCTAGTCATTCTGTTCTGTTCTGGTACTGTAGTTATAAAGCTAGTCATTCTGTTCTGGTACTGTAGTTATAAAGCTAGTCATTCTGTTCTGGTCTGGTACTGTAGTTATAAAGCTAGTCATACTGTTCTGTTCTGGTACTGTAGTTATAAAGCTAGTCATTCTGTTCTGGTACTGTAGTTATAAAGCTAGTCATTCTGTTCTGGAACTGTAGTTATAAAGCTAGTCATTCTGTTCTGGTCTGGTACTGTAGTTATAAAGCTAGTCATTCTGTTCTGGTCTGGTACTGTAGTTATAAAGCTAGTCATTCTGTTCTGGTCTGGTACTGTAGTTATAAAGCTAGTCATTCTGTTCTGGTACTATAGTTATAAAGCTAATCATTCTGTTCTGTTCTGGTACTATAGTTATAAAGCTAGTCATTCTGTTCTGGTACTATAGTTATGAAGCTAGTCATACTGTTCTGTTCTGGTACTGTAGTTATAAAGCTAGTCATTCTGTTCTGGTCTGGTACTGTAGTTATAAAGCTAGTCATTCTGTTCTGGTCTGGTACTGTAGTTATAAAGCTAGTCATTCTGTTCTGGTACTATAGTTATAAAGCTAGTCATTCTGTTCTTGTACTTTAGTTATAAAGCTAGTCATACTGTTCTGTTCTGGTACTGTAGTTATAAAGTTAGTCATTCTGTTCTGGTACTGTAGTTATAAAGCTAGTCATTCTGTTCTGGTACTGTAGTTATAAAGCTAGTCATTTTGTTCTGGTCTGGTACTATAGTTATGAAGCTAGTCATACTGTTCTGTTCTGGTACTGTAGTTATAAAGCTAGTCATTCTGTTCTGTTCTGGTACTGTAGTTATAAAGCTAGTCATTCTGTTCTGGTACTGTAGTTATAAAGCTAGTCATTCTGTTCTGGTACTGTAGTTATAAAGCTAGTCATTCTGTTCTGGTACTGTAGTTATAAAGCTAGTCATTCTGTTCTGGTCTGGTACTGTAGTTATAAAGCTAGTCATTCTGTTCTGTTCTGGTACTGTACTTATAAAGCTAGTCATACTGTTCTGTTCTGGTACTGTAGTTATAAAGCTAGTCATTCTGTTCTGGTACTGTAGTTATAAAGCTAGTCATTCTGTTCTGGTACTGTAGTTATAAAGCTAGTCATTCTGTTCTGGTACTGTAGTTATAAAGCTAGTCATTATGTTCTGGTACTATAGTTATAATGCTAGTCATTCTGTTCTGGTACTGTAGTTATAAAGCTAGTCATTCTGTTCTGTTCTGGTACTGTAGTTATAAAGCTAGTCATTCTGTTCTGGTACTGTCGTTATTAAGCTAGTCATTCTGTTCGTCTGTTCTGGTCTGGTACTGTAGTTATAAAGCTAGTCATTCTGTTCTGGTACTCTAGTTAAAAAGCTAGTCATTCTGTTCTGGTCTGGTACTATAGTTATAAAGCTAGTCATTCTGTTCTGTTCTGGTACTGTAGTTATAAATCTAGTCATTCTGTTCTGTTCTGGTACTGTAGTTATGAAGCTAGTCATTCTGTTCTGGTACTGTAGCTATAAAGCTAGTCATTCTGTTCTGATCAGGTACTATAGTTATAAAGCTAGTCATTCTGGTCTGGTACTGTAGTTATAAAGCTAGTCATTCTGTTCTGGTCTGGTACTGTAGTTATAAAGCTAGTCATTCTGTTCTGGTACTATAGTTATAAAGCTAGTCATTCTGTTCTGGTACTATAGTTATGAAGCTAGTCATACTGTTCTGTTCTGGTTCTGTAGTTATAAAGCTAGTCATTCTGTTCTGGTACTATAGTTATAAAGCTAGTCATTCTGTTCTGTTCTGGTACTGTAGTTTTAAAGCTAGTCATTCTGTTCTGGTACTGTAGTTATAAAGCTAGTCATTCTGTTCTGTTCTGGTACTGTAGTTATAAAGCTAGTCATTCTGTTCTGGTACTGTATTTATAAAGCTAGTCATTCTGTTCTGGTCTGGTACTGTAGTTATAAAGCTAGTCATACTGTTCTGTTCTGGTACTGTAGTTATAAAGCTAGTCATTCTGTTCTGGTACTGTAGTTATAAAGCTAGTCATTCTGTTCTGGAACTGTAGCTATAAAGCTAGTCATTCTGTTCTGGTCTTGTACTGTAGTTATAAAGCTAGTCATTCTGTTCTGGTTTGGTACTGTAGTTATAAAGCTAGTCATTCTGTTCTGGTCTGGTACTGTAGTTATAAAGCTAGTAATTCTGTTCTGGTACTGTAGTTATAAAGCTATTCATACTGTTCTGTTACTGTAGTTATAAAGCTAGTCATTCTGTTCTGGTACTGTAGTTATGAAGCTAGTCATTCTGTTCTGGTCTGGTACTGTAGTTATAAAGCTAGTCATTCTGTTCTGGTACTATAGTTATAAAGCTAGTCATTCTGTTCTGGTACTGTAGTTATAAAGCTAGTCATTATGTTCTTGTACTATAGTTATAAAGCTAGTCATTCTGTTCTGGTATTATAGTTATAAAGCTAGTCATTATGTTCTTGTACTATAGTTATAAAGCTAGTCATTCTGTTCTGGTACTGTAGTTATAAAGCTAGTCATTCTGTTCTGGTCTGGTACTGTAGTTATAAAGCTAGTCATTCTGTTCTGGTACTATAGTTATAAAGCTAGTCATTCTGTTCTGGTACTGTAGTTATAAAGCTAGTCATTATGTTCTGGGACTGTAGTTATAAAGCTAGTCATTCTGTTCTGGTACTGTCGTTATAAAGCTAGTCATTCTTTTCTGGTCTGGTACTGTAGTTATAAAGCTAGTCATTCTGTTCTGGTACTGTAGTTATAAAGCTAGTCATTCTGTTCTGGTCTGGTACTGTAGTTATAAAGCTAGTCATTCTGTTCTGTTCTGGTACTGTAGTTATAAAGCTAGCCATTCTGTTCTGGTACTGTAGTTATAAAGCTAGTCATTCTGTTCTGGTACTGTAGTTATAAAGCTAGTCATTCTGTTCTGGTACTGTCGTTATAAAGCTAGTCATTCTTTTCTGGTCTGGTACTGTAGTTATAAAGCTAGTCATTCTGTTCTGGTACTGTAGTTATAAAGCTAGTCATTCTGTTCTGTTCTGGTACTGTAGTTACAAAGCTAGTCATTCTGTTCTGTTCTGGTACTGTAGTTATGAAGCTAGTCATTCTGTTCTGGTACTGTAGCTATAAAGCTAGTCATTCTGTTCTGTTCTGGTACTGTAGTTATAAAGCTAGTCATTCTGTTCTGTTCTGTTCTGGTACTGTAGTTATAAAGCTAGTCATTCTGTTCTGGTCTGGTACTGTAGTTATAAAGCTAGTCATTCTGTTCTGGTCTGGTACTGTAGTTATAAAGCCAGTCATTCTGTTCTGGTACTATAGTTATGAAGCTAGTCATTCTGTTCTGTTCTGGTACTATAGTTATAAAGCTAGTCATTCTGTTCTGTTCTGGTACTGTAGTTATAAAGCTAGTCATTCTGTTCTGTTCTGGTACTGTAGTTATAAAGCTAGTCATTCTGTTCTGTTCTGGTACTATAGTTATAAAGCTAGTCATTCTGTTCTGGTCTGGTACTGTAGTTATAAAGCTAGTCATTCTGTTCTGGTACTGTAGTTATCAAGCTAGTCATTCTGTTCTGTTCTGGTACTATAGTTATAAAGCTAGTCATTCTGTTCTGGTCTGGTACTGTAGTTATAAAGCTAGCCATTCTGTTCTGGTACTGTAGTTATAAAGCTAGTCATACTGTTCTGTTACTGTAGTTATAAAGCTAGTCATTCTGTTCTGGTCTGGTACTGTAGTTATAAAGCTAGTCATTCTGTTCTGGTACTGTAGTTATAAAGCTAGTCATTCTGTTCTGGTCTGGTACTGTAGTTATAAAGCTAGTCATTCTGTTCTGGTACTGTAGTTATAAAGCTAGTCATTCTGTTCTGGTACTGTAGTTATAAAGCTAGTCATACTGTTCTGGTACTGTAGTTATAAAGCTAGTCATTCTGTTCTGGTACTATAGTTATAAAGCTGGTCATTCTGTTCTGGTACTGTCGTTATTAAGCTAGTCATACTGTTCTGGTACTGTAGTTATAAAGCTAGTCATTCTGCTCTGGTACTATAGTTATAAAGCTGGTCATTCTGTTCTTTTCTGGTACTATAGTTATAAAGCTAGTCATTCTGTTCTGTTCTGGTACTACAGTTATAAAGCTAGCCATTCTGTTCTGGTACTGTAGTTATAAAGCTAGTCATTCTGTTCTGGTACTGTAGTTATAAAGCTAGTCATTCTGTTCTGGTCTGGGACTGTAGTTATAAAGCTAGTCATTCTGTTCTGGTCTGGTACTGTAGTTATAAAGCTAGTCATTCTGTTCTGGTACTGTAGTTATAAAGCTAGTCATTCTGTTCTGGTACTGTAGTTATAAAGCTAGTCATTCTGTTCTGGTCTGGTACTATAGTTATAAAGCTAGTCATTCTGTTCTGGTACTGTATTTATAAAGCTAGTCATTCTGTTCTGGTACTGTAGTTATAAAGCTAGTCATTATGTTCTGGTACTATAGTTATAAAGCTAGTCATTCTGTTCTGGTACTATAGTTATAAAGCTAGTCATTCTGTTCTGATACTGTAGTTATAAAGCTAGTCATTCTGTTCTGGTACTGTAGTTATAAAGCTAGTCAATTTTTTCTGTTCTGGTACTGTAGTTATAAAGCTAGTCATTCTGTTCTGGTACTGTAGTTATAAAGCTAGTCATTCTGTTCTGGTCTGGTACTGTAGTTATAAAGCTAGTCATTCTGTTCTGGTACTGTAGTTATAAAGCTAGTCATTCTGTTCTGGTCTGGTACTATAGTTATAAAGCTAGTCATTCTGTTCTGGTACTGTAGCTATAAAGTTAGTCATTTTGTTCTGTTCTGGTACTGTAGTTATAAAGCTAGTCATTCTGTTCTGGTCTGGTACTGTAGTTATAAAGCTAGTCATTCTGTTCTGTTCTGGTACTGTAGTTATAAAGCTAGTCATTCTGCTCTGTTCTGGTACTGTAGTTATAAAGCTAGTCATTCTGTTCTGTTCTGGTACTGTAGTTATAAAGCTAGTCATTCTGTTCTGGTACTGTAGCTATAAAGTTAGTCATTTTGTTCTGTTCTGGTACTGTAGTTATAAAGCTAGTCATTCTGTTCTGGTCTGGTACTGTAGTTATAAAGCTAGTCATTCTGTTCTGGTCTGGTACTGTAGTTATAAAGCTAGTCATTCTGTTCTGGTACTGTAGTTATAAAGCTAGTCATTCTGTTCTCGTCTGGTACTGTAGTTATAAAGCTAGTCATTCTGTTCTATTACTATAGTTATAAAGCTAGTCATTCTGGTCTGGTACTGTAGTTATAAAGCTAGTCATTCTGTTCTGGGACTATAGTTATAAAGCTAGTCATTCTGTTCTGTTCTGGTACTGTAGTTATAAAGCTAGTCATTCTGTTCTGGTCTGGTACTGTAGTTATAAAGCTAGTCATTCTGTTCTGGTACTGTAGTTATAAAGGTAGTCATTCTGTTCTGGTACTGTAGTTATAAAGCTATTCATTCTGTTCTGTTCTGGTACTGTAGTTATAAAGCTAGTCATTCTGTTCTGTTCTGGTACTGTAGTTATAAAGCTAGTCATTCTGTTCTGGTACTGTAGTTTTAAAGCTAGTCATTCTGTTCTGTTCTGGTACTGTAGTTATAAAGCTAGTCATTCTGTTCTATTCTGGTATTGTAGTTGTAAAGCTAGTCATTCTGTTCTGGTACTATAGTTATAAAGCTAGTCATTCTGTTCTATTCTGGTACTGTAGTTATAAAGCTAGTCATTCTGTTATATTCTGGTACTGTAGTTATAAAGCTAGTCATTCTGTTATATTCTGGTACTGTAGTTGTAAAGCTAGTCATTCTGTTCTATTCTGGTACTGTAGTTATAAAGCTAGTCATTCTGTTCTATTCTGGTACTGTAGTTATAAAGCTAGTCATTCTGTTCTATTCTGGTACTGTAGTTATAAAGCTAGTCATTCTGTTCTATTCTGGTACTGTAGTTGTAAAGCTAGTCATTATGTTCTAATTTGGTACTGTAGTTGTAAAGCTAGTCATTCTGTTCTATTTTGGTACTGTAGTTATAAAGCTAGTCATTCTGTTCTATTTTGGTACTGTAGTTGTAAAGCTAGTCATTATGTTCCAATTTGGTACTGTAGTTATAAAGCTAGTCATTATGTTCTATTTTGGTACTGTAGTTATAAAGCTAGTCATACTCATACAGTACAGGTATGGTACTACTAGGCTACAGGTGTTTATTGAGAGGCCAGACTGGGGGGGGGGTGTTGGTGGATTGGTTTAAAACTAGACATTCCCATAGTCCATTGCTGTAGCACGGGTCGGCAACAGACGGCTCGCGGGCCAAAACCGGCCTGCGAGTGATTCATTTAATTTAATTTTAGTTTTGGGTCAAAAAAGGAATTCAGCTTAAAATGTGTTTAAATTAGGAAATATGTTCCTAAAAGACGTATGTAATGTAATTCAAGGTATTAAATGATTGTTTAAAAAATCGGCCCGTGGCTGAATCTAGTTGCCTACCCATGCTGTAGCCTACCCATGGTGTTTCCCTCACCTTTATGTACCAGTATACCAGTATTCATTTAATTAGTTTAACTATAGATATGTTCACATAACACTCAACAAAGACTTTTAAAGTGTTCCACTGTCATTTCCAGTGAATGAATTAGGGTC